>NC_134834.1:35528406-36128406 GCF_004210375.1 Tachypleus tridentatus
AGTCGAATACCTTAACCACCTGGCCATTCCGGGTCAACGAATAGTGAAATTGGTCTTTGCAGTATAATGGCCACAAAGCGGCAACGACAGTCATGTTTGATGGTAAGGTTCGACCTCGTGACTATAGTGCACTATTCACCAGGACACGCCAGATAAACAGAGCTGTACGAAAACAAATAACATCATTCAGAAATTCGGAAATAATAGAAAAACCGTTTTACAGAAAGAAATAACAATTTTCCCTTTCAAACTAAGTTTCTCTACCAGTACTTCAATGTTAAATATGAAGGCTTATGAGGTTGAAACTAAGTTTTATTACCGGTGGTGGAGAGAACACAGCTAGCCCATTGTGTAGCTTTATACTTCACAACAAACAAACAAAAGTAAAACTACATTTCTGTGTTCATCATATAATATTCAAACATAAATATTGTTTAACAGCACCTTAAACTATATGTTTTTTAACACTCATGTCGTATGTTCCTAAAACTTCGATTTCCTTATATTTTACATTAGAATATTCAGTTTGTAAAAACTCTACATAATCACGGTATATTTCTCTCTTTTTTCAAAATTATAATACAAAAAAAAAAAGATCTAATTTTGCTGAATATGTATGTAGTTATAGCCACAAATAGATAAACGTTTATATTAAGGTAACTGATAAAGAACATCGAAACAAAAAACAGTCAAACTTCTGTTAAACATATTTTGTTTATAATATTCATAGATTTCACAAAAAATTACCCGATATATTGAGTGAAAGGAAAAAAGTTTAGAAAATCTGTTTCAAGTACCGTGTATATATATGAAAAATATATCTATATATTTTAAACTTCTTTATCATTATTCTTAACTTAAAACAATTGTATAAAAACACAAATAGTAAATGCTTGTTTTGTATCTTAAATGATATTCTTCAGTTTCAAAAACAGGAAACTTTGTAATAAGGTTTACTTAACAATGATTAGTTTGTAATTAAACACAAAGCTACACCATGGGTTATCCGTGCTCTGCCCACCTTATGAGTATTGAACGCTAATTTAAGCGGTAGGAGTTCATACACATACCGCAGTGCCACTAAGGATAACTTAATAGTAGAAATACGTCCCACCATCATATATATTATCTAAATTTGCTCTTTTTTTATCTTAAACTATGTAACATTTAATATGTTTGAGAAATTACTAATTGATGAAATATTTTTTTAAAGTAACCTCTTTTTGCCACATCAAAACGCAAGTATTTGAGAAATGTTTTTGACGTATGATATTCCTCACAACACATTTATTATTATTTTTTTATATAAAATATATGTAAATTTATTCTGAAACATGATGCATGGAACGTGTTCAGCTACATGCTGAAGCTCGTACCTGGGGCATCCGATGAACAACCTGCAACGCCATCCACTAGACAATTCCTGATATTTCCACAATGTATAGCAATTTGCTGGTTTTATATATGTTTTACATAATTGTTGAACTTTTATATTATATATTGTTATCGGTGTAATTAGTACAGGTGTTTTACTATTGTAATGTTTCGTTTTAACTGAGTGTCACAAAAATCTTATTACGTGTATTGCTTACTCCACATATTAACATAAAACATATTATTGTTCATCTATTCTACGTTGCTGTATGTCTTTGGGAGTATGAAATTCTAATTTACAGCTGTTTTTTTCATCATCCTCGGGTGAAAAAATAAACAAGCAAAAACACTTCACACTATTTTAGTGAAGGCTTTTAAATTCTGATAATTCCAAATTTATTTCTACTTCATCAAAATTTATCCATACGGACAGATGATGCTGTTATGAAGTAAACTGGAATATAAATAAAACTGTAGAAAGTGTTAAGTTAACCGTTTTATTAAAATTTGTTTAAAAATCTTTTCTGTGTGTTTGAATACTGAGTTTTAATGGCGATAGGTTATATTATCTGAGCAATTTTTTTATTTAAAAACAATTTTAGTTTTGAATTGTAAGCAATATTAAAAAATCCAAACCACCAGTTAATTAAGCATATTAAGTTTCAATGTTTATATCACATCATCACTCAGTAACACAGATTAATTTTATGTCGGCTCAGTACTCGCAGTCAAACTATTTGACTAGTTTGAATATTTTCAGCCAAAATAAAACATCAGATTAAAAACTATGCTTAAGAATTATGAAGTATATCTAATAGACAGATTGTGAATCTTTAACATTATTGCGTAACATTAATCATCACTAAACACTACTTCATACCTTTATTCTCGTAAATAATTCAACAGTTCAGGAGCTCCACAAAACATAAAGCACAAAACACAACAAAGAAAATAAATCAGCACAATAGTCACAACAGAAAGTAAATAAAATACATTGACTTGGCCTTGAGAAGAAGTCAACTACAAAGTGACCCTCCAAAATATTTAAAACCGAAATGCACCTGACCTTTCCAGATATACCAGACCGAACAGACACAAATAGAAACAAGAAAGAACGATCATTCCTAGCCCGCCCAAGAAAAAGAAATGTTCTCACTTTGAAAGCACTCGTGTTTACAAGGTATCGCATTTTTAATTTAGCATAAATTGAGTTCTACATGACCTGTGAAAATATGAACCTTAGAAAGTAGCGTTTAGGGATTGATCAAAATTGTATTATTATGTAGGAAAATTGTAAAGGGTGTAAATGTGTTACATTTAGTGTGACATTCAGTACCAGTTTTGGTGATGGATTCTCATTCTTCCTCACTGGACTTCAGGTGAAGATGGTAGGGACCATTATACTGTAGCCTGTACAACACATTCCAAGTGCCACCATGTTTTATACTGGAGTTTATCAACCTTGTGTTGCGTGACATCCCTAGCCACACTATATATATAACACTTCTGTGAGCCTGCTTCAGATCCTGGACTGTGTTTCCACTCTTTCTAGCAACTCTTTATAAACAGAGAGTGTATACTGGTACGTATAAGGAGTGGTTCTCCACTGGTATGTCTGTATACCATTCCATGGTATATGGTGCCACATCTCATTGGTTTATTTTCGGAATTTCCTGATGGAGGATTATATAGGTCACCCCTTCATCATTTCAGTGCTTGATTTTAATTGTATGTGAATGAAATTTAACATTTTCCTCGACTGAAAATCTTTGCTTTTGGAGCGGGTGGTAAAATTATAGTAATTAAATGTTCCTAAAATGTAAATGGTTTACGACTGAGGAAGATGTGAACTTTTAAAACTATGAAATTAAACTCAAATTTGTAACTATTACTTACAGTAGGCAGAACAATTTAGATTTAACTCTCAATTATCAGTGTTGTATAGATTTACTAAACAGCTAGTTAAATCATTTAGTATAGAATTGATATTTTCGTATTTATTCCTTTACCTCTAACATTATTCTAGGATATAAATTAAAATTATCTTCGAATAATGAACATTTGTGATGTTGATTAAAGCGAATAAGAATCCTATCATAAAACATGTTAGTCAGCCAGTGTTTTAATATAGTATTGTAATATTGTAATGACGTTAACGTTTGACATGCCACATTAAAATTGTTTATACTTTACTTACTTTTTCTTCTCTGGTTGGTTTTTTTTAATTTCGCGCAAAGCTACGCGAGGGCTATCTGCGCTAGCCATCCCTAATTTAGCAGTGTAAGATTAGAAGGAAGGCAGCTAGTCATCACCACCCACCGCCAACTTTTGGACTACTCTTTTACCAACCAATCGTGGGATTTACTGTCACAGTATAACGCCCCCACGGCTCAAAGGGCGAGCATGTTTGGTGCGACGGGGATTCGAACCCGCGACTTTCGGATTACGAGTCGAGTGCCTTAACCATCTGGCCATGCCGGGCCTTTGTCTTCTTTATAAGTCTTATTAACTGTTTTCACAGTTTCTACTGGTTTTAAACAAACAGTTTATTCTACCCTCTTACTACTAGCTATTTAAAATGCTGACAAAAATGTAAATGAGTGATTTATTTTTGAAGTTAAACGCAAAGCTACATAAATGGCTAAATCTGCTTTTCTCACCACGCGTTTTTTTTAATGTGTGCAGTGTCTTTCCTTTGGTAATTATTAATAAGAATGTTTATAGCATGAACATTCGTGTAATATTTTATGATTATGTCTTTTTTATGGAAATTTCTATAGAACTTAAGATCTGTACCACCAAAAATTGACTTTTTTTTTCCACTTCCAAGTCAAAACAAATAAGACAGTCATTTTAAGAAAATATTTAGTATCAATCTGAAACTTTCAGTAAACGTGCAACACTTACATTCAGATCAGAATATGTAACTTATTAACGTGTGTGGCCCCCACGTGCTGCAATAATGTCCGCTAGGCGGCGTGGCATACTCTTAACTAACGTTACAAGTCTTTGATTTGGAATTTTGTTCCACTCTTCAGCCAGTGCTTGGCGTAACTGCTCTAGGGTTGTAGGGAGATCGTTCCTATTCCTCACTGCACGACTAAGTTCATGCCAGATATGCTCTATCGGGTTGGTATCTGGACTTACAGGTGGTTGCTCAAGGATCAACACACCACGTTGTTGCAAGAAATCTTGCACATTGCGAGCATTATGAGCCGATGCATTGTCCTGGAGAATATCCTGGGCAAATAGCAGTAAGTGGCGATCCAGGATATCCTGATGCACAGCACCAGTGACATTTTGATCCAGAATGACCAATTGGCTGATGGTTGCAGAACAGAATGCATTCCAGGCGTGCACTGAGCCTACGCCTCCTGCTACGTTGGGTTGAACATTTTCATCATCAGCTGTTCTCCAAGAAGTCTGCGTACTCGTATCCATCCATCAGTGGGACAAAGCATAAATCTGGATTCATCAGCAAAAACTACACGATTACGAAATAATCTGTCCGCTGGAATAGACTACATACAGAAAAAAATAGATCAAAAATCAAATTTCACATTTCAGCAAATCAATTTCGCAGACGTAGTTGATTACCAATTTACAGCATCACTATCCAGTAAAGTAGGATTAAAAAAAAAGTAAAAATCATCAGATAAATAATTTACTTCTATCTTTTAGGAGATGAACATATCAATGAACATTCCAACTGAGAATCACATTCACGTGGTTCTAATGATTATGTTGAGTTCTTACACTTCTAAAATTCGTTAACAATATCTTTCCTTGTCTAATAATTCTGTCACGGATGAAACAAAAATTTGTGAGACTTCTCGACATATTTTGACAAAGAAATATGCTGGACCTTCATCTCTGTTCCATAATTCATTATATTTGTTTACTCTTTGTATTTTTCAATGGTTCAGGGGGTTTCATAAGCTTGAATACCTCATGGTTAAGCCAACAATGACTACTTGTATTCATAATGTTTTATATTATGTTTTTTGTACATATTCTGCTATTTGCAATTTCTTCTACGTTTATTTATTCTACATATCTAATGTTAACGATATTTTAGATCACCTTTTGTCTGTCCATTACAATTTATTCGATGTCAACATTCAAATCTATAAATTTTAGTGTTGTTTTTTTTTTCTATTAACTGTATATTTCCTTTAATTTATCTAATATTTGCTTTATGTATTCGTCGGTTGAAATATAGGATAAAATATTTTATTGATTTTAAACACATAAAATAAAATAATTGAACATGGAACATAAGGCACAAGTAAACAATCCTTTTGATACTTGTTTGAAGAAGCACATTAGGATAATGTAACAATAAGTTGGAAAACGACTATTTATACATACAGTGAAGTGATCTAGATATGAGAAAACGTACAACATATTTCTACAGGATATCGGTCTGTCTTCTTCAAGTATGGACTTTAATTCAGCAGTACATGGTTTATATATAAGTACATATACAAATGACACAATAATTTATTGTAAAAGAAATGTTTTCACCAGGATCATAGACAAAGGTCAAAGCCAGTCAATTAAACGTAACCAAATATGGTTGATGTTTCTAGAACCATTATCATGGTTTAGAGAAACATTGTTTCGTTGATTATCTCTATAGTATTTAAACAATATCATTTTTCTTTTATTTTAGTTTCAGGATAGTGTAGGAGAAACGTTTTGTTACAAATTGATGACATGTTAAAAAGGATATCTGTAAATCATCTTTACTCACATGACCTTTATATTTTTTCATGTTTTATTCAGAAGGAATTTGATATTTGTCCAATACCTTTCTTAATACATTCGCGTTGGATATTATATATATATGTGTGTGTGTCTGCGTGTGTATGAGCGTGTTGTTTTATTCCTTTAGTAGGAGTTATTTAGGATTAGGTAATATGGTGTTTATGTTATTTGAATATTTAATGTCAGTGCTCAAGTTATTAAAGAGGTTAGTGATTTCGTAAGAATATTTTGGCATGAAATGGGATGTCGGTAGAAGGCTAGGGTTAGGGTGTGTTTTCCTTATAGCAAAGCCGCATCGGACTACCTGCTCAGCCCACAGCGTGGAATCGAACCCCTGTTTTTATCGTTGTAAATCCGGAGACATACCTCTGTACTAGCGGGGGGTGCTAGGGTTAGTATAGTAAGTTTCTGAACTTCAGTAAAAGCTTTATCTATGATGCTTGGGCTAAACATCTAGACAGTGCCACATTCTTTAAGTTATTCAATTCAGTTTCTAAGTCTTTGCGGGTACTACGTTGTAATAAAATGTTATGGTGAGTTTGTGAATGTATGGTCCCCCCAAACCAAAATGTAATTTTCACTTCACTTCTTATATACATATATATAAATATGTTTGTGTGCGTATAATATGGAATAATTCGAAAACATATTAGTTAGAAGCTTCCTAGAAGCCAAGCTATTAAAGAAAACACCTTTACAATATTTCTTCATGTGAAATATCATCAGACAAAATCAAGCACATGGGAACAAGTGATCATGATGTTATTGAAAACATAAAACCTAGCATTTCATCTCTTAGTGCAATAAGTAACTCATCTATCAAAGGTCAAAAAAGTAACATTTTCTGTAACGTACAAGACAATCCAGTTCCTCTTGAGGTTGTTTTAACTCAAACGTATGTATTTTGAAGTAAATCCTGACTCTTAGCTTTAGTGGTTGCTATGGCATTCTACTCGCAGTCTGCGAGACGTAGATTCGAACTATTGTCACACCAAACACACTCACCCTTTTCGATTTTCGCCGTGGAGAGGGGGGTGTTATAATATGACGAATAATCTCATTATTTGTTGATAAAAGTATAACCCAATTCTTGATGTTGGGTGGTGTTAATTAGGTGCTTTCCCTTTAGTCTATAGCCGCGAAATTAAGAACGGTTAGCGCAGATAGCCTAAGTACAGCACTGCGCAAAATTCAAAACAAACCAAGCCAAACTTAGCGTTTAAGATGTTACTAAAACCAGCGAAGTATTGAATAACTATTTTAAAACTGTAAAGACGTTTTCAAATATTTTATAAATGAAACTGGACTCAAACGGCTTGAGAGTAATGTGTTGTTGTATATTATACATCACTGTTTCTAGTTTTTATTAGCACTAAAGTAATACTTTATCAATATAACACTGTTTATTTAAATAAATATACATCCTTTGTCATAAAATTCATATTTTCTGTAAATGAACTATGACAAATTCATTATTTGTAATTATTGCTTTTATTCCAGTGACCTGTACAAAGAATCGACCTCATCAAAAAAGTCACTAAGAAGCGGCTTCAAGCCTTTATAAGATCTGACAAGAACGCTGTACAAGACAATTTTCAGCAGAAAACATGTTCATATGCCAGCTAAATAGGAAAGACAGCAAAATCCGTGCAGGGCAAGAAAATCACATACATTTATAAAAAGACTGATTATTCACACGTGCTTCAGAAGAACAAAAGAAAACACTGACAACCAGACGGACTCTGCATGTCACGACTTATAAGTACCAGGTTTTTATGATTTAAGTAGGATACCGAATTTTCATACAGTATATACTTAACGTAATGTATTATCTTACAAGAAACAAGTTGTAATATATATAAATTGTAATTATAAAAAGGTGGTCAGGACATAGTATGACTGGCCTTATCGCTACTTAGAAATATACGTTTCTGACTATCTATATAATTATTTCTGATGGTGAACATTTTAGACGAAGGTTAAACACCAAGGGTTTTGGAATAAATGGATTTGCGGAGAACGTAGTGTGCCTCTTGTATATTTTTATCATACAAGAGGAAGATATACTGACTATTTTGCTCTAATTTTAGTGGTGAACTGACGATACTTTTTCAGTGACCAAGTTAGTAATTAAAAGGGTTCTTTATACTACAATCGTTATCTGATCCACAAAGTGGCCTTAGTATTATTAATATGGTCTTTCTCGAGGTACTAGTGATCTAATAGAACTACTATTGAGACTAAATGTCTAGAGAGAGACTAGCTTGAACTTCCAGTAGATACTTAGTAGGTGGTTTTTGTTTTAAAATTTCGTACATTTAAACACAATTATTGTCTGGTTAAAAACTGTGAGATCATAATTTTCCAAACCATACTGGAAATTCTGTTAGTAGATTAATACCGATATTTTCAACTGATGGAGATCCTATGCTCACGAGAGCTAAATGACAAGTCAGAACCATCTCATCGTTCTTAATTTTAAACAACTGACCAACCACTCAGAAGCATACATTGTAATAAGATACTTTATTCAGCTCCTAGAGTCAGGAGTAACTGTCATTTGTATAACGCGGGCACAACTAAAATTACGGACTGTATTTAGCTGCACTTTGGGTCGAATTTTAGATAATTAGATACGTAATCCCACATACTGAATATTATCCACTGTTCGCCCGTGCTAGTGGAAGATATTAGAATAAATTAATGTTAAAGTTTAACTTCAGTAAAGATCTGTTTCAAAGAAGCGTGTTGTGAAAAATACAACAGTTTTAACATCACTTTTGGATGATCAATGACTTTTAATTTAATATTCATTTCAGAGTAAAGTTTAAATTGTGTGAATTTATGTATCATATAAGTTAGTGAAACATCTTTTAACAACCATGACTTGTTTTTTATGTTTGTTAGTATCATCCGCTTGACATAACAGTAATTGAATGTCTTAACTTTTTCACCCATGTTAACATAAAATAAAAACATCAATCTGTATATTAACTTCTTTTTTTCACGAGACGTATAAAACCACACTCCAGTCAACCTCGGTCTAGGTGTACTTACAAGAGCTATATTCTTCAATCCGATTACATGAGTGGTCGACTTATTCAGTTTCTCTCAGATGGATCATGTGTAGTGGAGCTAAAGAACAACTTGGAAAACTATACGGAATTTTTTACCAAAACAGCGTTTCTTTTATTATTATTACTGCAAAATATGACCAGACCAACTAGAGAGATTATCTGTTTTAACCATTTGACCCACTGTACAGTAGTGTTTTGTCTGTTTGTCATTCATTCAATAGGCACTAAAATTATGCCACATAAGTTACGCTTAACATTCAGTTTGTACTGTCGTGACATTAGCAAAACGTGCACATGCCATGAATCACGAGAGTAATTCTGCACTCTGTAACATACAACATAGCATGACATACGAACTGGAAAAACAAGAAATAAAAATATTTGTTACTCTTGTTTTCATCTACTATTGAAACAAAACACATTAGAGGACCCTTCACCAAACATCTAGTATATGAATATATTTCAAAATGAAAGGATTATTATTTACAAGTTCATTCATTATAGAGAAAACAAAATTATCCTGGCAGTTATCATGGCATAATCCTGCAGAAACTAAGGTGACAGTTACTTGTCAAAATACAATAACTACAATTTTCAATTGATGATGACAATGCTACACTAAAGGTCACAATGATGCAATTATTAAAATTTACGTCTTGTAGAAGTTGCTGTTATTGTATTTTGAAATTAATTATTTAGTCTATCAGATTTCTTACTAGATATTAAGACAAAAACCAGTTTAGACGCTATTTAATATTGTGGAAATCAGCATTTTTTTATTTTATTTTTGGTGAATTGCCTAAATAACTAATTGGTTTTTGAAATTATGGATTAAATGTTTTACATCGTAACTGAAACGTCAATTTCCCTTTATTAGTTCTACCCTTTCAGCTAAAGAAAGAAGGCTACCAAATAAAGTTTGTATAATAGTTGTGGTGGGCATAGCGCAGATAGCCCCTTGTTAAAAAGAAAAAAAAAAAGACTGAATAGATTATAATAAATAAATATCTCCCATATGTAACTTTAGTTATTATATAGAACATTGTATATAGGAACGTTTTGTTTAACTTTTAGCAACAATTATAAATTCTAGGTTACTGTTAATCATCAAAAATACTTTTGTACGACCTAAATTTAATTACGTTTATAATTTCTTCTATGCAACTTGTAACTTGTAACAGTTATTAAAAAGATAATAAACGTAACTAGGTGTCAAAGATGAGTGTTAGACTCAACTGGAGAAAAGGTGTCATACACAAAATCACATGTCTATTAACATAAACATTTGAGAAAATATGTAACCTATTTGCCAATCTCAGTTGTTCCATCCTCTACACTAAACTAAAACAGTTTAAAAAAAATTATAGCCAACCGTTATCACTCATATACTTATCAAGCATTTTTCTTAAAATTACATGTTCTGCTTTTACAGTATCTGAAGGTAAAACATTTCAAAGGTCAACCACTCTTTTAGAAAATTAAAACTGTCATAGCAGAAGATGGCTCTTACTCAGCCAAAAATTATACTTGTGTACCCTGGTCGTACTATTCTCACTCTTAAATATGGATAAAGATAATGCATCAACAGTATCAATTATCTTAATAACATGTACAGACTAGTTATAATCTGCCGAAGTCTAAAACCTCTTCACTAATGAAAGAACATGCACAGAGTAGTTATAATATACCAAAGTTTAAAACTTTTCTACTAATTAAAGAACATGTAAAGATTACTTATTTTCTACAGAAGTCTAAAACTTTTGTACTAATGAAAGAACATGTACAGTCTAGTTATAATCTACCGAAGTCTAAAATATCACTAGTATTGATAGAACATGTACAGACTAGTTATAATCTAACGAAGTCTAAAACCTCTCTACTAATGAAAGAACATGTAAAGACTACTTATAATCTACTAAAGTCTAAAACCTCATTCGTATTGAAAGAAAATGTACAGACTAGTTATAATCTACAAAAGCCTAAAATCTTTCTACTAATAAAAGAATATCTACAGACTAGTTATAATGTAGCAAAGTCTGAAATATTTTTACTAATGAAAGAATATATACAGACTGGTTTTAATCTACCGAAAACTGAAACCTCTTTTCTACAGAAGTCTAAATCCTCTTTACTAATGTAAGAACATGTACTGACTAGTTATAATCTAACAAAGTTTAAAACCGCTTTTCTAATGAAAGAATAAGCAACTTCCGGTTGTATGTCGGACAATATCAGTTCTTTATGTTCACTTGCATATCGCACATCTTACATTTTGTTCTATTATAGGTTGGTCATCTTTTCTATTCTATGCTTTCTTCTACTCACAGTGTTTATGTTTGTCTTTTACACAAAGCCTTAAGGATAATGCATCTTCATTTCCACAATTTTGTCCCGGGCAATGTATGAAATTAAAGTTCAACTACTGAACTTTTTTGAGCTACTTTGCTTTCTGTCCTTCTGGATTATAAAAACACAACAGTCACTTAATTGTTGTATTATCATATGTTCTGGGGACAAACATTTGTTCATATACGTAATGGTGACAGTGACTCAGATCTCAAACAATACACATAGCTCATTTTGAGTTGTACCTCACTTTCTTCCTGTAGCATTCAATGATTTTATATAGTAGGCACTCACGTTGTTATTTTTTTACGTGTTCAACTTGGAAACACTGCCCTCACTACAAAACATAAGTTGTCCTTCAGATGTTGGCATACCAATAAAGGATTCCTTCTTCAATTTGCTGAATGTATGTTATCAATTATCAATCCCATGAAACATATTTGGCTTCACAAGTAGTTCGTGTATAAGAGTAGCAATATCAGATAAAGATTTTACGAAAGCATAATAGTGAGAGCATAGTCCAAAACATCCACTTACTTCACCTGAATTCCTTGGTGTTGACCAATTCTAGATGAAGTCTGTTTTCAATGGATCTGCAGACAACTCTCTTATCTCTCAGAACACTCATCTTTTTAGTGACTCATTAAGGAATTGTCCTTAATTTAGCTTCAGGTTCTACTTTCCAAAATGGTCCAGAACATTTCTTAACTCTTCCAAAGCATTATCAGATCTTTTATTATGTGTTCTTATACAATTCAAGTAGATAAATACAAAGTTTTGGATCAGTTCAGACAGAGCACTCTCAATTATTTGTTGGGGTGTAGCAAAAGCATTACATAATCCAAATGGTAATATAACAGTGTCACCACCCATTTTTTGCAGTAAAGCCTGTCTTCTGTATACTTACTTTGTCTACTTCCACTTGCCAATATCCATTATTAAGATCCAATGGTGAAAACTATCTTAATCTCAGTGGAATATTCAGTATGGAGTTAATTTTCAGCAATAGGTAGGAATCCTTCTTTATAACTGCATTCGCTTTCTGGTAGCCCACACAAAACCTTGTAGATACACCATTTTTCTTCACAAGCACAATAAATGATGTCCAAGGATGTATTTAGCCCTTGCACTCCGTGATCTTTCGTGGCTTCTATTTTTAAAAGATTCAGCCTGTTTTCTCAAGTGGTAGTCAAGTGGCTAACCGATATATTGAGGCTGCATCTCCAATATCAATCTTGGTAGATATTATACTCATTTCGCGAGGTCCACTGGAGAAAATTTCTTGATGTTTGATGATAAAGTTATTTAACTGTTGGCATCTACCAATTATAAGGCCCCACAGCTCCTGTCATACAACTTTTGTAAGTGAGGTGTGAGCTGTTCTTATGTAATGGTTTGGTTTTGGACTTTCTACATTTCTTTTCAAAGGTCAGTTCTAGTGTTCTTTCAAATCTTACGATTTGCTTTATTTATGGCCCTAATGATGATATATTTATTCTGCAGTTCCACTCGTGTTCTTCCACTGGAGCGTTTGGTTATAATGCACTTATAAGATGCAACTTTATCTTAAACAAGTTTTGGTACGAATAGTTTTTTTTTTGTTTGCACAGTTTACCAACCATGATTACTCTCCTATTTGTTACAGGAGGTTTAATATCTGGTTCTGTAATTTTTATGTAATGCACAGAGATTTTTCGTGTCATACATTCCTAAGCTACTTGGAACGACCTTAAATTTGCATCCATGTCTCCACATAAAGTCAGATCCCAATACACACTATTCCTCTGTGTCATAAGGCTTAAAGAAGTTTCCTACAGTAAAGTTAACCTTTATGTTTCCTCTTGAACTTTGACCTGTAATTCCAGCGAATTCCTGCTTTCCAGTGTTTGGTTAGCTATTCTATTATTCAGGCTTAAAAACGCATTCTTGGGACATCGATTTTTTATGTATTAAAACTGTTGATTCCTCACATTCTTGATAGTAATGACAAAATAGTCCACATATCTAACACTTTACTTTCTTTTGTTATCCTTTTGGAGGAGTTCTTATTTTCTAAAAACATTTATTTGCTATTTTTGGCAATATGTTTTTTAAAGCTGCACTTAAAGTACTTATCGTATTTTGGTTTATTTCATTTCCATTCTTTTTCTCCCAGTAGTACAGTGGTAATTGTGTAAACATGAAAGAGTAACTATAAATTTCGATGCCTGTGGTTTACAAAGTACAGAATGCCCATTGTATAGTTTTGCACTTAACAGACAAATTCTGCATCGTGTGTTGCTAGTTGCCTGACTAGCTCTTTTGATTCCTACAGACTGTTATCAGCATGAGTTGATGTTTCAGCAATTCTCAGTTGGAAAATCACATCACTTTGAACTGAAATATGTTATTATTTATCTGTAACATTAATGTGTTTTAGTTTCATTGCAGATTACAGACCTTTTTTTACATCTACTCTGTTCCAGTCTGGTCTTCTTATCCTATCCATATAGCATCTATAAATTTGTCATGTGCTAACAAGATAAATGTTTCACGGGGAACTTTCAAGTCAGATAATTGATCAAGCCTTTTCAAGTATGCAAGTTGGCTCAAATTATTACAACACACTGCACCTGAACCTCATGACTTTATGAAATTGCCAGTGATAATAGATTGAACTATAAGGTCTGTCAGCTAGTATCAACTTACCGCCAGATGGTATGGCAGATTTCTTAAGAGGAGACTGAAGTCTGCTTACGTAGCTGGGAACTTTCTTAAGAGGCAAGATGGATTGATGTGACTAAGGGCCATGTGAAGGTATGAGAAAAAAGCTGAACTATATGATAACACGTATTTTAAAACATCACATTGTACTATTGATTGAGAGCACATTAATAACATTCTGGCGACTGTTGGATTCCTAAAGAACAAAACAAAAGTATCCCTTTCAAAACATTGGCACTGTAGTAACTAGACGGTCACTAAACCTACTGTGTAGCAATATAAAAGAAACAATCACGTAGCTGTGATAAGCATTCAGCTTTTCAAATGTAGTATGAATGAACAATTCGTAATTTTCAGAATTATGCACTTCTTGTATTTTAATAAAATACAACATGAATAAACCAGTATATCATTATATTTCCGTGGCAATAGCTAAAACAAATTTTTATATTTAATGAATCTACCATTATATGTTTATTTTAATACCTAGTTTGTTTCAGTTTGATGCATGTGACGTACATTGTTGAATGCGTGTTGCATAATTCCTGCATGTTCTTTAAATATGTAGAATATTCTCAGGAGTAAGAATAAAAAAAATATTTGTTTTACGGAAACGCTACCATATATTCAAACGTTATTGAACATTTGAGAATCTCGTCTTAAACTATATAAATCGACGCGCCGAGAAACAGAATATTACTGGTCAGCTGCAGTCAGTATACTATAAGCCTTAGAAGCTGTAATTGCAATTAGCGCTTATTAATAAAAAAAACTACAGAATTTGATCAAGATGGGTTATATATTTTGAACAATACGAATCGTTCAACTTCAGAGAGTTAACTTCGAACAATATTATTTCTACGAGGACATTAAATATCTTCCTCGGTAAAAAGTAAGCTTGTAAACCTTGTTAGGTTGAACAAGAACACAGCTAGCTAGCATTACCATCAAGTAGAGGGTATTTGTTTATCAATATAAAAGTAATTTGTGCCTTATGGATCTGGACCATTGACAAAATACTCTGTTTCAGAACAGATATAATACTGAATACTGCTCATGTTTTATTGCTATATGTTAAGGTTTTGTATTATTGGCTTGGCGTTTTGCCTTATCTCCTTTCTTTGAGTTCTAGTGGTAATTGCATATACCACATCAGTTTTCTTTCTGTCCTCCAAATTTCTACTACCTGGTATGTTTCCAATCACCAAACTATATATTGGTGCCGTCAAACAAATGGTCTCAAGATCTTCCACTTAGTATGAAGTATCTACTTTTATTTTTGAAATAGGAAAACTTTCTCTCTGTCCTATCGATTTGCTCACACAAGCATACCAGACCTGTCATCTGGTCATCACATACCAGACTGGTTCTCGCTGCTAAACATTTTCACCAAGTGTTTCATAGAGTCTTCACTTTTTGTCCCCGACATAGCCTTTGCCTAATGACACGTTGTGATTTGTTAACATCTGTTGATATTTGTAACATTCTCCAGTAATCACTGGCACTGTTGAACGATTTGTAACTTCAGCTGACCATTAGTCATACATTGACCAATCGTAAAAATGGTGCGTTGCCAACGGTGACGTAACTGGCCGTGAGCTACATGGCTCGTAATTGTTGTAATGTTGTACACGTTTCAGAACTATAGTAAAGAGATATAAAGCTATAAGTATAACAATAGTTTTAACCATTTCTTGTCCAAAATTCTATATGTATATCCAAAAAATTCATGGAATAGTAACGGCTATACAGAGACTATGAAATAGTTAGACCTACCATCTACAAACACTAGAGAAAACATTTAAGTAATTTAATTATAAGTGCTTTGGAACACAAAAGATGTAAATCTCGTAATCAATTCAGATTACAATTCAGCAAGTTACTAAAGGAAAGGAAGCTCGTAAAGAACATCCATCGCCAATTTATCGGCTACTCTTTTACCAACCAATGGTAGGAGTGACAGAACAATATAATTACCCCCTTTGACTGAAAGGGCGACCATATCTGTGAAAGGAATTCGAATCTGTGACTCACAAATTGCGAATCGAGCTCCCAAACAAA
Organism: Tachypleus tridentatus; assembly: GCF_004210375.1. Taxonomy (NCBI): domain Eukaryota; kingdom Metazoa; phylum Arthropoda; class Merostomata; order Xiphosura; family Limulidae; genus Tachypleus; species Tachypleus tridentatus. Next base: position 35,544,738 of record NC_134834.1, read on the forward strand.
CAAACAAACAAACAAACCATGACAGGCCCCATAAGAATGTATCTTCTAGTTTAACAAAAAACAATAAAACAGTGAAGTGAGTAATAATATTTTCCCTTAATTCTAATGTTTTCCTAACCAATACCTCATCTATTTTATCCTATTTTCGTCTCGATAACATATTTTTCCGTATGTTTATAAGGATAATACATTAAACGCACTATATGACTAGCGACAGATTGTTAAGCAGATTTTAATCAAATGCATGTGTTATCATATGCGTATGGTAAGTTGAAAGGTTTCAATAATGTTTCATCAAAATGTTTTGCGCTACAGCAGTTCTTAGTCAATGAAATGAGCATAACTTGACTTGTGTACAACCTTTTTATAAATTTAAAATAAAGTTTGTAATTCAATTCTAAATAGTATATAATACTTCCAGTTGCTAACTCGTGATCTTTAGTATGGCATTATTAAGCTTGCTATTTACAGTGTTGAGGCACTTGTCTTGCATTTAATCACATTGCACAGTTTTCATTAAGAGGGGGCCCGGCATGGCCAAGTGTGTTAAGACGTTCGACTCGTAATCCGAGTGTTGTGGTTTCGAATCCCAGTCGCACCAAAACATGCTCGCTCTTTCAGCTGTGGGTGCGTTATAATGTTACGGTCAATCCCACTATTCGTTGGTGAAAGAGTAGCCTAAGAGTTGGCGGTGTGTGATGATGACTAGCTGCTTTCCTTCTAGTTTTAAACTACTAAATTAGAAACGGCTAGCACAGATAGCCTTCGAGTAGCTATGTGCGAAATTTAAAACAAACAAACAAATCATTAAGAGGGTATTTGCAGGGCTTAACTGATTGTTATTTTATGCTGACGAGAATCCAATTTTTTGGGATAAAACTAGAGTTACTATTTGGAACGTTTCTAGAGATTTGTTTGAAGTTAAGTATATTAAACCGCGAAACGTTTTCCACATTAACTGATAAGGGGTTTATTTATAGGTCTTGAGTTCATTATTTTATTGTTTATGTTAATGAAACCCTTCATGTTTTCAGACAGTAGTGGTAGTTGTAAACTGCTATTTACAAAATGTGTAAGTATTTAATCTACATTTAATGAAGACATTAAGTTGAACCTACTAACAGTAGACGTTTTTTACTCGTTTTGAAAAATGATGTTTACTGTTACAGGGTCTATCTATACACAGCAAAACTCTTTATTTAATAATAAATATATTATTATATAGTTACAGTATTAAGTTATATAGTAAATGAAACAGATGTTTGAAACACTATAAATGTATTTTATGATGAATAATGGTTGAACAGGTGTTAGTTAGGTCACAACTATACACGCAAGAAATATTCTTTAAACTCGTGTTAACATAAATAATAATGTAAAGAACGGAAATGTTTTTGTAAGCGATTTGCACCAAAATTAAGGAAAGGTAACATTATACTGTATACCTATAACATTATATGTGTGCTTATAACATTATATGTGTGCTTATAACATTATATGTGTGCTTATAACATTATACTGTATACTTATAACATTATACTGTATACTTATAACATCATATATATACTTATAACATTATATGTATACTTATAACATTATACTGTATACTTATAACATCATATATATACTTATAACATTATATGTATACTTATAACATTATACTGTATACTTATAACATTATACTGTATACTTATAACATCATATATATACTTGTAACATTATATGTGTACTTATAACATTATACTGTATACTTATAACATTATACTGTATACTTATAACATCATATATATACTTATAACATTATATGTGTACTTATAACATTATACTGTATACTTATAACATTATACTGTATACTTATAACATCATATATATACTTATAACATTATACTGTATACTTATAACATTATACTGTATACTTATAACATCATATATATACTTATAACATTATACTGTATACTTATAATATTATACTTTATACTTATAACATTATACTGTATACTTATAATATTATACTTTATACTTATAACATTATACTGTATACTTATAACATTATACTGTTGTGACGTCAGTTTCTATCTATGATATTCAGCTGAAATTGTTGTCTCTGTTGTGGAGTCGTAATGAAAGTCTGGTAATTCAAAAACTTTGAAAACCAAATGATGAGTGGTTTATCTTTACATGCTGGTAATGTATATTAATTTAGTATTTTTTGTCCATTAACAGTATTCATAAGATTAAGGTTAACCACAAGTCCCAAGTGAAGGGGAGGGAAGAATTGTTGTACTTTATTAAAGTCTGGAGGTTCAAGGGACCCAAGGAACCGCAAGCCCACTACCGTTAAAAAACAATTCAGGCTAAACTACGTATGTTTCATTAACTGTTATAACTGCGTCCATTTCCACTCCATAGATTCATATGTTACATTGTAATGTATTTTATTTTTGAAATTTCAAGTTGGTAACATTGTATATTGCAACCAGTTTGGCCTCCATCTCATAAACAAGTGACATGCCGATAAAAACAGAAATAAGTTTCAGCAAGCTGGAACTTATCAAAAATTGCAAACAATCTACTGCAGTCTAACAACGCTAAATCACCTAAATTTTGTCTTGAATTCGCGAGAACAATTAATTAAGTGACGCCATTCATGATTTTGCAATAAAAAATTAAATGAATTACCTGAGCCAACTTTACAAGTAAAAGAACTCAAATTATTAAAGTGTTTCGAGTCACAAAATATTTTTTTTATATCATAGTTTTCTTTTTATTAAATAGTGTGACGTTGTGGGAAGAGATGAGAATCTTACGAGTTTGATATGGACCAAGCAAAACGTTGCTTTGGGCTTGTACATTATATTACCAGTAATTCGAGTAATTACGTTTTCCTATTTCATCTGTTTTCAATTGCTTCTTTAACACCTGGATACTTTGCAGATAACAAGTTGTCAAAGGGGGAAAGGAACTGATTTTACGTGCCTAATGTTACGTATTATTATTTATTTTGGATAAGCCTCTGATTTATCATGTCACGTACGTTACGTATTACTATTTCAAATAACTAGAAATTTGAATTTGAATTTAGTAGTTAATTAATTGTTAATATCTATTGAATTTATGTTATTTAGTAACAAAGTTGGTATACACACAATTTCTTTTTCCTAACACAAATACATTTTAATATACAAGCAAAAACAATACAATTTACAATAACGGGTATTACTATTAGTTATTACAAATTATGGTTTATATACAATAGTTTTGCAAACTTACAGACAATACTGAATCTTATATTCGGTTTAGTATTGAATATTTTATTAATGATCCAGGTCCACGATGTGTAAATTAATTCTGAATTTATATTGTTGTATCTTGTTCAAACTAATGTCTTTCTTGGCTAACCTTACACCATTAAAAGCTCACTTCTTCCAGCAATGAAGATATTTAATGTTCTCGTATAAATTCTAACGTCCGAAGTTATCCATTGGAGTCGAACCGTTTGCAATATTCGAAATCTATAAACTTTCCTGATCTACTTCTGTAGTTTTCTGATTAATAGGCGTTAATTACAGTTATAGCTTCCTAGGTCTATAGCGTACTGACTGTAGCTGTCCGTTAATATTCTCCTCTTCGTCTCTCGGCAAGCCGATTTTTATACGAATCGCACGAGTTTGTAGAAATTTCGTCACTGTTTTAGCGCACCTTTTTCTAACAAGCATTGTTGATTTTTTACTTTCAAGAACGTTGTACAGATTTCAATAACAGGTGGAACTTGCACAATACATGCTCAACATTATTCGCCACATGCAAATAAAGAAAACTATACTAAAACAAGCGTAATTGTTATAATAAACGTATGACAGCAAATCTATTATTGCTATGAATTGTGTGATTTCACGTATTCATGCGCAATACAACAGAAGTATCATTACGCAATAATACTAGTATTAATTCGATAGTTCTCCCTGTTTCCCTTTGAAATTAATCTTTTATCTGTCATTATCCACTCTTCACGCTTGTAAACAAAAAATGTAATTATGAATAAACTTTATCATTACTGTTTGTCTGTCTTATTCAAATTGCAGCCAGCGCGTGTGTTTTCATGGGATGCATTCAGTCAGAATATATCTTGGGCTTTTCAGTTGTATCTAATAATGGGAATGCATTCAAGCCCTTTGACGACTGTAGTAAGATAGAGGGCGCTGAAGTGCTCGGGTTAGAGTTTCAAAGATCAATCAGAATTCGCAATGGCTTTTCTGTCGCACCTAGTTACAAATGAAAAAAAATCCAAGTGATGTTCTGATTGTACCAGAGATAACTCAAATACTTCAGATCAGTGGTATATTTAAATTTGTGTGGGACGAGTGGTTAATAATTTTCTGGGTCCTACATCCTATGTAATTTTACATAGAATAAATTATCAATGGGCTCTGGGATTGAGCCCCCTCTAGCCCTACCTAAATACGTCACTGCTTCAGATCGCTCATATCTAACTACTATCGATTTACAAATGTAGCAGTTAAAAATAGGTGAAATATAATAGGTGAATTATTCAGGTTATAACGAAGTCACATGTTGTGCCTAACTGTAACTTCTCTGTTTCTTTCATTACGCTTACAAACAAAGTAGGAATAGTATAATATTTGGTGCCAGATAAAGCCAGAGATAGGTAGGCTTAAGGAAGTAAATATTCTTATGTGTTGTTTTTCGTGCCACTTAAAAAAATATTAGTGGTAATGTATTTTTTACTTTTTTTAAAACCTGAATAATTTCAAGCCAATAGTGTATTTAGGCAGGGGCTAGAAGGGGGGCTCAGCTCCAGGGTATATGGCCTTAATGGAAATATATTGATAATTTTATCCAATGTAAAATTACATGAGATATAAGGCCCACAAAAATTATTAGCCCCTAGGCCCACGCTGCCTTAAATTCCTCATTGATTGAAAATGTACGAGTAATAACTTGTAGGTCAGTTACATTTATTATAATGAAGTAACGGTGTGGCCGTCTATATATCTGTCTATCTATTTATGTGATCGAAATAATAAATACAATAATGGTATTTGCTGAGATGAAATATAAAATTTTAATGTCAAAAGTATTGAGTCAGTCTTTTCAGGGCCCAGCATAGCCAGGTGGTTAAGGCGCTCGACTCGTAATATGAGGGTCGGCGGTTCGAATCCGCGTCACACCAAACACGCTAACCCTTTCAGCCGTCAGGGCGTTACCAGTGAGGGTCAATCCCACTATTCGTTAGTGAAAGAGTAACCCAAGAGTTGTTGGTGGGTGGTGATGACTAGCTACCCTTCCTTTAGACTTCCACTGCTAAATTAGGGACTACTAGCGCAGATAACCCTAGTGTAGCTTTGGGCAAAATTCTAAACAAAACAAACAAACCAGTCTTATTAATGTCGCGGCATCTGTTGATTTATAATCACAAACAAAAATCTATACACAATTTCATTTTTGGGATATTCCAGATACAAACCACAAGAAAAATAATTATGGTATGAGCAAGAACTTTTTTTTTTATAACAGAACATAATTTATGTAAAAGTACTCCGTTCATAACAATAATGTGGTTTTCACGAGGACTCTACGTGAGGTTTTGATGATATCTTTATTCATGTAACTTTTATTTTTAGTGCTAAAAAACTTGAGTTCTTAAAATTAATTTCATAAATAGAGGGCAACACTTTTAATGTATAAAAACATTACAATTTGTATTAGTAAAATATACTCTTCAAAAGAAGAAACGCAAAAGGGATATTTTTGTTATTTTAAAGAGAAATATATGTAATAACGTTACAAGCTCAGAGTATGTGATGTTACACGCGTTAAGGCACTGATTGTCAGACCAAAATGACAATAAAAGTTGTGCACTTTGAAAACGGAGGAAAACATCGGATTTTTCGCCAAAACGCATGCGTATCCAATAAATTTGTTTGAGAGATCTGCATGTTCTGCAAGTGCAACATGTGCAAAATCCCTATAAAAGTGACGGGTTCTCGGTTTCCATAGCTCAGTGTTAAGCCACCGACACGCAATACATTTACGCTAAGACTAACTGAAGCACAACGCAACAACGCCATTGGTCGCTTGGAAGCAGGCGAATCTCGATCAGATGTTGCCAGAGCTATGAATGTCCACCCAAGCACCATCACAAGGCTATGGAATCGTCACCAACAACATGGATCAACTCGTGACCGTCCACGATCTGGCAGACCTCGTGTGACCACGCCCGCACAAGATCGCAACATCCGGTTACGTCACCTTCGGATAGGACCACCACTGCGACGTCTACTGCCTCAACCATACCAGTGCTGCGTAGGATTTCCGATCAGACCGTACGCAACCGTCTACGAGATGCAGGAATCCGACCTCGACGTCCAGTCAGAGGCGTGATCCTCACCAAGCAACATCGTCAAGCACGGCTGCAGTGGACTCGTGCACATCGGGTATGGCCTCATCGACGATGGAGGCATGTTTGGTTCAGCGATGAATCACGTTTTATGCTTCGTAGACAGGATGGAAGGACCCGTGTTTACCGTCGCCGAGGTGAACGTTTTGCAGCAAACTGTGTGCAGGATGTTGACAGATTTGGTGGTGGCAGCGTCATGATGTGTGCTGCCATCGCCTACAATGCTAGAACAGACCTTTTGCACATTTGAGGGAATCTTACGGCTCAACGATACATCGACGAGATTCTTAGGCCCCATGTGCAACCCATCATGGTGAACGTCAACGACGTTTTTCAACATGACAACGCCCGTCCTTACACAGCCCGACTCACCACTGTCTTCTTGAGACACCACAACATCAACGTTTTTCCCTGGCCCTCCAGATCACCAGATTTAAACCCCATCGAACATCTTTGGGACGAGTTGGACCGACGTCTGCGACGACGACAACCTCAACCGCAGACTCTACCTCAGCTTGCAGCAGCTTTGCAGGCTGAGTGGACAGCCATTCCACAGGATGTGATTTGTCATCTCATCGCTTCCATGGGCAGAAGATGCCAAGCAGTTATTGATGCTCACGGGGGCTATACTTGAAAAATTTAAGTTCTGTACATTGAATCATTTTGATGGATTGAGTCGCACATGAATAAAGAGCACAATCCTAACGTTTTTCCCGTACATTACTTTCCAGAAATTAGTATTTTGTACAATTTTTTACGAGTATAAATAGCCACCCGTAGGGCACGTACAGCCGCTTGTAGAGAGAAGTTTCTTCTAGTTTATACAATGTGAATAGGCTACCCAGTAGAGGTGGTGTTGGCCAACTGTAAATGTATATAATTATCATACTGGGAATATAATAGTCGTATTAACAATAATACCAGAACATGTATGTTGACCAGTTGTAGTTATAGAGTTTTAAACAAACTTGTCCAGAATTATGGCCCTTGGTTATAAACTTGTACATGTACATTTTTAGCGATGAGAAATGCTCTTCTCTTTATTCTAATATTTTGGTTTTAATGACTTAACTAAACTATTTTTATTGATTGTTCAATACACCAACATCAACTGTTTTCGATCAGTATGCTAGCTTTATCGAAGAGAGTAAATTATTAACATGTAAATGTTTCCAGACCTTATTGTTATAATTCTTAGTAAATGGTGTGTTGTTGGTACAGGTATTGATGGAATACCGTAAATATAAGTAGTAAGTTAACAACCAAGCGTTAACTGCCCCACTTTGTTAAAAATTAAAGTATGTGTGACATTGATGTTTTATGTATAGCAGATTTACTTTAACTTTTTAATTGTGTAATGTTATTAAATTATTAGTTTATTGTTTTGGTAGATTCTGTTAATAAATATCGCGTTAATAAAAATACTCAGATTTCTATCTGGTGTCAATAAACATAAAGTATGTAATGACTTGCTTGGGTGATTCTGATAAGAGTATAGATTCCATATTAAAACATGTCAACTGATATCGATATTACATACTTATAGCAAATTCTTTCTAAAACTTTTTCGTAGGAAGTGTTTTACTAAACTTGCATGGATTCCTACTAAAGTTTTACTTCTCTTATTTTCTAATTTTATTGCTAATGTTCATAATTTTGCTTTTCAAAGGTTGAGAAGTATGCATATTAATACAATAACAGGCTTATCCATCTGTTCGAACCTATAATAGGTTTACTTATGTTTTATGAAATAGAATATATGAAAAATTAAAATCTTAGACTTTGTAAAAACTATAAACTCGTGGTTGGTGTATTTTTATTTCTTCATGATGGAGAAACAGGATGATTTATTATAGTTGGTAGATAAGTAGTTGTTAATTAATTGTTCTATATTTTATGAAACTAGTTTACATGACTTAGCCTTACATTGTATCTTTAAAATATTGTATATGCAAAGAGGATTAGAATCATGGAGTTCATTCAAAGATAGATATGTAAATCTATAACATTAAAAGGTATACATTTTCTTGTTTCAAACTCATTAGATAAAGTAAATGTCGGAACTCTTCTAAGTGTGAAGCAGATATATACATTATGTAAAACGGCTTAACTTACGCTTTGGATTTATTTCAGCAATTTTTTGCTCTGTAGCCCAATCTACTAATACTATTTGGGAATACAGTATAAGAGTAGATACGAAAGGTGCGGCCTCCCAGTGGCTCAGCGGTATGTCTGCGGACTTACAACGCTAAAAACTGGGTTTCAATACTCGTGGTTGGCAGAGCACAGATAGCCCATTGTGTAGCTTTGTGCTTCATTCAAAACAACAACAACGAGAGGTGCGTTGTAAGTTAAACTTCACTGTATTAATTTGTAATATATATATGGTATTCTCTGTTTATCCATAGTAGTTAACCCCAAATATACTTTTGTTGGTTTCAAAATCAAATTTTCTGTATTATTATGAAAACAAGCATTAATAGCTTTGCTATGTGTTTCTTACTATGAGATTTACTTGTTATGCCAGGTGATCTAAAACTTCTGATTCAGCTAATTTTAGTTTCAACTGGGTTAGCGAACTTGTAGGTTTTCGACCGCTTCTGGTGAAGCTGTAGTAACGATATACTGAGTCAGTAAAGATGCCTTCTGCAGATATAAGACGTAAGTTGTGTTACATTGATAGAAACGACTTGTAATAAACTCCAGATTGCATTAAACAAAGTGAATGATAATAAAGCTAGAATGGGCTATTTGTTCTGTGCCCACCACGAAAATCAAAACCACATTTTTAGCCGTATAAGTTTTCAGACTTGTTGCTGAGCCATTGGGAAGAGCTTCTATTGTTTTCTAAGGTTAAACAATGTAGTTTTGTTATGCATATGATACATTTTTGCCAACATAATTTAATATTTTAAAAGTAGTTTAATTCTAGATTACTGTGCCAGGATTCCTTCTGGTTTTCACATTTTTTAGCTGCTTGATAAAGTTTTCGAGACAATTTTTAAAGTCAATTTTATATAACTACATTTCAGCAACTTTAGCTTAAAAATTTCAAAACTTGGTATTTTACAATTTTTATACATCTATTTAATACAATTCACGAAAAAAATATAGTTCATTTTTCAATTTATGCAGAGATGCCAAAAAGTTTTATCTGTGTACAAAACAATCCATTTGCCAATTAATTTTGAAAGTTTTTTGCTCACCCTAAAGAATAACGTTATTTTTGTTAAGAAATGATAACCCTCTTGTGAATTTCTTGATTTGCCAAGTGCCTTTCTTTTGTAAAAGCCTTAATTTACAGCTTGTTGCGGGTCCCCCGGCGGGTTCCCCAGCTGGTAGAGCGGTACGTCTTCGGATTTACAACGCTATAATCAAGAGTTCTATTCCTCTCGATGAACACAGCAGATAGCCCAATGTGGTTTTACTAAAAGAAAACACACACACCCTGTGGGACATCGGTAAGTTTGCCGACTCACAATGCTAATGTCCGGTGCCCGATTTCCTACGGTGTACGCAGCCGATAGCTCAAATCGTCTTTGCATAAAACAAACGCCTTATAATATCATATTAAGTGGCCATTTACTCATGAAATATAGCTTTGAAAACAGCTGTAACAAAGTTTAAATATGACTAAATAGAACAGTATTTAGACTATTGCGTTGTAATAAAGTAAGTGTATGGGTTTGAAATATTTTTATTGTTTCTGTAAAGGAACGTTGTAATTCGTTTTATTTGTGAAAGTAAAATTATGTTCGTGTTAAATTATATCTGTTTAACAGCTGCATAAATTTTCGTCAATGAGAAGATAATATACAGCTTACATATGCGAGGTGAGCTTATACATCTAGACAATGAATAGTAGAGAATAACAGTAGTTCAAGAGTTGACGGTAGATGGCGTTAATTAGCTGATTTCTATCTGTTCAATCACTTCTAAATTAGGGACGATTAGCACAGATAGCTCTTGTCTGGTTTTGCAGGAAATTCAACAAAACAAGGTTACCTGGTTAAAAGAATATACACATACAATACGAAACAATGATTGGATATTGTTAGAGACACAATAAAGGCAAGTTGTTCATGTTGGATTCTTTTTTTTAATTACGTTTTTATTTTTAATAGATATACCAAGGTTTTATTGAGTAGCTTCATTTGTATACATAAGGTTTTTTTCAATTATGTTCATCCAGTTAAATAAATTCATCATCACATCTGATAAGTGTTATTAAATTCACTGGTTAGTCAATAGTATGGTAGGCGACTGAGAAGTATTATGATGATTCATGCTGTCCGTGTCTCCCACCAGTGGCACAGCGGAATATCTTCGGACTTACAACACTGGAAACGGGGTTTCAATACCAGTGGTGGGCATAGCACATATAGCCCCTTGTGTAGCGTTGTTCTATAAATGAACTCAGATATTCAGTAAATATTATTTGTATATGTATTCTATTCAAATAACATATATAAATAAATTGACCAACCGGTTACCTTATTATTTCTAATTACAATCGTAATATATTTTAAATAAGACATTATTGTCCTTTTCGATGATAGTAAATCATGATTTCGTTATTGGTTTATTTGACTTACAGAAGATCAATGTGGGATTACTAGATATTTTAAAAACAAACATATCGGCCACTGCTTGGTGGCATTGAGTTGACGTTTATGATTCAGAAAAGGTCTATCACGTGAAGCCAGGGGTAATTTAACAGTGCTTCCAAGGACCAGGCACCTAGAATTTGATATGTATGGTAAAACTTAATGTATAACATCATTCCTGAATAGCTAAAGCCCTGTATTCAGCGTTTCCAAGATGGATTAAAATGCCAAACATTGTTTTACAAAATAATAATAGCAGATTCAATTATGTTATGGCAAGTTTTTGACTCCCATAGTACACAATAATAAACTTTGTCTTTTAGGCGGACATCCTAAAATAGATATATGTGTGGTGTTTGTTGTGTTCTTGGTTACTTGTTTCCATTCTTGTTTTTTGTTTTCAGAGTAGATACGAAAGCCTTGACATTGGCGTAAGAGGAGTAAATTTGATCACCTTGTTCAATGGTACTCTACAACTTTCACTGAAGCTCGCATACAGTAATGCTGAACAGATCGTACTGTAGGTTATAGCTTAAACCCAGACTTCAATCGACGAAAGTTTGTTCCTCAATCTTCAATTTCTTTCTCTTCTTTGTATGTCATCGACTAACGTAGCAGCACAAGTATAACTTTTATCTGGTAGAGCTTGTTGCACATCGTTGACAGATGAGAATAGTTTTGTATCATCAGATTTCTTACAAATGTCGTTTCCAGTCACGTTCATAAGACAATCTGGATCTCCTGGGTGCATGAAATCCTTAACAAGGTCGTGCAGAACACGAGCAATGGATTGTTCTTGTCAAGAACACTGAAACTTGATGTCTTCCATCGAGTTTCTTCATTTGGAAAGTTTGATGCCACTGTTAGTTCGATACCAGCGAACTGTGAAATTGAATACTACAACAAGGCCTTTTTTTTTACACTTGAGTTCGTGGATGATCTACGTCGTTTCGTCGATGTCACGAAATCCAAGAGATCCTCAGAAGTGTCGCTGGACATTTTGTCTTCATCACATCCAATGGAATAGCGTAATTAATCCTTCTTTTTTCTTCTTTCTTTGTTTTTTTTTAAATTTTTGCTTGTAGTGGTATGTGGTGTTTCAAGCGTGGGTATCAGTTGATTAATAAATACCACCCAGATCTATTGAATGCATCTGTATTTGAATATTTCCTTTTAGCAGATGCTTAATGAACACCAATCGAACAATCAGGAGGAATATTATAAAGAAGGCATTAAAAGTATACTACCAACCCTAAATTATCAAAAAGTTTAGAAGAAATAAGAGAATTTTGAAATAATCCGTCTTATTCAGAAATGTGAAATTTACACTTTATCCCGTTACCAGGACTGAAGCGACATGTTCTGCTCCGCTGTCAAACGCTAACTGCGCTGTCCACCTCCTAGTGAATTTCCCGTGAATTATCTGCTTGTAATTCCTGGAATCACAATTTCCATTATACCTTTTACGATACAGTTAGTTTTTATACAGTGATTATGTATATTTCACCCTATATTGCCGATGCTGCCTGACGGGAGCATATTCACTATGTCAGAGAAAACCTGATCACCAGAACCAATTTGATATTAATATTTGCCGCTTCCAAAAACCTGCAGTCCTGTGCTAGGGCACGTGCTGTACTTCTTGTCGCGCGAGCCTTACCCATTACGAACTTTAGCAGTGAAATGTTTGTGCACACATTAAATCTGAATTTCTTTTTGTTTCGTTAATTGATAAGAAATATATAACAAAGGGTAATATTTAAACTAATAACGTGTATAGGTAGTTTTATTTTTTATATATATCCAGTACTCTAAATATTAGAATAGCTCAGCAAGCTCAAGTAAGTAGAAGTAATATAATAATTTAAGAGGTTACTGTTTAAAATACAAATAATAATGTTGCTTAATAAATTTAGAGACATCTTTCACGTGTTTGGAAGCATCAGAGGTGGTGAATTAGTAGAGCATTTACTACAGAATCACTGTATGAAAACTAATTGTATCGTGAAAGGTATAGTGGAAACTGTGACTCCAGGAATTACAAGCTTTGTAAATTTGTAGTTGTTGTTATAGTGATACGTTTCTGTATTATATGTTTACAATATTTTACAGTGATACACTAGTTTACACGTAATGCAAATGAAAGTATATTTTTAGGCTAATATAATGCGATTCAATCCACTATAAAATTATTGTAGTAGTTACTGGAACCTCAGTTGAAAACACCTTTTGCTGTAACATTGCAGTATACGTTTTTACGATGTAGACTTTTAATGAGTCGGCCCAGCATGGCCTGGTGGTTAAGGCGCTCGACTCGTAATCTGAGGGTCACAGGTTCGAATCCCCGTCGCACCAAACATGCTCGCCCTTTCAGCCGTGGGGGCGTTATAAAGTTACGGTCAATCCTACTATTCCTTGGTGAAAGAGTAGCCCAAGAGTTGGCGGTTATGACTAGCTGCTAAATTAGAGACGGTCAGCGCTGATAGCCCTCGTGTAGCTTTGCGCGAAATTCAAAACAAACCAATCTAACGAGTCATGAGTTTTATCAAAACCCCGTCTGTAATACCGTAAACGTTTCTACGAAACTACTGCTGGCTGACTGGTTCAGCTGGAATAACATTAGAAAATTAAACGTGTTTAGCCTGGTAGTACATACATTTTTGTCGGCTATTGCAGTAATTCAGAGTGCAGTGATCATTGTCTGGTAACATCATGAGTAAAGCATATTTAAAGGAAGTCATGCACTTACAGGAGATTCGCAACATTTTGTTTAGTGAGTTATTAAATTGTGAAATCAGAGTCAAATGACACATACAGCCGTTAATTAATACAAACAAAACTTTATTAGTACAAAACTAACTGAAAACGGAACAGAATTCAGACGTTAAAGAATTTTACAATCACAGAAATCAACACAAAGAAATGTTTATATGTGATTAGACTGATCTAGATAAAACTTGTGTTCAAAATCTGTTCTTGTCAGACACATAAGTACCTTTAAGTCGTTAATGCTAGCTTGATAGGTATAATTGGACAAACTTAGGTATCTACATTTCTATTTTTCCAAATCGTTTTTGGTTGGCAACTTCGTTATGTAACTGATGGTCAGTTAGGTTGAACTGACCAGTGAGAAAACTGACAGCCTAGACTAACTTCACCTAGTGATACATCTAAGATTGTGTATAAAAGGTAATAAATAACAAACTGTTGGAAATGAAATGATTGAGTAAAATTTTGTAACATAGAATAAGTTCATAATATCAAACTATCACATTATCCTATATAAAGTCCATTAGTACTTATTTTTAAAATTTTCTTTGCATTTTATTCACTTGGATGAGGGATCTGTTAGCATATAATCATTACATATATTATCATAATAATACAGACACCCATCCATTCCCGCCCACACACACAACTTAAAAGTTTCCTGCTTAAATTTCCGTCAATCATCTTTACTAAGTTAAAGATATACTGTGTGATGTAACCTACCAATCACATCCTTTGTACAAAGTGTCTATTGTTGATTACCTTTTTACACAGTATTATGCTAATTATTGTAAACGTGACATTCACGTCTGCTAAGCTGTAATATATAAAAATTTGACTAGTAGTTGTAATTTACTGTTGCTGCTTCAGACATTAACATGCAAGTTTCTTGTAATTAACAAGTCAAGAATAAACTTTTTTTAATAAAGGAAATAAATGTAGGAATGGCTAATATCAATCTTACAAAAGAATCTACACAAGATAGTAAGGATGGCATTTGCAAATACTATCCAACTGTGTTGTTTACATTGTTTTTGAATAATTGATATTAGCTATCTCTATATTTACTTTCTTTCTTGAAAATATTTTCTTTACTTTTTGCTTGTTTGTTTCTTAATTCAGTGTTTCAATAGACACAGGAGGGTTCTATTTATAATAATGTGGTTCTAACTGTAGCATTTATTGTTTATATATTACTGGCTGGTAATTCCTGGGTTGCCCTGTTCTTAAGCTATTTAAAGGAACACCTAAATTCTATAAGAAAGCTAATTTTAAGGGGTAATGATAATATCGTTTACACTAGAATTGCGATTACTGCTAGTTAATAATAATAATAATACTAAAAACGAAGACTGAGTTTGAAACTATATTAAGTTTGAAACTATGTTAAGTTTGAAATTATATTAACTCAGTGAAATTAGTTGACACCATTTTTCTGATTTTTTGAGTTATAAAAAAAAACAAGAATTTCAAACTTTCTCTTACAATTCTTACAGAACTTGTGACTCAGTGATCAAATAGATATTGTTATAAAAAGAAACATTGTATAATATAGTAAAGTTCTGATGATATATTGAAAAGATATTTAAAATACCATTTTGATTAACAGTTTGAGCCATCCTTATATGGCCAGTACTACCGCCTACCTGATACTTGAAAACGTCAGTACTCGTTGAAGTTCCATATATTCAGAATATAGGAAAACAAAAACAACTACACGTTCAACATATATTCCATTTATTACTACTATGGTTTTGCAATTAAACATAACCATGTCTTTACTCGCAAAATCACAGCAGTAATAAATGAAATATTTGTGAAACGTACTGAAAATTATCTTCGTTTTTTTGTCGAAACGGTAGTTCAGGTTTTAATTAAACAGTGCCTGATTGGATTCGCCACTCAGCATATGAATGCCACTTGTCCCGTGTTTATGAACTGTCTTGTGTAATTCACTTTTATGTGTTAATAGACAGTTCCCGGGATTGCTTGTTATTGCCACTATTAAGCTAGTTGAAGCTATTGTTGACAGACACCCTGGTTGTACACGACACGGAACGAACACTATGATATACACTTACAGCAGTAGTGTCACAGTGTTTATATAACTATTAGCGGATAACACATATTTCATGCGCAGAGATTTTTACTTTGGTTCAGCAGTTCCATCCCAAAATAAGCATTAAAGGGACAAATACTTTGCATCCAATAAATCGGCACTCACGTGCATAGTACTGTAATATATGAATATACTATTGTATTTTATCTTTTCTAATACTCTAGTATTTTATTGTTTGTGTTGTATATGTGCACGTTTCATGGTCGAAAAGACTGGTAAGTTGATTTCTAGTTATCTTTGTTCCTTTATCGTTCACTGGATGTAATACTTGTTTTTGCCTGTGAATGGTATTGCTATGATACTACATGTTGTACAAGGATGACAACAGCAATATCCTCTTATGGTAGATCAGGTTATGTCTCGAGCTTTAAGACCTCCCTTATGTTTCAGTGGGATTGTCCAACAGTGACAAAGATGGTGCGCGTGTGCTGATAATATAGTATTACAAAGATAAATAAATAAAAAATGTAAATTAAAAAACATGGAAGTATCTATCGTAAAAAGTAAGGAAATAAGGGTGGAGATGCAATAGACATTATAAACTGAAATTCCAAATCCATATTTTAATCTCACCAAAACTAATTTTAGGTAACACAATGTTACCAACATAAGTGTTTCTAGTGTGTAAATAATGCTTACAACATATTTAACCTTGTTTCTTATTTATTTTACGATCCCTATTTGTAGGTTTTTAAATTACCATTTTTTATTTATCTTAGCTACATTGAATTCTCATATCCAACTATAGCAACTTAGCTATGTTTATTATCATTACAATGTATAAACATAGCTACCATACAATTCATGAGAATTCAATATAGTTGGATATGAAAAAAGCCAGCAAACAAGATAAATAAAAAATGGTAATTTAAAGTTTTAACTTATGTAAGATATAAAAAAAACCAATCATTTTTTTCAATACCGCTACGACCTTCGCAGTATCTTATTTAATAATCTAAGTATGTTGTAGGTCAGTAAGAGAATAATAACATTAATAATACTAAGAAGTTTTACACATGAGCTATTTTGAGTGAATTTTCTTTTTCTTTTAAGTGTAACGTGTTTTTGTGTGTGTGTACAGACTAAGCAATTAATAGTTACAGTTTTAAAATGTTGTTTGAACTGAATTTTTACTATTTAAGGTGCTTTTTGCTTCAACGTACTATTAGGATTTTGCGCTATTCCTTGCCATCCCTCTAACGAATTATGATAATGGTTCATGTTAAATATCTGGTATATAATATATGATCTCTTAGTTAGCTCTTTCTCTCAGTTTCAAGCTTTTAGTTTAAGTGCAAGACCATTTTTTTTTGTAAAAAGAGTAAAATTTTCCTAAAGCTTAACCAGTAAGTGTAATTATTAAATATCTCCGTAAGTCGTTTTGAGAGTATAGAGTTTACTATATAGAATATGAGCTGTCCTTCTTTATCTGTAAATTAATGTGATCGTGATTTTGAGTATAAATATTGCTTTCATTATGTTTTATGCTGTGTTCAGCGTCTTTTTTTTTGTATCAAACTCAACCAAAGTAAGATAACTCAGAATTACTTCATAATGTATATGTTGAATTCCCTGCTATTAAATTTACTATTTTATTGCTTTTAAATAAGCTCAATTTTACCTGGATATACCACAGAAACTGGATAAGAAAGAAAATAATTGATGCAGAGACAAAAGGATATAATAATGCAAAGTTTTATGTTCTTTTGCTAACATGTACATTGCCCTTTACTCGTACTCTTGTGTGAGATAAGTTTAAAATGTTTTGTTTTTGGTTAAGGAAATTGCATTTCTGTAACTAGGAGGACTTACAACCAAGAGAAAAATTGGTAACTGAAAAAAGATTGTTGTACGAGAGAACTGTTGGATTTTAAAGTAGTCCTTTCTTGGATGCCATTGTCAATATTGCGAAGGTTCACGACTTTTTTCTCATTGCTGCTGCGGACTCAGGAAAGATAAACGTCAGGATCTGGTGCACCCTGAATGATTGAGATCTTCTGTCGGAGACTTACCTCACTGGAATGAAAACATGATGCAGTGGCTCTGAGAATGAAACGGGTATTCTGTCTAGGTCTCATAAGCCTTTGCCAGCCAATATAATTCAACCCCCACTTTGGTAGAACCCATCTCGCCAAGATGGAAAGGTAGTGCTTTTGGGGATATTTATTAATAGAAGCTAGAATATAGTGGGTTATAAGGATACTTATTCAATGGAATGTCAAAACATGAACACATGTAAACATCATAAAAACGTTACTTGATCAAGGTAACCTATATATTATTCAGCTTTATAAGGTAATTTTAATGAGAGAGTAATAGCCATAATCAGATAGTTATGTCTATGACCTCCAACCTATGACCCTTCGAGCAACTGATATTAATTAACATTATATTTTCAATCCATACGTTTACTATAGAAAGCTCTGTTTTTGACCAGCTTAGCAATCTTTCCTTCAGATAGCTAATGGTGATTTCCATATATGTTGTTTTCTGCAGAGTGTAATGAAGAACTTACGTTCAAGGCTTACTACAACACTCCAAGTGTGCACCTGACTTTCGATGCAGATGAAATTGTGTTCGTCACCCACAGTTTTAGATGTAGCTACAAGATCTCCGTGGGCCAAGCATCTCCTGTTGATCTTGTACAAGTCAAAGAAAGCCAGAGTCGTCATTTATGTTGTGCCATCGATGGCTGAGAGGCCATCATACCTAATCGCACAGTCAAAACTAAGTTTGCACGTAGCGCAGCAATAACTGTGGATACTCTCAATGTTTTTCATAGTCCTTGTTCAGGAGAAGTCTAAATGTTCATTGAGATAACAATGCCTATTCATTTATTGTCCAGCTGGCTAATGCAAGATCACCATAAGTAAAACACGAACATATGTGCACCCATCTCTGGCATTTCCAGTATATATCATCGTTGAACATTCTAGAACCTCGCGTGATTCATATAAATGTTAAGGAAGAGATTTCTGAAGCTGAAGTTAGCTAAAGGAGCATTTGGGTTCTGAGGATATGTTCCAGACCGAAAGGAAAAAGACCAAGCTGCAGTGGCCAGGACCTCTACTATCACTGGTTAGTAGCCACCCAAACTATGTTGGTAATACAAAAGCCACCGCCTTCCTGACATTGATGAAACCAATAAAACTTAAATATGAGGGGTATTAAGGTACCTTCTTCTCAACAGAATTTGTGCTACCACTGTTCAAGACGCCCCTCACAATGCTACAAGACAGCAAGGACTGTCCTGCTCGACACCACTGACATTCAACTAACCTTGCAACAATATTAATATGGCATTGACAAGACTTAACTGCATTAAAGAACATTCTATATTCTTAACAGAAAGTAAAGACCCACCATCTTATCGCTCCACTTCTTTTACAAAACTCCTATGTCTGGGGTCTCAGATATATTCTTTTGCTGTACAGATATATATATATACCTGTACCAGAAAGGAATATTTGAGTCACTTTTATATATATGAAGGGGGCGGCGCACTCTCTTGGACATATAATTAAATTTGAGGGTAGACTAATGGTGTTCCTGATAAGTAAGATTGAATCGGCCATTCGCACCTCCCACGCTTAATATTGCTGGTGTAAAAATATAGTTAATAAAAAGAAAATAAGCATTACAATAGAAAAATTATATTTTATAGACACATATGGATCTATACGTACATAACCATGCTAGCTATAGGGACATAGAAAGTTTTAATGCTAAGAAAAGTACTGAAATAAGAAATTTAAAACTACAAAGCTGGGTTACATGGAGTTAAACAAAATCCTAGTTTGTCAAATCACTTTGATTATGTTACTCTGAGTTTAAATTTCAAGTAACTCGAGTCTCTGTGGTTTGGACTCTTCTGTTTCAATACATATGGTAGCATTAAAACTTTCTATATCACTATTAAGTCTGTTTTAATCCCTACATGTCTTTACAAGATTTAAATTTGTTTATAATAGTTGTGTGTGTGTGCTGTAACGAATTTACTGTTATATATTTTTTAAAAACCTACGTTATTTCAGGATAGTTTTTTATGCATGTAACGTATGTTATTGGATGTGTATTACGCAACTTCCGACGGTTCTCTAAATTCGTAGAAGATTCTTGAGAGTAAGAATCAACAATAATTGTTTTACGAAAACGCTAGCGTGTTCGAACATTGTTGAACGTTCATTCTAGACTCTCGCGTTATTTGTATAAAAGCAGCTAGCCGAGAGACAGTAATAGAATATTATTGGTGATTTAGAGTCAGTGTGCTATAGGCCTCGAAAGCTATAATAGTGATTAACGTTTATTAATTGGAAAACTACAGAATTTGACCAGGAATGTTTATAGATTTGGAACATTACAGCCCTTTTAACATCAGTGATTTAACCGAACAAGGTAATTTAAGAGCGATGTGACAATATCAACTCAGAATTAATTTACTCGTCGTGGACCTGGATCATCGATAAAATATTCTGTTTTAGACCGGGTATAAGACTCAGAATTGTTTCTAAGTTTGTAAAACTATTGTATATAAGTCATTATTTGCAATAACCATTATTATAAAATGTATTGTTGTTTGAATACTAATATATATATATTTATAAGTATATATGGTAGTTAGGAGCGTTTGACTAGTAATTTAAGGTTCGAAGGTTTGAATCTCGGTCACACCAAACATTCTCGCCCTTTGAGTCGTGAGGGTAATATAATATTATGGTCAGTCCCACTATTCGTCAGTAAAAGAAAAGCCTAAAAAATGTTGGTAAGTGGTGATGCCTTTCCTCTTATCTTGTACTGCAAAATTAAGGACGGCTAGCGCAGATAATCCTTATGTAGCTTTGTACGAATTTCAAAACAAACCTTCTTTTTCTATTCATTATTATGTAGCTATTTTGTTTCATTTAAACATAAATATAGTATTGTTTTTTACACAAGTTATTTTTGTTTTAGATAGCGTTTGAATTTTTGAAGTGTCGTTATTGTAGATTGCTATTCATGTTAAATAATTTCAACCGTGTTTTCCATTAGTAAAGAGTTTATATATATAATGTCCTGCATTTTGTATGGTATATCAAACATAATTTCATATTGTAAGTCACTTTTGTTTCTACGTTACAAGGTTTTAACTATAATTTATATTACTTAAAAATATAGGCAAAAAAATGTTTATATCACATAACAGAAAGTTAAAAAATGAATTATATTAACAGAGCACTTAAAGTTTTTCTAACCCCATTGATCTAAAAATGAATTAAATTATATAAAGCTGTTGTTAATTACAAGAGTTAGTATGTTGACATAATAGAACATTTAATACGGAGAAAATGTAATTTTAATTTAATTAAGCAATGCGCTAGATTGGTTTGTTTGTTTTGAATTTCGCGCAAAGCTACACGAGTGCTATCTGCGCTAGCCGTCCCTAATTTTGCAGTGTCAGACTAGAGAGAAAGCAGCTAGTCTTCACCACCCACCGCTATCTCTTGGACTACTCTTTTACCAACGAATAGGGGGATTGATTGTCACGTTTTAACGCACCCACGGCTGAAAGGGCGAGCATGTTTGGTACGACCGGGATTCGAAACCGCGACCCTCAGATTATGAGTCGAACGCCTTAACACACTTGGCCATGCCATATTTTGTATTGGAGAACCTAATGATTGTATGATAAATGTATATTAAATAATAATTTGTTAAATGAAGTGTTGACTGACAATAGTGCTGACTTTTGGAGAGAAATATTCACTTCATGTGTACGACATTCGTGTACAGTGAATTACAGTGGGTTCGACCATTCTTATACAAATTCCTGCTGTTCGCGTCGATGTTTACTTTTCGTGATGGTAGCTGAAACTATTGAAACATGTAAGGAGTCATATTTATTTTTATAAAAATTTTATCGTGCAATATAAACGTTGGTTTGTCTATATTTTTAAATAAAGTTTATTGAAAATGCTACCCTATTTATAATTTATGATTATTGTTGTTTATATTAAAGAGTTGTTTGCCGTGTGTTACGTAATCAGCGTTAAAATGGTTGTACATTATATATTTCAGTTGATTATGAAGATGATTGTGTGCTTAAACGATTGTTTTTGTATATGTAATGTGCTCGAATTTCGTAAAAAATCTGGGGTCTACGGGTTCGAATCCCCTATCCCATCAAACACGCTTGCTCTTTTAGCTGTGGGGTCGTTTGTAAAAGAATAGCCCAAGATTTAGGTTGGGTAGTGCCTTACCTCTAGTCTTTCATTGCTAAATTAGGGATGGCTAGCGCAGATAATCTTTATGTAGCTTTGCGTGAATTTCAAAACAATCGAAACGAACCAGTTTCGTAATAAGTATATTTTGGTCCTTAAAGGGTGTGTTGTATATTGTATTTGTGGATTTATTTTTGTAGTGTACCATTGATTCGTCGTTCAAAAGAGTGATATATAGATTTAATGATATTTATAATATGTTTAATAACATAATGTTAAAAGATCTTTCACTTCTGAATACGTTCTGTATTATTGACGATTTACGTCGTGATTAAGACTTGACTGTTTATGCATATGTACTGAAAGTGTAATTCTGTTCTGCAATACTATGGTTGTATTTTAAAGTTGATATCATAATGAATTTATTTGAAGCGGTAGGTCACTCTGTTGCCGCTGTTGAAATACTACTACTTTCATAATCAAAGTGAAGGAATTCAACCAAGCGCGGGTAAATAGCGGGAGTAACTATGACTCTCATAAAAAGCTATGGTTTGGAGACCGTCGGGTGTCAGGGCGGTAGCCATATCAGAACTACTCGGCACCAATCAGGGACGGTAGCTTCGAGCGATTCCTTGGCGACGAGGGAAAGGATTGTTTAACATCAGGAATAGATGGATACCTATAACGACATACCCAAAGTGAAACCGGTGCAACTGACCATGCTACTACTGCAGGTAGTAACCGAAACACTCAGGTGAACCGCATAAATTATATTACCTTACTTTACGAGGAGAGTGTCGACCACTACGATGGATGGGACCTACTTAATTAGAGATAATCGCCAAATCACTTAGGTGAATGGCTCAAGTTATATAATCTCGCCTAGCGAGAAAAATGACAGCCATATCACTGCGGCGGATGACAATTATGAATCAAAAAGGAACAGGCATCAGTATAGAATGGGTTGGCACAACAGTGTTTGTTGACCTACCTGTAAGAAAAATGGCATTTGATCTGTATCCACACGAGTTTACGGCTTTGTCCAAGTTTGCAGCCCACCTGGCAGACATCGAGGGTATTGCCATGAAAGCCAGACTTCCGATTTCTAAGCCTGTACAGAGATCCGGAACATATCATTTTAATTGGAGATATAAGGAAAGGAAAAACTAGGAAAGACTAATCCTGCAGGGGCGTGGTGTAGAGCTTTTCAAGGGTTGAAGATCTGCCAATCATTGGTTACCTAAACCAGTTGGTATGAAAGTCCACCAATGGATGAAGTGTCTGGCTCTAAGGGCAAATGTATACCCTACAAAGGAGGCCTTTAGCAGAGGTAACCTCACTAAAATCAAGGAACCTACCAAAAGTCAGGACTGCACAGCCACGAGAGAGACCCTATGTCATCTTAACGGTCAATATCTAAAACTTAAGTCGATGAGAATGCGTCGTCACAATAAAAATCTGTGATCATTTGGTAAAAGGGGCTTCTTATAAAGGGTGCAAGGTTTTTCAAGAATCCACTTTTGAGACAGAAAACAAAGAACGCCGGTGACCTGATCTAATCTTATCTTCCACCGTGATAATAAAGCATTGGTCACGTGACTATTCGCTTCGAACTTAAGTTTGACTCGTTAAAAGAAGCATACGAGTTAAAGGCCTATAAATATAAAAATCTAGCACCTCAAATAAAGATTTAACAGGTGCATCTTCCGTTGTATTTCACGGTCTCCCAGTGGTGCCTGGCTGCCTGAAAGTAAGGAAGTTCTAGAAGACCTGGACATCAAGTCCAAATATTTCGAGGAATTTTTATGTAAGCGAACAATTCTCTATGCGCTGGACATCTTTTGGAAAGCGAATAATGAAGAACATCTCGCTTTCTAGAGACTATGGACTGTATCAGAAGTCTCCCCGTATCACATCTCCATTCATGCTAACAGCATCCGGTATCTGTCGGTATCGTCGACCGTGACGTAAAATTGGATAATTTGAAATATAGATAGCCAAAAATTAAAGTGCTCAAAGCAGACGAAACGTTTGAATAATTGTGATTCCCTTCAAGCATTACCCAAAATTAACACTAGGATCTGCAAACAAGCAGTCAAATCCTAAAAATCGGCGAAGGGAAGAAACTCACTCACGAAACAATTTGCAACTTTAGCTGATACACCTACAGTAGCACACGACACACCCACCAGTCTCCTTTTCACATTTGTAATACTTACGGTACTTGTATGCACTAAATCTCTTATTTATTTCATATTCTCCACCTCCAGCTTCTCAATTGAGCTATTAGCTCCGGCAATTCCCAATATTGGTCTAGGAAGTAAAGGGGGTTTTTCTCGAGGTTCTTGGGGATTTGAACCCGCAACCCTCAGATTACGAGTCGAGTGCCTTAACCACCTGGCCATGCCAGGCCCCAAAAAGATAGAGAATAGTTTTATAGCCTGTAAAATTCGTTTTTCATTGTTTTTGAATTTCGTGCAAAGCTGGACGATGGCTATCTGTGTTAACCGTCCCTAATATAATAATGTAAGACTAGAGAGAAGAAAGCTAGTCATCACCACCCACCGCCAACTCTTGGGCTACTCTTCTACCAATAAATAGTGGGATTGACCTTCACGTTATAACGCTCCCACTGCTGAAAGGGCGAGCAAGTTTGGTGCAACGGGGATTCGAACTCGCAACCTTCAGATTTCGAGTTGAGCGCTTTAACCCACCAAATCGAACCAAATATTTTTGTAACGTGTTTCTTTGTGTAAGGGTATTTTGTTGTAACCTTTGCACTTGTGACATGTGTGTGATGTGTTTTCTGGAGTGAGAAAGAAAACGCAGGCTACGACCCGTCCAAATTTAAAGTTTATTGGTTGCAAATTTAAAATTAACTGTAAACGTGATGGGAAACCTGAAGTGGGAAAGGAATGAAGTGTGATATTTTAATTTGCTTGTTATGATATTATAGTATTTATTTTGAAGTTAATTTTTGTTCTGCATATATCAAGTTATCACAAAACACGTAATTAAGAAAGCCACTTAGTTTATTTTGTTTTAATTATATTTGATTCTTTGTTGTTCCCGAAGCGGACAATACCTGATCCATTCGGGTAGGTTATTATACAATATTATACATTATGTAGAATGTCGACAGAAGTGTTCTTCAAGCTTCGGGTTACAGCTAGAGTTATCACCCCTCTTATGTAGTAATGATAATGGCCAGAAATTTGGGTAGTACTTGTTGACCTGATTAAATACGAAATTCGTTTGATGCTAAGAAACGTTACATTTGTTCAGAAAAGCATGCAATATGATATGAGTTGGCTTAGGATGAAAGAAAAAGATAACTATTGAAGGTATCCAGTCAGAGCAATGATTCGTCATGTTTATTCAAGCAAGGACATACACTGTGTTTAGTGTAAAATAAAAACTGCACGTCTACTTTTGCACTTTATGTGTAGCCTCATTATTTTATCTTCCATCAACTCAGCAAAAGTGTATTATCACACTGTAATCGCTATTTTGAGTGAATCTCCTATTATTATTTAATGGACTTATGAGATATAGCTCTTATGTTAATTCTGGATATACTGCAGTATGTAAATAAAAATGTATTAGTACTAACATCTGACTGTTGGAGTGCTCGACTCACAATATGAGGGTTGCAGGTTCGATTCTCATCTCTGAACGCGCTCGTTCTTTTAGTCGTGGAGACATTATATTGTGACAGTCAGTCCCACTATTTGATTTGAGTAAGACAAGAATTGATTAGCTGCTTTCTCTCTAAATTAGGGACAACTAACGCAAATAGCCCTAAAGTAGATTTGCCTGAAATTCAGTAAATATAGAAATACCAACATCCAAACATGTCATCTTTCAACACTACCTTCATCCTTTTGATGACGAGAAACCCACTTGAAATAAAAATGTATCTCAGAACGGCTGATATGGGTATTAACACTTTTATTGATAAGGAGAGAAGAACATTTCGACCTTCCCAGACCATCTTCAGATTAACCTACTAACGACCTGGCTATTTATGGATTATTTTATGAGGAAGAATTTAGTAGGTTAACCTTCAGGTTAACCTGAAGATGACTTAGGAAGGTCGAAACGTTGTTCTCTCCTTGTCAATAAAAGTGTTAATACCCATACCAGCCGTTCTGAGATACTACCTTCACCTCTAAAATATTTAAAAATGAATAACTTCATATTTCGTGAGTGAAGAGACAGAATTTTTTTAATTTTATAAAAATGCATATATACATTTGTAGTGTGGATACGTATGTCACTGTATGCAGACTGAAAACGCTAGAAACCGGGTTTTGATACCCGTAGTAGGCAGAGCACAGATAGCCCATTGTGTAGCTTTTTATTTAAGTCAAATAAACAATGATTACGTGTAAACATTCGTGCAAGTTTTATATTCACTTCAGGAACATAATTGTATTTGGACACCACATATATCCTGTCGATAATTTATTTACAGGTGTTAAATGTTTCCAAAGCTTCATGTGTTAACGTCACTAATATAAGATACCCGTTGTCACTACGAGGATGAAACGTCTACTTATGATTTAGATGTCTTAATGTATCGATGAAGTTCTTTTGTTACTCCCAGTTACTTCTTCAGTTATTCAAATGTGTTTAAAAAAAAACAGACCTCTTAATGCAATCGCCTCTGGAACCCAAGTATATGTGCCACGTTTGGTCCCGCTAGCTAATGAGAGGGGTATCACTTTCAACTATTCAGACCCAGGATCTCTGGGAGAAACCAGCAACACAAAATCCAATGTCAGATTCGGTCACAACGATCCTGAAAAACATACATACTCCTAGATCTCCATTATGTCTATTTGATAAAGGTTACGCAATATGGTAAGAACACTTCCAGACCACCTCGACTGCATCTACAAGTATGCTCCTGCCAGCTCCGAAACTGTGGAAAGAGTTCGTGGACAAACAAACGAACACGCAACGTGAATTAACATAGAGTATGAGATAAAAACCCTTTTTATCTCAATTCTATCAAGACATCTTGAACCTACGTGTTTTTCTAACATCTAACATAATATATGATATCCAGATATATGTGACTTTAAAATTAGTTGTATGATCTAATTCCAAACAGCAACAGTTCATAATGTAGTAAAACGGTATTTAATTATATATTTTAGCAATTATAAGGCTGTTAGACATTTAATGCTGAATAAAGAAGAATAATATAATGACGATAACGTCATATTATGTTCTGTGATTTAAGAAATCAAAAGATTTGTTGCTGTTTTCATGTATATATGTATATATATGTGTATACAAGAAACTTAATTCTGACATAAAACGATAAAATTATAAATCGAGTTTCTTCACGTTTAACTTAAAGTACTTGGAATGGAAAGTATGAGAAGGAAAACTCAATATATTTAACTCAACTATTCGTGCCAGTTTTAATTTTATTTTCATTTGTAACATACATTTATATGGAGTGATTCAGAAGTCCATTAACAGACAAATAATTCAGAAATGGAGAAGTAAGGAAAACATTGTCAATGGAATTGAATGGATTCTACAGTACCACTGAGGTCGTTCAAGGTCACGTCTTTCAAGTAATTTACTAATATGCATTATACTCTACAGATGTCATTGACAAAGATGTAAACAACACTCAACAACAAGTGAAACTTTTTAAATAAAAAATATCAAACTTGTTCCTCTAGAGCAACAGCTATTGATGTAAACACGCTTATTCCATGGATAAATAGTTATTCCAAGAAAATCTAAGTACGACCATAGCAAAGGTGTGAAGTGCAAGATGAAAATGTTGCATGAGCAAGTAACTGCAAATTTGAAAGATTAAAAAAACACGAGATTACAAATGTTAAATAAAAGTTGTTACTTAAGGTAGCATACAAGTAATGTACCTTGCCGCTGCCAATTCATCTAAATAATGGCCGAGCATGTAGATGAAGGAAATTTTATCATAGTATTTGTTGTATAATGTCACCATAATTCCAGAGCAGCTGTTGGATTGTGGGTCAAATGGATCTCAGATTAATTTTCATCTTATATGATAAGAAATTTGAATCAGCGGCGACTTTCTAAATGCTCATTTGTACATAGACTGAAGAATAAAAAACATCGGTCATACTAACAACGAAGCCACCATATTGGCATTTGCCATATTCGAAGAGCGTTTCGTAATATTGTTGGGACGTATACTTCATCAGCATTTATGCCTATAACTATTGGTATAGCGGAACCATTTTCGTGTAGTTCTAATGTATAACTGTTGTTATTGTCTACAGTTTTGTAACTGTAATGTTTGGCATTTAAAGCATATTAATAGAAGCTCCAAAGGACATGATCTCGAATAACCTCAGTGATACTGTCACAGGTAAGTCCACACTAACTCGTTTCATACCATTACGTATTATTTTCTTACATCTCTTCATTTCTGTCATAATTGCATGTTATTGGATCACCTGATATATTATAGTTTTCTTTCTCTAAATTTGTTATCTTAACTGGTTAATAAATTATCAATTTCTGGAACTTTTATTTTAATTCTAAGGAAGTTACTAAAGACTTACAGAGTCTTTAAATAATAGTGATAATTGATACGGGTTTGTTTATTTGTTTGTTTTTTATTTCGCACAAAGCTACTCGAGGGCTATCTGTGCTAGCCGTCCCTAATTTAGTAGTGTAATACTAGAGGGAAGGCAGCTAGTCATCACCACCCACCGCCAACTCTTGGGCTACACTTTTATCAACGAATAGTGGGATTAACCGTCACATTATAACGCCCCCACGGCTGAAAGTGCGAGCATGTTTGGCGCGACGGGGATACGAACCCGCGTCCCTCAGATTGTAACGGGAAATTGATTACCTATCTCGTATTGGGGAGGTTATTAGCAAATTTCAGATATAATTTTCATCATTCTATCTCGAATATGTCTTGTTTACTATGTATTTATCTAAATGTTCTATTATTTTGTAACAGTTATTGGGACTTTAACCCTCTTGCTCAAGGTGTCTTTTTTGTGCATAACACAAAGTTTTAGTTTCTTATATTCAAAACTTTATTAAAGTACTTTATTTATGTTATAACTATTAGTATAGCATAAAATCTTAAATAATAATCCATATTTTAATATATATATATATATAAGTTTTAAGTTCTTAAATCTACAAGGCAATATTAAAAGACATAGTGAATTTCCTCTAGTCTGTCACACGTGACATATTTTCTCTTGGCTATTGTCCCCTTTGTTGTTTTTTCCACCACTCTTTCAAAAAGTACGAAGTTAAATAAATAAATACATATATAGATAGTAGTAGCTATGTAATTTTGGCCATCCTCCTTTTTTCAAATATCACTCTGAAAACATGTTGTATATAGGCATCTTACAAGTTCTTAAATATTCGTAATAAACATTCATACACTCAAATGAACCGACAAGGTATGAAAAAAATTTATTTTTTTAGAGAAACAGTGAGGGCAAATAGAAAGGCCCCTCAATGGCACACCGGTATGTCTGCGGACTTACAACGCGAGAAACCGTGTTTCGATACACGTGGTGGGCAGAGCACAAATCGCCTTTTGTGTAGCTTTGTGCTTAATTTGGTCAATGTGACTTTGCTCCAAGACAAACGAACCTTACGTATATGATATACTATTTCTTAAGTTGAACGTACCCATATTTGTCGGCTGGTGTGCTTCGTTGTCATCTATATCATATTTATATTCCTTTTGTCTTCATTTAACTTATAAATTTGTCGTCCTTATTTACTAATGTAGTATTAATTGCTGTTTTTGTTTTAGTATTGAAACTGGACATAGTAACCTTTACGCTTCTATAAACAAAGCTTTACCACTTTTGAACTTCTTACGTATGTCTCTCGACCCTCCATCTCTTGCATATATTATGGTTTTTGCAAATATAACGAAAAGCTTAGATCGACCTAGTGTGTTGGAATACCATTTTTCTGAATTTAATGATTATACATTTTTGAGTATACTTGAACACACAAGACCAATTGTATCATACAGATGCACAACGTTAAATAAAGTGTTTGTGTGATTTGTGTCCATAGAGAACGAAGTTTATTCTACACCAGTAGTTTTATTTATGATGATATAGTTATTCTATTTAGAGTATAAACCACCGGACAAGCAGCTGAGATAGCAGAAAAAACAACAACAGATGTTATTCGTTGTAATATTATTAACTGTTTGCACTAGTATGATTAAACATTGAATGTTTACCGTAATCTGTTTTGCATTTCATGATTTATTACGAAATACTTCCTTCACGTATGCGTAAACATTCATAAACCACATATTATCAGACCTTGCTATCGTTTGGTGGTACAACTTATGGATAGTTTTTTTTTTTCTTTCCCTCTCTCTGTTCACAGTATTTATTCCTATTCAGGTGATATCCGGACTTTCCCTTGTTGAGTAGTATTTCGAAGTCACGCACAGTGGAAGGAACCATGCCTGTTTCCTTGGCTGTACCATCCATCACATTTCTGTGTTGCAACAGAATACAGTATACGAAGAGTTAATTGCCTATGAAAAACACGACACAAAAAGTACGTTTCCGGTAATATTTACTTGCAATGGTCTTTCAACTACATGCCTATATTATCAGTCAGAAGGTAAACAGAGGTAGATGAATGATACTCAGAAAATTAAAATACTGCATGTTTTTATATCACTTTATTTCCACGTATTTCAGATAACATGATGAATGTTTGATATCATGTTTGTAAATCATCACGTGATCATCTTTACTATTTCCTAACGCTGTGATTCTAGGCCTATATATATGGTTATCAAAACTTTGAGGCCCATTCCTACTTCTAAACGTGTATACACGAAAATGATACCTGTTTTACCGTAATTTTCGTGAGAGGTCTCGTACAAGATGGCCTTACTTAAAAAGGCAAAGAAAAAGTCTTCAATGAAAATGTGGATATGTGTTGCTGTAATACTGTTTACAGGTAAGGGGATCAGTCATATGAAACTTATCGGTTGTATCTGTAAGAGGTAGTTGTCTAAAATACTTCACTTTGCAATGACGATTGAACACAGATGAGTTCTTTATTAACTAGTTGCTTTATTAACTACAGATATTCTTTCAGACGTTATTGCAATACATTTAATCAAAGTGTCTTCTGGAATTTTATTCCAAATATCTCTAATATATCGTCATCAAGCTTCTTTGGAAGTAATTTTTGATCAAACACATTCCAGATCTGCTCTGTTGGGTTGATATCGGGATTCTGTGAGGGTCATTGCACCATTTGAATGACTCCAACGGCTTCTTTTTTAGCTAAGTAATTTCTTAATAGGTTAATTGAGTGTTTGGAGTTATTATATTCTTGGTGGTAGAATCCTTTAAGAATTATGTAAGCCACTAGGTAAACCACGACGGATCAGTATCTGATGGTAAATGCACTGGTTCCTTATTCCCTCTATTTTGCAAATATCTGCCGTCGTCGCAGCAGAAAAACCACCAACTGCCTCTCCCATGCTTTATAGTAGGTGCTACGCATTGAAGTAAGTGTCTTTCATCATTTTTTCGCCGAACTTACAACCTAACTTTGACTCATACGCCCATCACACACCCTTTTCCAATAAATAACAGTCCAGTTTTGTACTTTTTAGCACATTCCAGTCTACCAACAGTATTTGGAGGTCAAAATAAAGGTTTTGTTAAATGCTACACGACCAAATATTCCATTCTCGTTGAGTCTTCTTGATACTGTAGATCTGGTCACTTTTTGTCATTTCGTATATGGTCGTTTATCTCATGCTTAAGATCAGCGTCAGTCTTCATTCTGTCCCAAAAGCTGTCTAAACGAAGATACTTAATATCAGTATCACTGAGTTTAGGTGTTCTGTTTCTTCCTTTCCTGTTTTTAAATTTGCCTGTCTCGGTTTCACGATGTAGGGTGAACAGTATTTGAGGAGCATTTCTAGTCTGAAGCAATTTGTTCAACCAGGATCACGTAAAGTTTCATGCAAACTCTCTACTCTACTGATAATTATGCTTAGTGTCAAACATTGTTTTTTATCAAGATTTATTTGTAGAGCGCTATTAAATTGATTTCTTCTAGTATGTATTGGTACCGTATGCTAACACCTTGCTAGCTTCTTTCTGTATAATTAAGGCACTGCATTGAGTACAATGACAATTTATTTCAGGCCCTAAATTTGATCAGTATATTCATTTAAGAAGAATTTTTATGACATGATCTTGGTACATGTATATGGGAATTATAATGAATTATAAGTGTTTTCTCCCTGGCTCATTCATTTGTCAACAGGAATCAGTAAAACATTATCTTAGTGTTGAAATTTGTATTCTGTAATAGTATGGAAGAAGTAGCCCCATGAAACAGAAAGAATGAAAAAATATTTTGATGTTCTAATTTTTGCACAGCACGGTATATCAATATATTTATTTGTATAAGTGGTTTGGCATGTGGATTGTCGTGTATTTTAAGCTTAAAAAAATGACGGCTGTCATTATTTATAAAGCGAATTAAACCAATAAGCTTAACATATTGCTAGAACCTGGGTTTTGTTTATAACTAATGTTAAATATACTCTAGTTTTACAAAAATGGATAGCATGTGACATTTTGAAATAACAATTTTTTTCATTAACTGAAATTAATAATTCAAGCCAAAGCTCAATTTCATTAAATATTATTAAACAAGAGGGAATCTTCAATGGCCGCGGCACTTTAAATTCTTTTGGGCAGGATTAGAGTAAATTAATCTATGAAACCTCCCATCTTTTTTTAATTAGCTATACTTTTGTGATATTGAGCATGGGGCCGGACTATAACTAATTCAGTTTTATTACTCATCAGGATTTCTACCAGCCTACGCTCAAACTGAAATTCTTTTAGGCAGGATTATAATAAATTAATGTATGAGATCTTGGAAAGGGTTTGAACTCCTGAGTCCAAAGTTGTAACTAGATCTAAAATCGGTCTTATAGCTTACGGAGCTATGAGCTAAACGTTTGTTCTTGAAAAATAAATCTCAACCGTTCTATGAACCGCTATGCCGCTGCTAAAAATTTTGAATTTTTATCCTACGTTTAGACTACGTTTAAATATTTAAAAAATTAGTATATATTCAAGATAGATAGATAAAATCACGTGACTTTCTAGTACACATAGTCGTCACATTATTACAGGTTGTTTCATCGTACTATTTTGTTTTCGATTTTACGTAAAAATATAGTTTCACTTAGTTCCTCATGTAGTATTTTAATAATCTCAATTTTTTTCATATCTTAATGTTTTATATTACAAAGCATAGGTGCATAGTAGGAACGACAGTAGAGTTTTCTTGACCAACAAAACGTGTTTATCCAACTTGTACTGGGTCAGGTGATTAGGGCGCTTGTCTCGTAATCTGTGGGTCACGGGTTCGAATCCCCGTCAAACTAAACATGATCACACTTTCAGCCGTGGGGGTGTTATAATGTTCGATCAATCTTAATATTCGTTGTTTAAAGAGTAGCTCAAGGGTTGACGGTGGGTGGTGATGACTAGTTGCCTTTCCTCTAGTCTTACACTGTTGAATTAAAGACGTCTAGCGCAGATAGCTCTCGTGAAAGGATGTGAAAGGCCGTAAAGTTTTACCAATCCTCTTTCTTGGAGTTCACACATTATAATGTTCAATCTTGATCCTGTTTCTGTATCACTGTTCTCCTTGAATGCAGGTCAAACTCAAGTTGAAGAGTGGTATAGAGACTTGTACGTGGTATGAGTTGAAAGGATTTCTTTCCCATGAGTGTATAATGAGAACAATCACAGAAATAGATTATCTACAGTTATGGGATAATGCATTGGAAATATTTGTTCCGTTTTCTGGAATAATCATTATTTTTGTTCTTTTCTATTGCAGATTTGCTTTCTACTTGCTTCAGTAATTGAATGTCTGTTAAAATAAAAAGTAGAAACAAGAAATATTTAGTAAAAGTTCCACTAGTATAAATAAAGATTTTATTTGTTGACTGTTTGTTTGTTATTTTATCTTTTCTGTCCACGTTTGATATTTTTTTGGAAACCTTTGTGTGAATCCCCTGTTTATTCTTGGTTCCTTCAAATATACTTGCATGAGTACAGCACATTTACTGTTCGATTGTCAGATTTTTTTAGTTGGTTTCTAGATTGTGTAAAAATACCAGTAATATATGAATTATTTGCTTTGTGTTTTGTATTGACATATATATATAATTACATACAAAATCATACATATAATTTGAGTTAAATACAAATCTACACAATAAGTTATTTGTGTTCTGCCCATCACGGGTATCGAAACCTGATTTTTAGTACTGTAAATCCACAGACATACCCCTCTGCCAGTGGTTGAGGGTATACATCTGATGAAACTTACATTCCATTTCATCACTAAGTTTTTAATTAAAAACGAGAACACCAACACAGCACTGGAAAAGCTGTCACAGTATGTTACGTTAACACTCAGTAAATTGATACCTGACAATCGTAGATAATTTACTGTTGACGATTTCCCCAAAACACGTTTCTTCCCTTGCGACATAACACATTTCAAGGACATTTATTTACAAACTGCCATAAAATACTTCTTTATGCATAATGTATAATGCACTACAATCTAAGAGGAACTGTTTACAAAAAAGCTTTCAACACGATATCATTCCACGTATTTTTCATTTCCTTAATAATTGTTTGTTTGTTTTCTAATTTCGCGCAAAGCTACACGAGGATTATCTTCGCTAGCCGTCCCTAATTTAGCAGTGTAAAACTAGAGAGAAGGCAGTTAGTCATCAACACTCACCGCCAACTCTTGGGCTACTCTTTTACCAACGAATATTAGGATTGATCGAAACATTATAACACCCCCACGGCTGAAAGGGCGAGCATGTTTAGTGTGACGAGGATTCGAACCGCGACCCTCGTTCCTTAATAAATTACAACTATTCTGTAGATTCTGGAGTTCCACGTTCAAACAGGCCGATTATAGCATAGTAATTAGAATGCAATACTGTGAATCGGGAACTCGTAGTTTGCATTTCATTGTCAAAAAATGTATCCCACTCTTTGGGGTCGTGAGCGTGTTGTAAGAACGACGGTATACGTCGTAGAATACAGTCCAGTTTTATTTGGTCATTGTTTGGTAATGTGACGTAGGAGGAGTAGGCACACCTAGACCTCTGCTTCCCTGCTGGACTGTTGATATGATTCATGAGTGTTGGATGTAGCTCTCATAATCATTTTCAGAAGAATATGGTCCGTAGAAAAACCAATTCTTTCATCATACATGTAGAGACCCACTTCAGATCACGCCCATGAATGTATAACGTTGAATTTTTCGAATTTTTCGAATATAAACTTCTTTTTTGTCAAATAAATTTTGTTCACGTAAAAAATCCCATAAACATCATTTGCAAACATATATAACACGAATCCTATTTCCACATAAATAAACTCCATCTAAAATAAGATTTACACTATATCTAACTGTCAGTTTGCCCATTAGTATAAACATAAGAAGTTTACAAGATTTAGTGGTGAGAGGTACTCAGGTCTTTTTTTTTATCGTTTATGATAAAGTTTTTTCAGAGTTACAAATAATTCCTTTCTGTTAAGTTGTTTTTGTTTTGTTTTTCCTGAAAGTAATCTATTGATCTGTTTTGAAAAGTTTGTCTGACAACATGAAAGAATGTTGTGTATCTAAAAACTCTGAGTGCTTTAGTGGTTATTAAATTTTGTATCGTTTGTAGTTCGTTTTCGTGTGATTTGATTACATTTGATTGTGCTGGAATACAGAGACTTATTTTTGGTTTGCTTTGAATTTTGCACTGGGTGAACAAGTTTGGTAGGATAGGATTTCAAACCCGTGACTCGCACTTTGCGAGTCGAGCGCACTAACCATTTGGTCATGCCAGGTCCTACAGAGATTAAACCAGAATGCCAATGTCACTATTAAATATTCACATGAAGATGTATTTACAGACATACATATGTTTGCTACGGGTTTATTCTCTTCTATCTGTGTCCCTCGCTAATACAGCGATAAGTCGATGGACTTACAACGCTAAAATCAGGGGTTCGATTCCCCTCGGTGGGCTTAGCATATAGCCCGATGTGGCTTTGCTATAAGAAAACCACACACACACTCTTCTATCTGTATACTGTGTTGTTATATGATTTTCAGCAATGACATCCTGTCAATGAATTGTTCAGTAGTGTATCAGCTTAAGACCTACTACATTGGAAAATATTATTGCTATAAAAAAAGGTGTGACATAATAAAATACTGTGATAAACTAAATTTTAATGTTATTATTTAGATTTTAGCTACAGATACATAACGTTAGTTTGAGCTGGTAATTGCACCTCAGTGCCAGAGCGGTATGTTTGTGGACTCACAATGCTAGAAACCGGGTTTCGAAACCCGTGATAGGTGAAACATAAATAGTCCATTGTGTATCTTTATGCTTAGTCCTAAAAAACAAACAAATCTACTGAGTTAAAATAATCTTTCAACGAAACAGCAGTTGGTGTAAGAATGATATATTTAATAAAAATAGAACTTATACTTGCAGTTGAACTTAAAGTGTGAAAGTGGCGACCACAGAGTCAAGGACTGAGAGTAAAACGTTTCTTGAGATAATGAAATTATGAAGACATGACTTAGAACAAATAAAATTAAAAGAAGACTAGAAAGGAACAAGACAGGAAGTTAAACCATTCTATGATTGCCAGAGACAATATTTGTTCGAGTTAATTCAATCAAGCCATTTATTGCTGTATTTTTAATTATTTGCCCAAATTTCTTCATATGTTATCGTGCATTACAATAAGTACTCTCTAGATGACATTGTAATTATTGATTGTGGTGGTCTCTATTGTTGCATTTTCTCCTTAATGTTTCTTTATAGGCTTAACCAGTTTGTTACTAGTTGCAGGTCTGAGTTTACATTTTCGTTGACTACACTATTCTAACGTAAAAATTAACTTACTTGTACAAAGTAACTCAATAGGCACGACAGCTAACACAAATCCAAAACTTCAAAAATGAACAAACACTGATTTTACAGGCTAGAAAATTATTTTATGGGTGGCTCAGCGTGGCCATAAGGTTAGAGTGCTCGTCTCATACTCTGAGGATCGTGGGTTCGAATTCCCGTCACACCAAACATACTCGCTTTTTCAGCCGTGAGGGTGTTATAATGTGAGGGTCAATCCCACTCTTCGTTGGTACAAGAGTAGCCCAAGAGTTAGCAGTGGGTGGTGATGACTAGTTGACTTCCCCTTAGTCTTACACTTCTAAATTAGGGACGGCTAGCGCAGATATCCCTCATGTAGCTTTGCACGAAATTCAAAACAAACTGCCTTTTTTTTATGCTTCACTGTAAGCTTACTTAGCTCGTTGATTGTTTTGCTTATATTTTAATTCTTGATCTAGACATTTCGGAAATTTCTTGTTCATTAATACTTTCAAATATTCTTGATTTAACTTGAGCTTCGGGTTGGCCCGGCATGGCCAAGCGTGTTAAGGCGTGGGACTCGTAATCCGAGGGTCGCGGCTTCGCATCCCCGTCGCGCCAAACATGCTCGCCCTTTCAGCCGTGGGAGCGATACAGTGCGATGGTCAATCCTACTATTCGTTGGTAAAAGAGTAGCCCAAGAGTTGGCGGTGGGTGGTGATGACTAGCTGCGTTCCCTCTAGTCTTACACTGCTAAATTAGGGACGGCTAGCACAGATAGCCCTCGAGTAGCTTTGTGCGAAATTTCAAAAAACAAACAAACAAACAAACAGCTTCGGGTTATTCACCCTCTAGTTAACATGCAAATTGCAACATGAAACGTATAACTTGTAAAAATACCTAGCATTTGTCCATAAACGTATTTCATTTAAAAAAGTTAAGTGTAAATGATTTAGTGTTTGTTGAAATCTAAATTCACGACCTATCTATATTATTTTAGTTGTTTTATACTTTTGAAAAATAGTGAATGAAATATCCTTCTTTGAAAGAAAAATGTCTTTTATGTTATAGAAACAATATTTTGTGCCTTTATGACAATTAAACAATCATATCTTAGAAAACTTCACATGCTATTATTTTTAATGTAATTTATGTGATTACTTTTTTCTTTTTCTTGCATTTGTCATAAGACAGTGTGATTATTTGTTTCTAGTATATCAACCTGGAGTGTCAGAGGAACAGTGTGATATGGCACTAGGAATGAATGATGGGGTAATTGAGGATTACCAGATAACTGCCTCATCTTATAGATACAACTATGATCCACATAATGCTCGGTTGAATGGCTCATCAGGTTTGTAAACTACTCCAGAAATGATCACACTAATATTTTGAGTTATTCATAGGACTATTAAAACGTTCAAATCATAATGACGCAAAGATTAAAATGAAAATATTTTGTACGAGGACGTTTTCCACCCCTTTACATAGGAAGCAAATGTTTTTGTTTTTCAAGTAAAATAGAATAATAGTTAGCAAAATCAATAGGCATTTAAATTTCTTAGAGTTTTAGTGGTTGTTTTACTTTACAGATTCGTGATTGTGATTTAACATACCTCGGAGCGTTTTCATTTAATATTGTACTCGTCTATTTATAGGGGGCAGATAAACTACTGAGACCAGTTTGTTTATTTCAGTTTTCATTTTAGTTTGTTGTTTTTTTTCAACATACATTTATCACTTGTTCTGATTTGTTGCTTTTATTCGCTCTACATTTTGTTTATTTTGGAGGCATCAATTTAAATTTTGGCAGTATAAGAGTCATTTGTAGTTTAGACAGTATTACTATCAAACAGGGTAATTGGCTTTTGGAATGAGCTGCCTTTCAGGGTGGTGTTGGCAGAAAATTTAATTGAGACCAAGAAAAGATTGGATGAATACATGAGTAGTAAGGGGTCGTTATAGTTTGGAATTTCTTATGGGTTAATCTCCTTTTACTCCCTTTAAATTTTTATGAAATTTACCTTAAAATATATTAATCTAAGAAACTGAATAAAGTGATAAACTGAAATGAACTTCTTATTTGTGAAATTGTAGATTTTGAGTAGGTTGTGAAAGGTACACATCTCCAAGGGTTATGAAATATTACCACTTTCTTTTATGTTATAGACACTTTGCATGACAGTAGCAGGCATCTGCTTACAACATTTGTTACTCTTACATCAAAAGATGCCATTTACGTCACTATTAATAAAATAGTGTTTTCAAGTCAAAACATTTTTCATGATTTATAATAGTGTTATCAACACTGCTGAATTAAATACTTATACATTATTTAATATAAACTGTGAGATACTGATAGATAATAAATACTTATAGCAGAATTAACTCAGGAAATCATACTTTTAGATATATTAATCAAATAATATCAATTATTTAATTTTGGATTATGCCATATATGGTTCAAACCTTCTTTATGTTAGTCATCCGCACTTTATTAGCAAATCTCATAAACATGCAAAACATTGCCTACAAACATCATTAAAAGATTATCAGAAAAATGGTATGTATAACTGGTAAGATCTCTCTTTATATACACTATTAAATGCAATTTTTGTATTGTCATACAACCACTGGGAAATAAAAATAAATTCTAATAAATTTTGTAATCATTAACAATCCAAATTATTTCTTTTTGTAAGATTTGTAGCTGTTGGAGTTAATTTTAATGTGATAAGTTTGTGTCAGTTATGATACTCATAAATTCAGTAAAACTTATTATGAAAATATCTTATTAAGTAGTTGTGAAATCTAATCAAAAATGGAGATTCATTAAATGGTGAGTAATGAATTTTAAGGGAGAAAATATTTGGTATTTGTATTTGATGCAAAGATTCAATTTTCAAATGAAAGACAAAGTATATGAATACATCACAACTACTTAAGTGGAAAAAATATATAGTAAGACTGTGAAATGAAAGCTACATAAGGTATTATTATTATTAATTAAATATAGTTTGTTCATATAGGTTGGTCAGGAGGTTACCAGAGCTCCAGTCATAACTACTGGATACAAGTGAATTTACTCTTGACTTCCAAGATTACCCAACTAGACATTCAAGGTTCTAGTAGACAAGGATGGACAAAGGAATTTCGTGTTCTTTACAGTCCAGATGGCTATAGGTGGCGTTTCTACATGGGAAAGTCTGGAGATAAACCCATGGAGTTCACTGGCAACACAGACTCTAGCTCTATTGTTTCTCATAACTTTACTCCACCAATAGAGGTAAAAGATGTTTAACATTAACTTCTTTACAAGTTTGCACTTTTAAGACCATTTGTGATTAAAAATAAAATGTTAGATGTTCTACTTGACATTCTGAATCTGTGTCAGAGTAAGAAAAAATATATTTATTTTGATTCCATTCTATATATTTTATAGATATTGTATCTAAGTATTATTGCAACATTTATTTTTACTTAGTGGGTTATTTTGAAGTCAGTTTATTTCCTTCTTTAATTAGTTTTTACAAGCTTACAGCTGAACACTCTCACAAAATGTTGTCAATGTTTTAAGCTTATAAATGATACTATACTCCACTAACAGCTGTGATAGGACTAATGTACAATCAGTCTACTTACTTGTAGAACACAGCATAATAACTCTTTTATCTCTACTAAATTTCAACTCAACCAACATTATGCTTCACAGAATATTGTGTTTACTATTTATATCTGAATACTCTATACTCTTAACAAACTCTACATCACATTCTTATTGTCATGTGGGATGAGGACATACAGTTCTTTATAAGCAGAGAGGTAGATTCTTACATGCAGTCTGATATTTTTTCTTCTCTTGACTCTAAGTCTGAGTTTGTGGGAGATCAGTGGTGGACTTAATAAGAATTTAAGCTATTTTTCCAGTACTTTTTTTGCTCAGACATTTACACCTTCTGACATTTTGCCTTCTGTACCCTTTCTACAACTGGTATGCCATGTTTGTAATGTTTTGAGTATTTACATTTTGACTTTTCTATCTTCACCTTCTTGGTTGGGTAACACTAGTTCATCTGTTTATCTGGTCCTTCCACCTCAGCTATATATTACTGAGAAAATTTCTCTTCAGAGCTGGAGTGCTTGTATGGAATACTCTCCAATTTTGGGGACTTTTGATAGTAGAGAAAACTTCTCTCTCTCTCTCCATATCAATCTTTTAGAACTTTTAGGAGTCATCATTCAGGATTTCAAATTGTTGTGAGTGCAGGTGGTAATGCTTCATTCAAGAACTTCTACAGTAGTGTCATCTATTTCAAAGCAAGAGGGTACTCACTAAAGTTCTTTGTTTTCAAACAGTAGATCTTCTTCTTTGGGCCCACAAACATCAAATTCTTCTTCCTCCTTGTCATGTTTCAGGAGTGATTAATCTAGTGGCTGACCAGTTACTTTGTCTCAACAGAGCTCTTCCTATGGAATGGATGCTTTATCCTCAATGTTAGCATTGGATATTTTCTTGTCTAGGGTAACCATAGTTTGATGCTTTCACCACACACTGGACTTCTCAGCTTTAGAAGTAGATGTTCTCAGCCAGGATTGGACAGATTTTCTTCTTTCTATGTTTCTTCTGATTTGTCTGCTCTCCAAGGTTCTGGCAGTGATTTACTCCAGGATTTGTTGAGTCATTTCTAGTTTTCCCCCTTGGTGTGGATTCCTGTCCATGGAGAGGGGACCTCCCAGGGAAGGTTCTGTTCTGTCAGTTTACCTCCTCTGGGATCTAAACATCCATCCATGTGTTTGCCATGTGTGGTGACCTGTGAAGAGGAGGAGAGGATTCTGGTGGTTGAGGGGTCCAACCCTAACACGCCACTTTGGCCTTTAATTCCTCTAGATGGGCAGTCTTGGTTGGCCCCCTTGGGCCAATTGGCTGGTCCACTTGGACTAGGGTCAACCAAGTACCAGTGTTGGATGTTCTCAACAGGTATTGTGGACATTGTATCTGATGCTGGTGTTTGTGTATAGTGCTCACGAAACCCTGGCATTGCTGCAGTGTCCTTGTTTGGCATTGTAGTGCATCCCTGATGGCTCTGTGGAGGGAGGGGTCAGTGGGCACTGAAATATTCCTTTTCTTATTATAGATTCTTCAAATAAAAACTTAAATCAAAGAATGAAAAATAGTCCATAGGTAAACGACCACATCTTGAAGATTCTGAGCAGCAATCTTCAGCATATGTAACACCTGTTGTACCCCATTTTTTGATACTACATTCACTTTAAGACAAACCTTTAGGGCAAATGTCTCCCTTTTTCATTCAGGAGAGACTATAGGGACTCGCTACATATTGGTAGAAACATCCACATCTCAACACAGTGAACTCCTCTTGCATTCAAAGGTGATTGGGAATATACCTATTGAGGTTACACCTCATGCTACTTTGAATTTATCACGACAAGTTATCGTTGATAGGGATTTGAAGAACATCCCCGAGTCTTAGATTCTTTCTGGTTTCTCCACTCAAGGAGTTTTTGCAGTGAGGCGTATCTTTACTCACAAAGATGGAATTAGTCCTCATTCTGACATTTACATCGCCAGCACCTGCCACCATTAAGGCAGGTGGATGTGGTGGTGTAAATGTCAGAATGAGGTCTAATTCCATCTTTGTGAGTAGAGATATGCAATTGCAGGGTACAGTCATACATTCCAAACCCTCT
Organism: Tachypleus tridentatus; assembly: GCF_004210375.1. NCBI lineage: Eukaryota > Metazoa > Arthropoda > Merostomata > Xiphosura > Limulidae > Tachypleus > Tachypleus tridentatus. The sequence goes on from NC_134834.1 coordinate 35,587,552, forward strand.
CGGATGTTTCCAGTGTCAACAGTTCAGTCACCCGAAGACATGTCGTGGTTCCTTGACGTGTGCTCGTTGTGGTGGCAAGGATCACGTTGCCTATGAGTGTAAAACGGATTCTCATTCCATCAGTTGCAATGGCTCTCACCTGCCTTACTTTCGTTCTTGCCCTAAATGGTTGGAAGAAAAAGAGGCGCAGCATTTGAAAATGATTCATAACATTACTGAGGCTCAAAATTTGCTGTCCACCACTTCATCTTGGACATATGCTGCTGTACTTCATTCCACAACTACAGTGGGAGTGCAGACAGATCACTCTGTGCCTACAAAAGAACCATTCTAAAAATGAAAAGTATTTTGACCTCCATGGTTAAAAAGTTAATGAATCAACTTCAACACCCATCTCTGTCCCTTACATACATTCCAACAAATCCCAAGATCCACTTCCTTTGGTTCTGGGTACAGGCATTTCCTTGGATACATTTTCTTTTCGCACCCCAAGATGCAAAACAGTCATTTGTTTGTGTTCTCAGTCGTTGGAATCCTCTTCCATCAGCAAAGACCTGCCCAATCGACCAAGGGCAGGATCCATGGAGGTCGATACATCCCCTTGAATAAAGACTAAAGAAAAAGGACGTGGTCGTAAACAGAATGGTTCTCCACCCAATTTACATACACATAAATAAAAATGGCCATTTTGATACAACAGAACTGTTGAGGTTTACATTTTAATCTAGATGATATCAAAACACTGATTGCTTCCTACCATCCTGTATGCTCTTCCTTAGTGGAAACATTTCTGAAACCTGCTGATATAGTCACCTTTCAGAGGTTTTCTTTTTACAGAAATAACAGGCTGTGTGATGGATTAGTGCATCGAAGGGTGGCACTATTGGTTGATCAGCATGTGCCCACCATGTCTTTGCCACTCGACGCCCCCTTGGAGACCGTAAACATCCGTGTTTCCTTGGGTCGTACTATCACTGTTTGTTCTCTCTACCTATTGCCTGGAGAGACTTATGATCAATTAGATCTTGATGCTCTCATTGAACATTCTCTCATTTTTCTTGGAGTGTTGACAATCCAAGAGGCAGTGACTTTGTTCCTATAATTTTGAGAGAGACTGGTTGTAGTTGATGCCACTTGAAACAAATGCCCTGGTGGAAACTGGATCAAGCAAAATGGCCCTCTTTCACTGCTCTCATAAAACTTGATCTTGCCATGGTCTGTAAGCTATGAATAGATGACTGTGTGGCAGCAGTAACTGACTGTATTATACAAGTAGTTGCTCAATGTATTCCTAAAACCTCGACATGTTTTCCACGATGTCCTCGTCCGTGGTGGAATCCTGCCTGCCACATGGCACAAAAGGCTCAAAAACAAGCCTGGGATGCTTTTCATAGGCATCCCACATTATCGCACCACACCGCTTTCCAGCAGGCCTGTGTACATTCTCGGTAGGTAAGATGTCAAGGCGAGAAGGAATCTTGGATTAAGTTCACAACTAGCATATCTTCTACCACCAGTGCCAAAGTTATATGGGACAAGATTCGAAAGGTCAGTGGGCAATATAATTCTGCCCTTCTGAATTATGCTCTCTGATGGCCAGGAAGTAGCTGATACCAGGAGCAGTACCAATACTCTAGGTGAAAGCTTTTGCCGGGTATCTACTACTTTTGCTTCTTCCTCCAACTTCTTAGCCATTAAGACTCGGACACTGCAATTACCTCTTTCCTTTTGAGTAGATTGTCTCTATGGCTATAATTATCCCTTTACAATGGTGGAACTCAAACTGGTTGCTTTGTTGGTCTGGCAGTACATCAATTGAACCTGATGATGTACACTATGAAATGCTGCGCTATATATCTTCTGCTTCTCTTGCTATTCTTTCGATTGTTTTTAACCAGATCTGGCAGGAGAATGTTTTCCTGATGTCTGGTGCCAGGCTATTGTTCTACCTTTCTCTAAATTTGGGAAGGATCCCAAGATTCCTTCAAACAACTGTCCAATTGCTTTGACAAGCTGCCTCTGTAAGACCTTAGAGAGGATGGTTAATGCTTGCCTTGTTTGGTTCCTTGAATCAAATAACCTTCTTTCGCCCACCCAGTGTGAGTTCTGACGACAGTGCTCCACCATGAACCACTTGATTCGACTTGAAACGTCAATCAGAGAAGCCTTTCTCAAGCAACATCTTATATCAATATACTTTGACATTGAGAAGGCTTATGATAGAACATGGAGGTATGGCATTTTGAGAGACCTTCATATATATATATATATATGGGTTACATGGCCATTTGCCCCTTTTTTGTTAAAATATTTTAATAGACAGGAGATTCAAAGTTCTTGTGAGTTCCCGTTCATTTCTACAGGAACTTGGAGTCCCTCATGGCTGTGTTTTGAGTGTCACACTTTTCTCTATAAAAATTAATGCCATCACTGGACAGCTCCCTCTTACTGTTGCAAACAGGCTCTATGTCAACGACTTTCACATCTCATGTCAGTCATCGAACATCAGGTATATTGAGCAGCAGGTAGACTACCCACAATTGTTTACTGAAGTAAACCACAACAAATAGTTTTAACTTCTCCCTCTCTAAAACCATTTGCATGCACATTTGCTGCCAATGCAGTATTCACTTTGATCCTGAACTTTGTATTGGTGTAGTTGTGCTGCCTGTGGTCCCTGAGACAAAGTTCTTGGGGCTTATCGTTGCATAAAGCTGACCTTTATACAACACATTAAGCAGTTACGGGTCAAATGTACAAGAGTACTGAACATCCTCTGTGCCCTCTCTTCCACCACTTGGGGAGCAGATCGATGTTCTATGCTAAAGCCATATCGTGCTCTTATTCTATCATTGCCAGAGATAGTGCTCTGACACTATCATTGCTGTGTCTATTCCATATATGGACTGTGGTCCTGTATTCAAGGCTTGGCTCCATGCCAGCTGGCAGTCGTCTTGGAGTGAGAAACATGAAAACAAGCTTTTCCAAATAAAACTCTATATTGGACATTAGCCATACTGCTTCCGTAAGGATTGGAAAGAATCTAACTTGATTATGCATTGGTTACAGCTTTTTAACTCATTGTTTTCTTTTATCTCGAACTGATGCACCAATGTGTGGTCTGTGTAACACTCAGGTCACAATAAGCCACATTTTACTTTCATGCCATCTTTATGATTCTCAACAATGACACCATTTTAAACATGTTCTATCCCAAGGTTTGTCCATAACGTTAGACAGTGTTATTAGTGATGGTGACGCTGTCCACCTTGGAAATGTTTTTAGTTTTTTAAAGATCATTATTCTTTTTAACGCCATTTAAGTTTTCAATTTATGCATTATACCTTTTTTAATGAGATTCTCTTTTAAGAATCACAGTCCATCTTGTTCAATTTGAAATTAGAAAATGGCCAGAACATCAAATAACTTGAAACCAGGACTAGAAAGGCCAACTTCAGGTGACTAATGCTGCTGCTTGAACTACCCATTAGTCACCTGGCAAGTTATTATTAAAATTTTGCTACAAGTCTTTTAAAATCTTTATTACTTTACTTTTTGAAAATGGCCATAATGTCAAATAACAAAGAACCAGGGCTGGAAAGGCCAACTTCAGGTGACTAACGGTGGTTTTTGTACTTACCTGTTAGTCTTCCTGGCAAATTATGATAATTACAATTATGCTACAGAAAGTCCTTTACAACTTGTATTACTGTAGTTTTCTCTTACTGTTGTAGACTAGATGTAAATATTGATTTTATTCTATTTATGTTGATTTTTAAACTTTGTTTTACTTTAATTTCCTTTTATGAATTTTACTAAATTTACTTTAATTTTAATTTTTTTACCAGATGTTTGGTGCAGATAGCCTTGCTGCTTTGTGCCATAAAACACCAAATCAACCAACCAACCAACCTAGTTTTCACTTCTTCACTAATCTTTAGGAGTATCAGTATTTTTCCCTTCCTATGTTAGTCTCAGTCATACATTTTTCATCCAGGAGTCTGTATCCTTCGACTTTGCTAGGCTTTAGCGCAGTCATTGAACAACATCAGGGACAGACATCTTGAATGGTACCCTTATGAACACATTCCATTTGATATTCTTTGGAAGTGTATCAAAGGAAATAGTTTACTTATCAATATTTTCTCTTGGACATGGATGTAGCTCTTCACATCTCACTGTGCCACACATTTCTCAATTTTGACATGTTGTTTGACAAAGGTGATACATTCATCTATTGCCTGCTTTATAAAGTTGCTTCACAATTAGTTTTTATTTTTATAAGGGAAGATAAGTTTTGTTATTACTTTTCAAATCACTTCAAATTTTCTGTTCTTCTTGCCCTTTGAAGGTTCCTAATATGTACATCACAGTGGTTCTTCATACATTAACATGCCCATCTGTTAAACCTTTTGGGTCATGCTCACTATATCATCTTTCACAACACATTTTTCTGTTATTGGCAAGGGAGTGTCAACATTCAAATGTGTTTGTGCTTAATATTCACAGGACACTGTACTATTTCAACTATTGTACCCAGTCAAATCCTTTCTACTTAAAAGTGCAGCAGCTAAGAAAGAAGGTAAAACTTTTTCTCCTATTCATTTTTCTCCATTTCCCATTTATAAGACCCTTTGGATCCAGATCATTTTGATATCCAGTTGTTTGGGCTCTCCAATGTTATGTGATGTGCACTGAAGCATTTCAGGGGTCATGTCACAAGTTATTTATCTACTGGGATCTTTTTGTATCATGCAGTTTATCCCTTGTCGCTTTGACAAGTTGGATTCATTACTTGGTTTGTATAGTTTCTTCTGATCTTTCACTGAAGGAGCAGAGACTTCTTAGGGTTTCATCTCATCAAATTTGACATATATCCCTGACAGCTCATTTGGATTGCCTTCTGGAAAGAATTGTACAGGGTGCCATATACAATCTTTATATCATGCTATTTACAGGACTCGGCAGTCTCTTTGAATGGATTTTGGCTACGCCTACACCTATTATACACATCTTGGCTTAATTGTGACAGAAGTGAGTAACTTCATTCTTTTTCAGGGACCTTCTTGTCATTCTGTTTGGAACCTACTTAGTGGTGAGTGTTGACTAGTTAGGTATGCTTTTTTAAATGCACACTGGTTACCAACAGACTAATAATTAAATTTCTAGTATCAATGACCTCTAATGAGATAATGTGTCCCATAAGACTGTTTTGGTACTTTATGGGTGATGAACAATTGTTTTTTATTAAATATAATATATAACACTAGACTACAACTTATGGATTATTATGAGTAGAGCATAAAGGGACTTCATCCATCCCTTCTAACCCTGGAATTGAACACATCAGGGTTATTTTGCTTTTTAAAATAAGGAACATACTTCACCTATTGCACTGTCTTTGAAGCTTCGTTTTGTTAAATTCCCCACCATAAGCCCCCTCCCATTTTCTAGTGGAACAAGGATAATTACTCTCAGTTTCTAGTTGATGCATTGGTGGAAAAAGATCTGTTCTTCATGAGTGATGTTTGTACTCTTTATTCCACTTAAAAAGAGGAGGGTGAAAATTTCTACCCTGGATGATTTTTCCACATGCCAGGTGGGTAACTAGTCCAACCTACAGGAAAGCCTCCTTGTAATTCTGGTTCAGAGATGACACCTCGCTATATGTCTGTGTGAGTGTAGTTCTTCTTTTTGATCTTTCCCTTAATTTTAATGGAAGAGGGACTTTGACTCTTTGTAATTATGCAATGGAGCATTACATTCATGAGCCATTGGTTAAAATTTGTTTGTTCCACATCATTCTTGTAATTTTGGGGACAGGAGGTATTATCTTTCTTCCCATGTTGAGGAGTTAGAATTTCAGTTTGTAATCCCAAGCCATGTGATCTTTATTTCTTCAGTTTGAGTGGGGTGTAAATTGGTTCTGTAATTCTGAATTTGGTTTATTACTTTCTGAGCTTCTTCAGATTGTAAAGATGACTTGTCCAGTTAGATGTTGCTTGTCTTCTTTTTATAATTCTTATGGCTTGACATGCAACATCCTGCAACTTTGAGGTAAAGTTTCCTTGATATCATACTTCTATTATACATTGGTTCATCTTGGCTGCCCCAAGTTGAATCTAGCTTTGCATTTGCAGCCCTATAAATCCAATGAGAAGATGTGGAACCTTGTCTGTATGGTTGGGGCCTGGATGAATTTCGTGATAATACACATTACTGAGTCTCTAGCTGGTTGTCCTTTACTACCCATGTTTAGATTTCATTATACCTAGGTGAAGAGCATATCTGTTTCAGAAGTAGTACAGACCCTCACTGGGGTGGTTTTGTTTGGACTGTAAAATATTGATTTGAAGAAAATGTGTATTCAAGAAGAATATTCCTTGGTTTGTTGTCAGATTCTAATAAGTTACATCTAACAAAGGTTGCAGCATTTCCACTTGATAAATCCTAAAAGAAGAAAGTATAAAAGTCAATCCAGTCTTATTTTTTGTTTTATTTAGAGGCTATCATGTGTTATGTTTATGTGAATTCAAATTTATTACTAAGTCTGTAGTTATGTATTCAAGTTACATTATGTTATTATAGATGAAAGGTAAAGAACATAATAAACCATTTCTTACATCTGTAGAATGACTAGATGTCCTAGCAAAACTCTGACAGACCTGTTTTTTAAAATTTGTCTCAGTGTCCAAAGAAATGTTCTTGGGATGCACAAAACACCAAAGGTTAATGATAATGACATCAAACAGTTAGTTGCATCAAATCATGAATGTAATAGGCCAACATAACTTGTTTGTTTTGGTAATATGTACACTTCTGCTGCCATTGTCTCTCAAAAATTCCATATTTCCATAGTGAGAAACCCAGATATGTGCAAGTGTTAATTTCAAGGAGCTAAGGTGGTGCTCATAATCAAAACACACTTTCCATTGTCTTGTAATGAATTTTATGACTGTTAAATAACAAAAAATCAGAACTTCTCCATTCTATTCATTCTTCATAAAATTACTTCTTAAAAAGTTTAAAAGTAATGCTAAAACTCAAAATTAATAATGTGAAAATGCTATGGAATCCTAAGTAAATCTAGCCCATTTTAAGATGAATTGGATGAAGTGAATAATTAAAAATTTCTTGTATGTATAATTGGACAATTTTGGCTCATTTGTTTTGTATTTATCACTAGAAAGAGTATTTGGAATTATTTCAAAAGCAATGCCAATGTTAATGTTTTTGAAAATATTGTGGAACTGTTCAATAAACTTAAAGTAAATTAAATAGATGTTAAATTGTATCAAATGTATAATAATCATATTGAAATTAAGTGCAAGGGTTGGGCTATCCAAATTTTTTGTTTGGAAATCTGATCACCCTACACACACAAAATAATTAGCTTGTATGAACCCAGATCTTGTTTACTGATGTGTTTAAAGCTATTTATTAATTTTAGGATATATTTAAGAATTTTTTAAAACTTTTCACAAATCAAATAATGAATATACTTATTTTTCATATCCTAACATAAAAAAGGTTGTATTTGAAGAAATAATTATTCTGTGCAATGAATGATTTTTTCCTAATAGAAATGTTTATTGTACTGTATTTTGTGAATAAAATTGTTTTTATAATCATTTCAATGCAATTTTAGGCTCAAGTTATAGCCATTCAACCAATATCCTGGCATTACAGCTACCCATCATTGAGATTCGAATTGTATGGATGTAGTAGTAACCTAACTTTCAAACCATTTTTTGTAAATTCAGCTTTGATTGAAGTAAGTATATACAGATGAGTATGAATGAATGTCTGAGAAGTTATTTTAAATTATCTAAAGATGAAAAACATTGAATATTGCATGGTGATAAATTACACCATTATGATATTTTTGATATCATTAATAATAAGTAATAACCCCTAAGTAATATACATTTTTAATATCGGATATTTTACACACTTACAAAATCAATACATTATTTCTTAACTGAGTTAAAGAATAAAATTTATTTCATGTTATTCCCTAATGAGAAATACCATTACAAATTCTTATACAGCACTAAATCCATTCTTCTATACCAATGCAGCAGAGATGCAACATTTAAAGTATAAATATGAATATATACAATTTACAAATAAGGAAGATTACTATTGATATCAAATTAACTTATGATGATAACTCTTAATTTTTATAACATCCATGTACTAGATATTCTAGTTGTTTTTCAGCCAAAAAGTGATAGTTATTAATATTAAATCACTTTATGTCTCAGTTGTTTGACATTATATATCAATTAAAAATAGACAGTTCACTCACACTGGGCTTTTCACAGCTGCCAAAAGTTTTCAATACTATTATATGCCACTGTATGTTTTAGTAGTAAACTTACTGTCTCCTCAAATAAAATGCATGAATACAAGTAGCTTAAAACATCTACTTTTCCTCTACTAAAACGCCTGTTTAAGTACTTGTACCATATACACTGCTGACCAAAATCTTAACGTCAATGAACGTAAAGAAAAAATATGCATTTTGCGTTGTTAGACTCAACCACTTATTTGAGTAGAGCTTCGAAAGATGAAAATAAGAAAAGGGAAAAAAAAAAAACTTTTTTAGCATTTAACAGGGAAAATGTGAACACTATGAAATTAGTCTAAACATTAGCTGGTCAAAAGTTTAAGACCATACTGAAATGAAGCGTAAATCGGTAAACATGTAACGAAATTTAGACATTTGTGTTCACGCATTAGCATTGTCAACATCTTCCACTGACATCTCCTGTGTTTTATTGAGTAAAAACATGACAAAGGCTAAAAAGTTGACAGAATTTGAACATGGCAGAATTGTCGAGATTGCAAAAGCAAGGTCTCTCAACGTGCCATCGCTGGTGAGATTGGGCATAGTAAAACTGCTGTTGCAAATTTCTTAAAAGACCCTGAGGGATACAGAACGAGAATTTCAAGTGGTCGGCCCAAGAAACTTTTGCCGGCGTTGAGCAGGAGGATTCGACGGGTTGTCCGGCAAGACACCAGCCGATTGTCGAACCAGATTAAGGACCTTACAGATGCAGAATGCAGCTCAAGAACAATAAGACAGCATCTACAAGAAAGAGGCTTTAAAAACCGTAAATGTCTTCAAAGGCCACACCTCCTTCCACACCACAAAACAGCTTGGTTAAACTTTGCTAAGAAGCACCAAACATAGGACGTAGAAAAGTAGACAAAGGTTTTGTTCTCTGATGAGAAAAAAATTTAACATGGATGGTCCAGATGGCTTCCAACGTTACCTGGCATGATAAGGATATCCCAACGGAGACATTTTCTACACAACACAGTGGAGGAGGTTCCATCATGATCTGGGGTGCTTTCTTCTTCCATGGAACAATGGAGCTTCAGATTATACAGGGGCGTCAAACAGCAGCTGGCTACATTGGCATTTTGGAGAGAGCATCATTATTGACTGAAGGCCCTCACTTGTGTGGAAATGACTGGATCTTTCAGCAGGACAACGCTGCAATCCACAATGCCAACAGGACAAGGACTATTTCATAGCAAATAATGTAATTGTTTTGGGCCATCTAGTGTGTTTGCCCGAACTGAACCCCATTGCAAATGTTTAGGGTGGATGGCATGGGAAGTCTATAGAAATAGACCAGCCAGTATTTAAGCTAATTTCATAGTGTACATATTTTCCCTATTAAATGCTAAAAAAAGTTTTTTTATTTTCTCTTTTCTTATTTTCATCTTTCAAGCTCTACTCAAATAAGTGGTTGAGTCTAACAATGCAAAATGCATATTTTTCCTTTATGTTCATTGGTCTTAAGATTTTGGCTAGCAGTGTATATTTAACTACTGACAAATAGTACCATCACAACTGATATTTGAAATTCAAACAACATATATTAAGTTAGTAAAAAAACAATTTTGTGTGGATGCAGTAAATTTGAATACGTGTAAAAGAAGGCTTGATAGATATATGAATTAAAAAGGCTAGCTTTAATTATTTTTAATAGTTTTAGCTTGACTGAGAGAATAGGACAGCCAAGATGAACTAACAGGTTCCTTGTTGCCTCAAAATGTTATGTTATGCTATATTTTATACTTATTTTAAATTGTTGATCTTAAAGAAAGATAATATTCATAAGCATTACATTTCCATCTGATATTTTGCATATATTAATATTTAATTATTTGAGACTTTTTACGTTTGGTTACTCAGAAACAGTTGTTAAAACTTTTAGTATTTTGAATATAATGTGAGTGAATTACCCACAGTGCTTATGGAAGTTGTTTATATCAAAATACATATGTTTATACAATACTTGTCTGTGACCGTATGATATTTTAACAAAATAATGGCTATAGTGTTAATGGTTTTGTATAAGCACACTTTTATTTTTTCTCATTTTGAATATTTTGAAGACTTTAATTTTAAAAATGGATACTCACCCCTGTAAAAAGTTTAGTGATCATCCTCAACTCTTTTGTCAAATAGACTTGCATTTCACTAGCTTTGTGAAAACTCCCACTTAATTTCACATGCTTTCATGTGTATTTTGCCTAGTGCATGATTATACCATCATGCAGCCAAAGTCACTAATATGTGGCTGACACACCTTGTGTACTAACTCCCATAAAGCATTTGCACTTTTGAATGTTTCTTCTTCTCCTTAGTATTGTACTGACCAGCTGTGTATAAATTTTATCTCTCTGTTGAACTTAACAAGATTTGCATCATTAGTGAAACATTGATTTTCATTTTCTTTAACTTTTGTTCCAATAGCAGTTTAATATTTTCAAATGTCTTCTCAAATGATGGTGTTTTATAATTAGACCAGACTGTGAGACATGTTCACATTTATGCCTTATTTCTACTTTGATGTTATTCTCATAACATTCTTCTCAATCTTTTACTGTCTATCACCATTGGTGGCACACCTTTTTTCTTTAGTACATTTATTACTAATTTCTTCCAGACAGCAATTCTGTGCACCACCTTTCTTCCTTTCTTATGAACCTATTTCTCAAATTATGCTGAGTCTCTGCTTTCTCTAGTTATCAGATGGCTACATTCATAGCCTTTTTCCTTTATAAATATCCGAATGTGTTTTTACCCTGTCCTCTGTCCTCACCACTCTGTTCTCTTGCCTGATTGAGACCTTTTTTGCTATAGACTTCTTGCTTTTTTACTGTATTTTTTCTTTGTTTTGAGACGTTGTTGGGGTTTTGCTTAATCATTTGCATGCTTCATATGAACTATGGCCTTTCTGTTTTTTATCATTTTTTTCTTCTGTATTGTTTTTTTTATTTTTTTCTTATGATCACTGTTTTTCTAATAACTATCCATTAGATGCTTCTAACACCCTCTTTTATTACAATTCTCTTTTCCTCTATAAATCAACCTTTCTTGCTCAGCCTTTGACTGCTTGGGGGCAAACTATACTTTTCTCCTATCTCTCTTCCATTTCTGTTCTATTCAGTCATATGGATCTTGCTTCACTCCTGTGTGCTGTTGGACAATTTTGTATACCTTGTCATGAACCTCTTACTTTAAGGGCTCCATCTTCTTCTGTCTCTTGCCATAGACCCCTATTTCTCATAAACGTTTCTTTCCAAGATAAGCTCCTTAACTCCTTCATTGACATGCTCATCTTTGGATGTAGATGCTCACATTCTATTCATTATCCGTTTCATTCTCCTCCATCTCCTATCCATTGGTTCTTGAATGAGATTTTCTAAACAAGTATTTGGACTCTTTTCATACATTCATCTCCATCTCTGTACCTGCTGACTGTTTTATCTCTTGATTGTTTTTTGGCTTCCAAAGGTCACTGTTCTTATATCACCTCACAATCCTTGTGTAGAATGTGCATCATTTTCTTTTCAGGACACTCTTTCATTCACTAGGATCCCACTAGGTAACTAGTGTTGCTTAACATGCTATACTTACCCAAAATATTTTTCAAGATAAGATAATGGAAAGAGTTCATATCACCTGCTCTGGTTTTTCATATATTCTCTGTGAGATGAGATGTTCTGCAAAACCTGTAGAAGTTTATTGTTTGATCAAGATCATATCTATTCCATGTATTGTCATGCAAAAAGCCAACACCAGAACAATGTTCCTGCCCACTTCTCTGGCTCATGCTTGCTAGTCAAAAATAAAGTTTTGTGGTCACTCACTACATTTTCTCTAGTAAAAGACCTTTCTCATCTAAGGAACTGATGGGGATCTATGCAACCCCCTGTATCACTGAGTGAAATACAGCATACCCTTGCTACTTACTTGATGGGGTGTTGGACCATAAAGAACCCTAATTGTTGTGGTTAGAACAAGTAGTTCAGTTATTATTTGAGTTGGGCTACAGTGAACTTGAGAGTGTAATACATGTGGGTCACTCTACATCACAAACTGCATATGAATTGATGTTACAACTGACTGTACTAATCCATTTAATGCCTATATCTTACAAGTTCTCTTCCTACAGTCAGTGTCTGTTCATTGGAGCTAAGATGAACATCTACCAACACCTGCTACATCACAAATGTATCTTACTCCCACTGCTGGCAATGAGCCTGCATAAAAATATCCATACTGTAACAACATAATACAGTGCCCTCTTTCCACAGGTAACCATAGAGATTGATGGTAAAATTGAGGTACACACACTGTAAGTACTAATGATATATCTCTCACATGCTCTATTCTCATAGCTGGGAAGGAGACTTCAAAGACAGACAGTCTAGTAGGGATGTATATAAGTATTCATACTGAGACAAATTTATACAGTACCTTTGTTCCACAGCTGGCATAGGGCCCAAGGAAACTGATGATATAGAAGGTGACCATGGATATTTCTCATAAATACTGTTCTCCCACAGCTGTTTTTCAACCATTGAGTCTGATAGTAGAGGAAGATAAGCACACAAGGTATGGTTTAAATGAGTTCCAAACTCACTCTCCCCAAGATGAATTCCTGGACGTGGTCAGGGGACCTCCTGGTGAAGGTTTTGTACTTTCAACTTACTTCCTCTAGGATCTAAACATTCACCTACATATTTGCTATGTATGGTAACCTGTGAAAGGAAGGAGAGGATCCTGGTGGTTGAGGGGTCCAACTCCAACACATCACTTTGGTATTGAATTCCTGTAGATGGGTAGCTTTGGGGTGGACCCTCCCAGGGTCAGTCAGCTGGTCCACTTGGGATGGGGTCAATTGAGTACCAGTGTTGGATGTTCTCAACAGGTATCGTGGACATTGTGTATGATACTGTTGTTTAGGTAGAGTGCTCACGAAAACCTGGTGTCACTGCAGTGTCCTTATTTGTCATTGAGGTACATCCTCTTGTAGGGCTCTATAGTGGGTGTGGTTAGTGGGCAATGAAATGTAGTGTCTTTATTAAGGATACCCCCATTTATGAAAAAATAAATAAAAATGAAAACAATTGAAAAACAGATTATCAGAAAATGACCATACATGGATGACTCTGCTGTACAGTCAACATCACAGTCAAATTATGTACTTTGATTTCTAATTATTCATTCCTTATCCAAGAAATCCTTGGGGCAGAAGTTCCCCTTTTTTTATTCAAAAGGGATTAGAGGAGCTTGCTGGCTTCCCTAAGTCAGTAAAGAAAATGTGCTCCAGAAACATTCTGGTGGAAACATTTTCATCACAATATACCAAACTTCTTTTGAAATCAAAGGCTATTGGGGATATACCCATTGAGATTGCTCCCCATGCAACTTTGAATTATTCCAGAGGAGTTATAGTTGATAGGAATTTAAAAAACATTCCTGAGATGGAGATCCTCACTGGTTTCTCCAGCCAAGGTGTTTTTGTGGTGCACTAGATATCCACTCACAAAGACGGAATTATGGTGCCTACTAATGTTCTGATATTGACGTTTACATCATCACATCCTCCTGCCACAGTAAAAACAGGTTATCTGAACTGTGAGGTATAATCATACATTCCAAACCTTCTTTGATGTTTCCAGTGTCAACTGTTCAGTCACTCTAAAACATCATGTCGTTGTTCTTTAACATGTGTTCTTTGTAGTGGCAAAGGCCACAATGCTGATGAGTGCAAACTAGAACCATACTGTGTTAACTGTAGTGGTCCACATCCCTCTTACTCTATTTCTTGTCCTAAACTGGTGGAGAAGAAACAGGTGAACTGCTTGAAGACTATAAATAATATCTCCTACCCAGAGGCTCAGAAATTATTGTCCCCAACTCCATCTCAGAAATATGCTGCTGCATTCCATTACACTGCCACAGTGGAAATGCAGACAGATTGCTCAGTGCCTCCAGTAGAGTCGTTTGTCCTCCATGATTAAAAGAGTTGATGAATCTATGTCTGCTTCCATCTCTGTCCCTGCCACTCCTTCCAGTAACTGCCCGGGTTCCACTTCCTGTGGCTATTTGTTCGGGTGTTTCCTCAGGTTCAATCTCTTTTGCATCCCCAAGAAGTAAAATGACCATTTGTTCACACCCTCAGTCACTGGAATGGTTGTCCACAAACAGAGACCTACATACCTGACCCAGGGCAAGATCCATGGAAGTTGATAGACCTTTGTCCTATAAAGAAAAAAAGTGTGGTTCAAAATAGAAGGGCTCCCTGCCACATTCTCCTTTATGTAAATAGAAATGACCACTCTGATCCAGTGGAACTGTTGGGGTTTTCATTCAGTTATGGATGACATTAAGGATTTGATTGATTCTTACCATCCTGTGTGACTTTCCTTGCAGAAAACGTTTCTGAAACCTGCTGATACAATCACCCTTCAGCAGTTTTCTTTGTACAGAAATGACAGGTTGTGTGATGGACTAGTACATAGTGGGGTGTCTCTGCTGGTTTATCAGCATGTGCTCACCCTGTCTTTGCCACTTTATATATCTTTGGAGGCTGTAGCCTTCAGTGCTTCCTTGGGTTGGTACCATCACTATTTGCTCTCTGTACCTGGCTTTTGAAGAGACCTATGATCAATTAGACCTTGATGCCCTCTTTGAGCAGTCACCATCTAACTTTTTAATCCTGGGGGATTTTAATGGACATAATTCCCTCTGGGGGGTGCTGATATTGATGGGAGATATCATTCTATAAAGCATATGATCTTGGATCACAACCTATCTCTCTTCAGTACTGGTTCTTATGCTTATTTTTATACATCTAGTCAGTGTGTTAGTGCTATTGATCTTTCTTTGTGTTCCCCTTCACTTTTCTTGGAGGGTTGACAGTAACCCAAAAGACAATGATCATTTTCACATCAGTTTGAGAGAGACTAACCATGGTTGATGCCACCCAACTTGCATGTCACAATGGAAATTGAACCAGGCCAACTGGCTCTCTTTCACAGCTCTCTCTGAACTGGATCCTGTCACCATCTGTAAACCATTGATCGACCACAGCATGGCAGCATGGACTGACTGTATTGTCCAGGCAGCTGCTCAGTGTATTCCTAAAACCTCAATACATTTCCCACAGTATCCTCGTCCTTGGTATAGCCCTGCTTGCCACATAGCAAGGAAAACTCAAAGCACTGGCTTGTGATACCTTTAGTAGATGCCCCACACTTTTAACCCACATTGCATTTCAGCAGGCTTGTGCACATGCTCAGCAAGTCAGGCATCAAAGCCAGAAGGAATCTTGGATTAAATACGCCTCTAGCATCTCTTCTGCTACCAGATCCAAAATCACATTCTCACCTATCCTCCTCACTTTCAGTGCATTTTCTTTCAGTGCATCATCAAAGAATATATATTCATGAGAACAAATGCATAGGAGGAGTTAATGTACATAAAGTGTTTCACACTCCTATTGGTGGTAGTGGGCTTTTGCTGCATAATTACATCATCATACAGTGTACAAATTCATATGAAATCAAGTGAAAATAAGTGGAAGTTTTTCACAAAGCTATTGGCATGTAATTCTCTTTAGCAGAATGCATGAAACAGCTGAAAAGATAATTAAAATCTGTAAAGAGATGAATAACAATCAACAATGCATTTTCATGTAAGAAAATGTTAACTTATATAATCTAAGTAGATTCTAGAGCCTGCTATTAAAGAATGTATGCTAGACTATTAAAAAAATATATTTTAATATCATATTCCATACTTTCTAAGATAAGTTTGTAAAGTAATGTTTTTTTATACTGCAGCACATTCTTTATTTTCTTTAATGGTAAAAAAATAATATAAATTAGAAATTAGATAAAATGAATAAACTGTAAAATATGGTCATTTCCACTCGTACAAATAATTTTTATAAAGTTATGGATATTTTTTCATTGTGTTACTTGTTTTTTTTATAGAAAACTTGCAATATCAGTAGCAACTATTGTATTTATGTAAGTTGGGTTTTACTGATTTTTATATATTTCATAAGAAGTTTTATTAATTTTTTTAAAAACATTGTTCCATAATTTTTGGTTTCCTTGCAGAAAAACAGCTATTGGACCATTAGTAACAGTCCGTATATTGTAAACCAGTCCCTGCTGATTCCACATGGAAAGGTTCTAAACATACAAGCTGGAGTTGAAGTTGTCTTTACTGACCCTGATGCAGGGATTGTTATAGAAGGTAATTGTTTTAAGAGTATCATTAATTATTTTTAACATTTAATAGAATTTTTTCTCTTATTCATTAGTATACTAAAAATTATTCCTAAAGAAGTACTTATATTTGGAACATTTTTTAATATTTAAACAAGAAATATGGAACTAGAATATATATTTGTGTAATTGAAATGTTTGAATGTTTTTAATAGTTCTGTTCATATTTTCTGAAACTGGCTATGATTTTACTAGATTGAAATTCATGCAATGAATGCAATTGAGGTTTCCAACAGCGACAAAATATAGTGTACAGACAGGGATAAAAACGTATAAAATTAGAACGTTGTTTTACGACCTACTTTTAAAAAACTGAGATTGTATATAGTTTTGAAACTGGGGCAATGGATGTAGCTGTTGGTACCATCAATGATTGAAACAGAAAGTTTGGCAAGTATACCAGCTAAATGAGTAACTGGAAATGAAAACAAATTGAAATATTAAATGAAATATAATTTTTTTTCTTTTGAAAGTTAGATAGACCTATAAACTTGATCAGGTAAAGTAAACTATAAAGTGATATTATAAATTTAATAAATCATAATATTGTCATTTAGATGTGTTGCATGAAAATGTTTTATATAAAAATCCAACATTGAATGTTAATGCATACAGGTTAGATTTGAGCTGCATTGTTCAAACGACAGAACTATAAGATTCTTTTTTATGTCTAAAGGTATTTTAGTAGGTCTCATGTACAGCACATTTCTGAAAGTTACCAGAACCTTATTCATTGGTTCATTTGTTTTTTAGTGTAAACCTACATAATAGGCTATCTGTACTATTCCCACTATGAATATCAAACTTCAGTTTTAGTGTTTCAAAAACTAGAAAGTCTCTTTTTTTATTTAGCCCAGCATGGCCAGGTGTTTATGGTGCTCATCTTGTAATCTGAGGGTCATAGGCTCAAGTCTTTGTCATACCAAACATACTTGCCCTTTCAGCTGCAGGGGCAATATATTGCAGTGTTAAATCCCACTATCTGTCAGTAAAAGAGAAACCTAAGAGTTGGCAATGGGTGGTGATGAGTAGCTGCCTTCCCTTTAGCCTTACACTACTAAAGTAGGGATGGTTAGTGCAGATAGTCCTCATGTAGCTTTGCATGAAATTCAAAGAAACAAAAACAGACTACTTTTATTATTTCTACCAGTATCCTGTGAACTGATATATATTTGATAGTCTTACATTTCATGAATATAGATGATTCTTGAGTTCATAATGTTCATACCTTGCACATTGTTCCAGTGATATATGATCATGATTTTGGTAAAATTCATTAACATGTATGATTTTTCTTCATAATCATAAGTTTTTTCATAATTTGTGACTTGCAAATTGTTTTACTTCAATATTATTGTTCTATTATGGTACAGAGGTAAGCTTGAGTGCTAAACATCAGGGTTTGATATGCTTTCGTTTAGTTCTTAAACACAAACAAAGTTTTAGTAACTTAACTGAAACCATAAGTAATACATATATACGTTTGAGATACATCACTATAAGATGAGTTTCAGTAAATGGAATGTAATTTCTGGTTATACATGGAAAATTAATTTTAATGTAATATGCAAAGTATTAAGATATCAAACATTGTCTTAAAATTTAAATACAAATCATATGATAAAGCATAACAAATATTACTACTGTTATAAAAGTGAAAAATTGCATTTTTTATGCAAACCAGCTATGTTTTTTAAATTAATTGAAATGAAGAAATTTAAATACTAGTGATTTATGTAAAAAGCTCAGACAACAGGCTGGGTAATGTTTATACAGTGTGATAGAAGTGTGTAAGCTGTATAATCTGTCATTAATTTAAATAAATGCTTAAACTGAATAGTTGATAATACTGAATGTGAATTATCTTTATTTTGTTGTGGAAAAATTATGTAACCGTACATGTATTATTTATTAAATTTTCTTAACTTATTTTAATCTTACTTAGTTGAACTTTCATTAAAAATACTTCAGTGGGCTTCATATTTTTTGATGTTAACTTAGTATCTTCATGCTATTTAATAAAATAATTTGTATTTTTATTTACTATCATATTTTCTAATAATTTACTTCTTACAAGTCAAGTTATATTTAATTTTTAGGTCAACTAATAGCTGAAGGCATAGAATCATTAGCAGTTAGCTTTTCCTCAGATAAAGTTAATGGTCAGCTAAATGCAGATACATATTGGAAAGGACTTCAGTTTAACAATGGAGGTAAGGTTTTGCTACATCTAATTATTTTTTCTGATAGTGGAGATAAGATTATACTCAAACTAATCTTGTTTCTCTAATACTGAAATTAAGGCTATACTACCACTAATGATGTTTTCTGATAGTAGATTGGCTACTACTACTACAAGTGATATTTTCTGATAATGGAAGTACAGTTGTATTACTACTAATGATTTTTTTCTGATAATAGAAGTATGGGTGTGTTATTACTAATGATGTTTTTCGATAGTAGGCTGGCTACTATTACTAATGATGTTTTCTGATAATGGAAGTATGGTTGTATTACAACTATTAATGATGTTTTCTGATAGTGGAGTTAAAGGTATTTTACTAATAATATTTTCAGACAGTTGAGGTAGTGTTTTGCTGGTTTCAATAATGTTTCAGATAGTGGAACTTGGGTTACTACTAATGTGGTTTTCTGACAGGGAGGTAAGATGATGATATCATTAATGATATTTCCTGATGGGCAAAAAAAGCTTATGTTGCTCATAATAATGTTTTTCTGGCAGTGTAATTAAGCTTGTGTTGCTATTACTAATGAATTAGTAATAATATTTCTTGTTTCTGACAGTAAAGGTAAGATTATTCTACTAATAATGATGTTTTCTGACAATGGAGATAAGATTATTCTATTAATAACGATGCTTTCTGATATTGGAGATAAATTATTCTATTAATAATGATGCTTTCTGACAGTGGAGATAATGTCTTGCTACTACATATGATATTTTCCAAAAAAGTAAGAAAATACTTTATCAACTATAAATCTTAATGCAAATAGAGTTAGTCTTCACAAAATGAATAGTATATAAGTGTAATAACTCATAATTATGTATGTGTTTAAAATGTAAATAATGTCTGAGTGCTAAATTGACAAGTTTGTATATTTATTTTTTAAGATTTGTATTAAGAAATATTAATTTGTACGTGTACAGTTAAACCCTTCTTAGTCATAGAAAGTTTTCTTCTTTGTAATTAGTAAGAATAGGCACTGTTATCGAATTCAAGAAAGAAATAATGTTGGTTTTTTCGACTTGTAAGATTTGAAATATTTTGAATACCCTAATTTTGCTCGAGTATAACATGAGAATAGTTAAATTAATATGTAAGTAGGTACAGAATAACAAAGGAATAAATGTTACAGTTATTTAAAGTACTTACACAGCATGTTTTAATGCACTTTACTTGCAGTATGAAAATATTTGGTAGTTTTAAGTATTGACTTAAAATTTAAAATATTATAAAATTTATATGTTGATATGTATTTTTACCAAAGCAAAATGAGCAAAATTGATCTATATCAATAATGTTTACTATCCTATAAACTATCGTAAACAGGTCATATCATTTATTTGTGATTATGTTGCTGCATCTCTTATTCAGATTGGTGAGTCAGATCACATATTGTTACATTAAGTTGGTCTTTCTTGACCAGTTATGTCAGGTATTGTTATACCATATATACTTCTTTTTGCCAAATTGACAAGTCAGATTAGGCATTATTAAATAAAATAGACTTCATCTGTTAGTCAGGTTGACAAGTTAGGCCAGGTACTGTTGCATTGAGTTAATTTTTCTCAGCCAGTTTAGGCATTTTTAAAAGCCAGTGAGTGAAAAAAGAAGAATATGTAATATATTAGTCATCCTATTTAGCTACATCTGTTTAAGAATAAACTTTACTATCATTCAGGAAACTTGGCAAATCAGCATGATATTGTTCTCCTTCTTGAAGTGGGTCAAGCAGTCACAGTGTCAATGAGAGAAAATTCCATTAGTAATTTTAAGAACTTATGAGTACAAGAATGTATATAATGCATGAACCAAATTATGGCTGCCATATTCAATGATGATGAGGTACCAGGACTCATCAGACTGGCTGAAACACAGCTGATAAAATTTCTGAGCCCAATTAGAAGTAAGTGCCATGTGCTCCTTTCAATCCATGTGGGAGGATGATGCTTCATGACGCCACGTATATATAATGATGATATAAGGTATATGATGATGTCGTAATCAGCTAGTGTTTTGATACTGTGTTACAAAAGTAACACACATCATAAATATGTATTATATATGAATTCTAAGACAGAGCCCCCATAAGCAAGACATTTTAACTAAAAGTTTAGATAAAACATTCTGTGTCCTAACCTTGGAGGTGGTAATATAGATTATTAAACCAAATATGTACTGTAAATGAAAATTACTTATCTAAATTTTTGATAGCATTGAAATAATCCGCCTTGTATTTTCATTTGCAAATTGAGTTGAATTGAGTGTAATAAAGCTTTTGGATAAGTTCACGTTTTAAAGATTAAATGGCTGAACTATTTAATTTATCTTCAGCTGTAGACAATTGTAAGTAATTTTTTATGATTTTTAGCTTGTAAATACCCTCTCTTTATTTGTGATGCATATTGGAAGACTACAAAAAATTCTTAGAGCAATACGTACTTTCTTTTGAAGAAAATGTTTCATACATTAATGTTTACATCTTTTCATTTTTACACTGTAAATACAACTATACAAATGTTTCATGCTATGAAAGCATCCATTTCACTGTCAGTTGTATGAAACATAAACAGTAACAACTTAAGTATCTGTTGCTTTTACTCTATATTTCAGTTATGAATTTTCATGTAGACATTTCTTCTCTAGGTACATCAATGTCTCTGCTTGATACCATATCAGTCAGTGGGGCTGAGACATGTGTAAAGACCTATGCAAATCAGGTGAAAGTTATCAATTCTGTCGTTTTTCATTGTTATGATGGAATAACTTTAGAGAAAGGCAAGCAACAAGAAAACATGTTGGCAAACACACATATTTATGATTTTAAACATCAAGGAATAACCCTGAAAAATGTTGAAGGAAACATCTCTCTCACAGGTGTACATGTTTCAAATGAAAAACATTTATCGAGGGATTGGTGTTTTTTCTTTAATACTCAGGACACAGGCTTGGACGTAAAGATACTTATTGAAAATAGTAGTTTTATCAGATGTTACTATGCCATGAATTTTTATATGAGGACAGGAACTTTTGATGTAACACTGAATAATTTAGTAATTAATGGGAGCTATTACTATGGTTTGATGTTTGATCTGAATTACAACACTGATTTGAATTTAAAGATTTTAAAGAGTAATTTTACAGATATTTCTGGTGGATATGCATTAGAGATGACAAGCTATGGATCCAGAAACGTATTTTTGAATGTTTTGATAAATGAATGCCAATTTGAGAATGTATACAGGGGAATATATTTAAATTTTTATTACCAGTATAATCAAGGAAATACAACAATATCAAATAATATTTTCCAAACTGTTTCATGCTCCTTTCTTAAATTGCTCTTAAATGAGAAGTCTCTAGTTAGATTTGATGGAAATCTCATTTCAAATAGCACTTGTAGCTGCTCCAAATTTGGAGAAATTGATATTCAAAATTATGATTCTTCATCCAGCCAAGAATGTGTGATAGAAGTATTTGGGAATAAGTTCACAAACAACAGTATTACAACAGACAGTGGTGTTATTTTTTTTATAACTGGTTTAAATGCTGAAAGATTAGATATAAAGAATAATTACTTTTTCAATAACTCAGCACAGTCTATGATTTTAACTAAATTAAACACCTCCTGTATTGTATACAATGTTTTTGATAACCCAAACTCAAAGTTTGAGATTCAATTTGAGGTTCCCATAGAAAATAATGATTTTTACCTCAATGCTACCATGAACTGGTGGGGAACAACAAATTCTTCTACCATCAGAGAACGGATATTTGACTTTTTCCATAATGTCAATTATATGATTGCTGAATTATCACCAATTTTGACATCACCTATTCCATCAGAAGAAGAATTTGCTGAGTACTCGACAATGTATAGTGACTTACAGGAAGAAGGCATTTTGGGTGGTATTATTTCTAATACAGAGAACTTAATATCAGATGCTTCCAACTGCACAGTGGTTTCTTACTCTCTTTTTGTTTCCTCTGAAGTTACTTGTACAATTACTGGACCTCAGTGCTTCTGGTTTAAAGAAGGAAGAGGAATACTTGTTGAAGGTATGTAACCAAGCAGTCTTTGACAACAGATTGTATGTTTGGTAGTAGAATGTAAAGTTTGAAATGTATTTATAGCTTAAAAAGGTATAAAATTGTTAAAATAAGTTTGTTGTCACATACACTTGTAAAAACTGTTAAGTAAATGTGTTACCTGAAACTTATTTCAGTTTTTATGTTTCTAGAATATTCATTCTTACTATTTTGATACTTATTATTTCTTCAAGTAATGTAAAATTATACTCATGACTTGTTTAGTTTTCATATAATATTTCATGGCCTGGAAGGTACCAAAAAAGTAGTATTTGACAGAAACTTATTTTAATAACATTATATGTTAGAAAAATACTTTCAAAACTCTTTTTCAGAACAGTATTGTTACCATAATTCTTGACATTACTTTCTACTGATACCGTCTGCTGTCTTTATAATATAAAGCTTTTTGGCCCATAATTTTAATCAGAAAAAAGCATTGACATTTAAGAGGTACAGTGATTTCTTAAGTTTTTGAATGAGTATTTTAAGTGCAATTTTTAAAATTTTTGTGCTATAAAATAAATGAACTAGCATTACTCATAATTAAAAAAATAAAAGATAATAGATGAGATTATTATTGGTGTTATCACTTTGCACGTAGTAAGCTCATTTTGTTTAAACCATAATATATATTTCTAGAAGTTAACTAATTACATTTTCTTATAGCAGTCTGATAGGAAAGGAATAATCTGTGAATTTGATCACTGACTTCTCATTGTTCTCTATAATAATTTATATGATCAGGTATACCATTATTAGCCATTTTCATTACCATTTTTCTTTATATATGTTGATTATCCATAATATTTTGAATTGTGAATCACTTGGTTTTGAAGTCAGATATTCTAGGCATATGATTTTGTATTACATATATTAAAAAAAAAAGCCAAAAGGGAAGCAAGTTACTGTTGAGATTTTCTCCTGTTATGCATATTGTATGTAGTGGGATAACTTGAAAACCAAACCAAAAAGCTTTAACAACTGTTAGTTAATATCTGCATATTGGATACAAAGATTTCCTTGTTGTGAAAGGTATGGATAATTTTAATTGTATCATATTGGGCTAATGTGCATCTTGCACCATTTTCATATTTTAATAAACCTATAGAAATGTTTTTAAATCTTATACTCAGTATTATGTACTTACTATAATGATTTTTAAATGTATGATCATAAATATTTGAAAGAACACAGCTTTTGTGCTGTGTAAGCAACACAGAAATTGTAAAAAAAATCTGAATACAATGCAACCTTTTATGAGTCAATTAATATTATTTTTATTTTGATTAGGGTTACTTCAAATTCAAGGAGAGGGTGATAACATAGTTGTCTTGGAGCAAGATTTATCAAATAAAGGTAGAAAGTGGGGTGGCTTGCATTTCAAAAATTCTTCAGGTAAATGCTCTTCTTTTCATAAACATGAAATTCACTTACTAAAAGTTTATATACACCTTTAGTATGGCAAAAATATTATGCAGTGTCACTAGTATAAACCTTTTTATCAACAAAAGTCGAGACTAATCATGGCTTTACTATAGCACAATATTGTGTTAAGTCTATTCATATTCAGATTGCATAAGTTTTAGATAATTATTTGGTTGGTTATATTATTTTGAATTTAAATATAAATAGAAAAATCAAGATTTTGCTTAATAACATATTTACTTTGCCAATAAAATGCAGGGTAATGATAGAATACACAATTAAGAATTATCTCTCTCTCATCCCCCACTGGTACAGTGGTAAGTCTATGGATTTACAATGCTAAAATCAAGGGTTTGATTCCCCTCTGTGGACTCAGCAGATAGCCCGATGTGGCTTTGCTATAAGAAAACACACACACACTCCTTATCTCTGTCTTTTTTTTTTAATATTGTACTGGATTTAATTGAAACCAGTATTGTTGTTTTTTTAATATTTCTGAAAAATATATAATACATCAAACATGCCAAGTAGAGTTTTTAAAAAGTATAGCTTCTAATTTAATATTTTTAACTGAATATGTGTAGAGTCTGTCCAATGGACCAACCCGGTAATGAAGAAAAAATATTAACTATGAATCAAATTTACTTTGTGTATCTACATGAAATTCAAATATGTGAGCTTAAAGTAAAATGTACAAATATGTTTTATACAAAAATCAATTGTGTTACAATTTCTGTTCTTAAAATACACTTGTAAATTCGTTACATCATTCTGTTTCAGACTAACAAGTTGGAATGCAGAATGATATTTTTGTATAAAGTAAAAATACTTTTGTTCAGAGTACAGTTTGCACATTGCATATACATAAATTCTAAAATCTCTGAAATGTATATTTATAGTGTTTGTCAGTATCTCCTGACATTGTATTTGGTATTTGTTTTTTTTCCTATCATGAGCTATTATTAAATCAGAAGTATAGGGTAACATAAATAGTTGAATGTTACTTTGTAAAAGATTATGACACTTACACTTTTACCACCACATATGTACGTAGGGATAAAACAAAATTATATTTACTGAATCCGTATATCTTGATCTATATGTGATTATCGGATATTGCAACAGCAATTTGTAACCTCCTGTAATTCTTTTGTAATGGATTATAGTGTAGTGAGAGATCTCTTGATTTTCTCAGGAGGAAAGCAATGGTGACTTTTAGAAGGTTCATGGTCAATAAAATTTTATATTCATTAAACTATTTTACATAAAAACACTGAAAGTATTTACTTCTTACTGAATTATTTACTTGTCACACCTTATAATTTATTTTTTTAATTTTAAACACAAGTATTATACTCATGGTGAGCATGTTTATGTCCTCTTCTTGATCTACATATAAGCAAGCATAAAATTAATACTCAAACTGAAGAAAAAAGATTTATCAGATGAGAAACTTATTGTTTCAAATTTATTATAAAAAATAAGTATAATCAGTGGCATTGCTATGAAATTCGGGTCTTCAGTCAAAAAATACATTTTGTTTAATTTTAGAAAACTTCTGAAGTTGTTCATTTGAAGATAAATTTATGAGTTTTCAGTTCCTTATTCATTGTATTCTTATTTAATCACCTTAGAAAGAGTAGCTTCAATTCTCAGCAGCTTAAGTCTTTTTTAGTAGTTTTGGCCTGTTTATTGAATTTCTCTTGTATTTCTTGATAATATTCAGTTTGCATACAGAATTGTTTGTTTGTATTTGTATTGAGTACTGGCACCATAAATATAGCAACAAAGTAGTTATAAACATTAGTAAGACTTTAGGATGTGTAATGGGACTTAATTATTTATAAAATATTAAAATTAAAAATTAAAAGATAAAGTTATTCATTTGAAGATAAATTTACGAGTTTTCAGTTCCTTATTCATTGTATTCTTATTTAATCACCTTAGAAAGAGTAGCTTCAATTCTCAGTAGCTTAAGTCTTTTTTAGTATTTTTGGCCTATTTTTTGAATTTCTCTTGTATTTCTTGATAATATTCAGTTTGCATACAGAATTATTTGTTTATATTTGTATTGAGTACTGGCACCATAAATATAGCAACAAAGTAGTTATATACATTAGTAAGACTTTACGATGTGTAATGGGACTTAATTATTTATAAAAGATTAAAATCTGTAACCAAAGATGCCTTCAAGATCTCCTGGCATAAGAGTTATTGGAAATAAACTAGCGCATAAGGGAGGCCAAATGCCTGAACTATTTCATAATTATATAATAGTTGGGTAGTCATATGATAACAAATGTTATAACAAGATAATTATCAGGTTGTCCAGAAATAAATGTCAGAATTCTCACTATGACATTTAGAAGCTGAATACTGAGTAACTTGTCATCGATTGGTTTGTTTAATCCAATGTTTGTCGCTTGCAAGGTGTCTTAATTGTCTGCTGTTTCAACTCTACTTAGAGTAAGTTTTGCAATCCCCAAGGCAGCATGGACAAAAAGCTACTGAAACTACATGGAACATCAACCAAGCATTCGGTCATGAATCTGTTACTGAACATACATTTCAACATTGGTTCCAAAGGTTTCGACATGGAGATGAAAGTCTGGAAGACCATGCAGGTTGTGGAAGGAAGCCATCCTTAGATGAAACCACATTCAGGTAAGCAATTGAGACAGATCCTCACACAACAGTACATGAGCTTGCAGAAAAGATAAGCACAAGAAAATCAAGCATTGCCAAACACCTGAGTGCAATTGGAAAGACGAAAAAGTTGAATAAATGGATTCCTTTTGAGCTGAACGAAGATCAACAAAATCGACATTACACAACCTGTCAAGAATGATGCTCCAAAAACTTAATGGATTGGGAATCATAAACCTTATTCTCCAGAACTTTTCCTTACAGATTTTTATTTTTTTAAGCACTTGAGAACTTTTTGAACAATAAATGCTTTCAAAACCAGGCAGCTACAGAAGAAGTTATTGGGGAGCTCATTGACCATAGAATCTCTTACTTCTATGGCAGAGACATAAATAGCATTGTCACACATTGACAGAAATGTGTTGAAGCAAATGGTGCTTACTTTGATTAAAGCATGTTTTACAATACTGGTTTATACTTTTTCAAACTTTGCAGTTCAAAAAGAGATTTATTTCTGGCAATCAAATAAATATTGTTAATTTAAAGGGGGAAATATGGATCATCGTAAAGGTACAGAAACAAATTGGTTCAAAATGCAAAGATATTTTCAGGCCTACAGCTAGAGACTCTAAAAAAGTAAGCAAACTACATTAGAAATAGTGTCTACATTATTTTCTCAGGCTAAAAATCCATATTTTGACTTAAACATGGAAGCAGCTAGAAATGGATGAATTTTGAATTTTCTTTAACAGTCAAAAAATAAACTTTTTTGTTTTGCTATTATTAATATTGAACAACTCTAGCCATTAAGGTAAAAGATCTTCAGTGTTAGTTCAAGAACAAGTTTGCTTTTTCAAATGGTGTTTGCCCTTATGCTCTATTAGAATATGTGTTAAATTCCTGGGCAAACATATTATGAACCACTATCATGGTTCTTGATATTGTCTACAGTAATGTGTAGCAGTTTGTACATGCAAATGTTGAATCAAATCCAAAACTACAAACAACACTATTTGTACGATTAAAAATCAGTTGTCAGTAATATCAGTATTGCTTTCATTTCATAAATTTAACTTAGTTGGTTTTGGTTGCATTTTCAAGGTCATATAATCAAATGTACTCTGTGTTTCAAACATATTTCCTCACCATTCATCAAAGTTGATTTGGTATTAAGATAGATATTTATATTTAAAATGAAAATAATAAATTATGAATTAGGCCTCTATCAGGGCTAGGGACTCAAGAGACTATTTGGATTATTCTTATGTTACTGATCATGCTAAATGATTTGGAATGATACAAAGTTATAAAGCTATAAAAGCTACAAAATTCAGAGGTAGTAAAATTTCAGATGTCAGTTTATTCATCAAAAAACTTCATTACTTTTGGAGAGGAAATCTGTAAAATGTGTCACATTTAATTAAATACTGAACTTATGAGTAAATTACTAGAATTATATATATATATATTTATTCCTACAATTTTTCCAAATGTAAGAGTAAAGTATAAAGTATATTTGGATTTTTTGTAGTCACAGTCTGGAATATTTTAATGTAAATATTGGTTCTTTTTTAGGCCAATTGTTTCATGAAAAATTGATTTCATCTTACTGTTCATGCTTTTTTATCAGGTAATATGCTTGATGAAGTATAACAGAAGGTAAAAGTACAAGTTACTACTATATTATCTTGAATGAGACTAGCAGACAATCACTTTTAAATATTTTTCAGTTAACAGAACTAATATTTACTTAAACTATAGTTTTTCATGTAATTGTGATACTTAATAAGATGATTTTATTCTGACCTCTTTATAATAAGATAATGAAAAAACTTGAAAACATATACTGTAGTAAAGTATGTTAATTCCTTTTATTTGCTTATTATCCATTTATAGGCATTGATGGCCAGTTGTAACAGACTAATTAGCTTTAGTAGAAAAAAAGCTGGCTTAGTAAATACCATTTTATGTTTTCAAAGTCTGTTTATGACCCTTTTACAAATTCCAATGACCCACTTTTGGGCATTACCCATGAGTTGAGAAATGCTGCTATATTGTATTTGGTATTATTAACTGTGTGACTCATATCCATATAAGGGTGATTTAGTAGTATTTGCTTGAATAACTCAGTATTTTAAGTTATTAGATTTGTTAACACATTCAATATTTTTTTTATTATATTTAAGTGCAATAATGAACCTGTTATCCTTTCACTTGTATGTATTTGAAAAGCCACCATTTGCACAGTTCTATTTGAACAAGTTGATAAATCATAAAGAACTGACTGAATAAACTGGTGTAATCACTCATCTTATATACAAAGTATAAAGGTAACCTGAGCAGTAATTACTGAGATTAATTGCAGTATTGATGGTATTTTTGTTTAATATGTTTTGTATGACTTGTATTTTATTAGGGACTGAAAACAATGAATTTTTGGACCCACAAGCAATTTGATGCATAAATAGTTTAGAAAAATTTCCTTCAAAGATATAATGGGGTCCATATGGACCTCATTAATAATAACTCTACCATTAGTTAGCTATGCTACTAAATGTGATCATGGTTAAAAACAAATACACCTTTTTTAGTTGCCTACATCGAAAAGTGTTTTGTAAAGTCATTATATGCCAGCCTACAGATGTTTCTCTTGCTTTTCTTTCATTACCCCAAGAAAAAAAACCTACCCTGCATATACATTATAAAAGTCATTTTCAAAATCCAGTTTTTATGCTGGCAAGAAAAGAGTAGTCTAAGAGTTGGCAGTGAATAATGTTGACTAACTATCTTTCTCCAAGTTTATCAGTTCGAAGTGTGGGATAGCTGGTGAAAATAACCCTTGGCTAACTTTGTATAAATTTCGTCAAACAAATATACAAAAACTTATCCATTTGTTACATTTGATCTTAAGCTCAAAAAAGAGATTTTACATTAATGTTTCAGAAACTTTTATCACATTTTAGCCTTTGTGCAATATTTATTTTAGACATATCTTAATTTCTTTTTTCAGTATGGGGTTCGAGAAATAATAAGGATTAAGTCAAATCAACTTACATAAGTTTAACAGACCCATTTTAATAACTGCCCTTACTCTTCAATTACATGATATGCTATCAGAAACAACCTAATAAATAAACAGTTACATATGTGGTTTTTCACAAATTACCAACAGATGTTAGACCTGCTTAGATTAGAAGCTGTAACAGGTATAAGTTCTGAATAATGAGACAAGACACAAGTTTCATACACAAAGCAATATTTAACTACTATTCATAATTCAATGAACAATGATCAACACAATATTTTATAATATGCTGAAAAACTGGGCATATGAATCTCTGTGTACCTCAGAGTGAGAAGTGTGAAATTAGAAAGAACTTTAATAATAATAAAAATACCTTAATAATAAATCAAGTACTTACTAGTGCTTGTTCTTCCCTTTGTAACTGAAACTATAGCAAAAGTAAAGAAAGTCAGCCTCAAGTTGATTCAAGTAAAGTTAGAGTAAAGCAAAGTTTAATCATTATGTAAAATCCAAGTCATCATTGAATTTCACCAAAACAACTTTACTCATTAAATGATTTTAATAGTGGTGAAGCCAACACTACACTAACATTATCAATACTTCACACATAAAATGAAACAAAGTTTAAAATATTTTTACTTAAGACAAATCTAAAACACAAAAGTAAAAGTGAGTGCTTACTCTTGCTTTAACAAATAGAAGTCAAAGTAAAAGTTAGATATTTTGTTCATAGAAAGCAAATGCTAACACTACACTCTTTTAAGAGTTGTTATTAAGTAGAGCAAAAGAAAATACTTGTTACATAGAACTCTAACATAAAAACGTTAATAGTTTATGCAGAAAGATCAAATGAAACTGAAAGTACACATCAAATCTGAACTCCCTAACAAATATGAGCTTAAGTACCTACTTATTTTTAACTTCTTAACATACTCAAGCCCATGCTGCACTATTTGCCTCTTATGGTTAGTGGGATATGTGTGTATTAACACTCCTACGAAAAGTGGGGCCTAATAGGCCCCAGAGCAACTTGAAAGGTTATTAATATTAGGCTAATAATTTTGTATTTAAATGAAATTGCCATTTAAATCCACTAATGAATGGATTAACGAGATTCCCACTGTCCCTATCTACTATCTAGCGAAACCACAGCCAGGGGAACGGGCTTGGAGAAATCAGGACTAGAAACGTCTTTTCGTAGGAGTGTTAAGGGTATCACTGTCTGCAGCTAGTTCCTGATTTGCTAACATGTCACAACTTAGAGAAAATTGAAAGTAACTCATTGGAATGGCTTGCTGTTTTCTAAGAAAGAACTATGAAAAACTTAATTTTGAAAATTTTAAAATAAAGGGGTGGAAAACATATTTACATATCTTTTAGTACTTTTATTTATAATACATGTAATCATAATACTGAGTATAGTTGTACTCACAACCATTTTTGCTGATGATATTAATAACTATTTGAAGTGAAATAACCTGTTTAGTAATATTTTTAGTGATCATTTAAAAAGTTAATTACTTCCAAAACAATTATGGAATGCAATTTAAACCTAACTTGAACAACAAGATACTTTTGCTATAGTTTGAAGTTTAAATCATGTTTATATGATTAGTATATGAAATGAAAACAACTTTTAAAGTAACATATTTGTTTGCTTTTTCTATAGAAAACTGCATTGTGATGGGATGCAATATTACTGGTGCCTTAATAGGGATCAAAGCAACTGGTTATTTACCAAATATTACAAATACTGTGGTTAGTAATTGTGGTGTAGGACTAGAAGCTTCCATAGAAACATCCAAAGATTCTGTTCTTTATAATTCAAGTTTTTTGAGCAATGATGGGATTGGTGTAAGCATTACAGTAGAAGAACCAACATCAGAAATTAACATCTGTCTGTCTCATTCAGTCATCATTCAAAACTCCAAAGGACTTTCCTTAGATGTCAGCTCTAGTGCAAATATCCAATTTGTGGTGGAACATAGTAAGATCATCAATAATACTGACTTGGGATTCTCAGTAGCTATTCCTCGTGGTCTATTTTTGCTAACTGATTCTGTTTTGGAAATCAGTCATGAATATGTATATGGTGCTATCTTGGGAAAAATAACCTCAGAACAAGACAATAATTTTGTAAGTGTTTTATTTGAGGTGGATGGATTTACCTTTCTCATATTACTAGTACAATATGCAAATATTGTGTATATTATTCCACAGTAGTGTGTGTATTTCAATTTTCTGCATAATGTTAAATTTATCAAACTCTAATCTAGAACTTGCTAAATCTAGTTCATGCATATACTAAATTCAACCTGAGATGCTACTTTTTATGGCAGATATAGGCAAGAAAGTTATGCATTGTTTCATTAGATTATTTTATGTACTTAAAATAATTCACATTTTAGGCTTTATGCAATATTTAATGATTAGCTGTACTAAGTCAATTGATAACTCAATATAGCTGTAATCATTCAGATTTAAAGTAAATTTGCCTTATATGTATTTCTATTGGGTGAACTTCTCTTTCCTGTGTTCTTGGTTTATCCTTCAATTACTACACTACTGTGTCAATATAATCTTTAATTTTTGAATCACTTGAAATGCTTGCCTATAATTTTGCTGTGATTGTCACATTATTTTCAGAAAATATAAGGCATAAATTATTATGAGCAAAAAGGATTCAACAGGTTGTAATTCCTTACAAATTTAGTAATACATGGCTATTTACCAAATATAACACACTGTTGTTAATAATTATGGCATAGAATACTACTGTTTAACTGTGGGTAATGGTAATATTAGCATAACTATTACATTGGAATACCCTTTTCACATCCACATTTAAATTTTTTAAATTTAAATTTAAAGATACCCATTTACTTTTGTGAACATATTTTTCAGCTCATGTAGAGCATGGGATGTTTTCAGAAAGTGGCAAAAATTATTGTTTTAAAATAATTTATTCACAACAAGTCAAACTTATGTACAAAACTTTGTTGCACTGTTGGTAATCACAGTTGTATCCAGTGTATTAAATAATTGTCTCTTTCTCATCAAAGTTCACACAAGTGAGTTCAATTACTTTAGAAAACCTTTTGACAAGATAAATTATTCCACTCTATTTGTGTTATTATAAAACAAACTGTGAAGCTCACTTGAATAATCATCCATTGCAGCTAAACTGATACACAGTTTAACTTCACTTTTATTTTCACTTTCACAAGCTTACTTAATTAACTTTGTCACTTATTACTTAACAGAGATCTAGAACTTTTTACAACATATGAAACGTTATGATGTAACAACACTCAATGAATCAATGAAAAAAACTTAGAAGGATTGAGTAATGTGTTGTCAATTTACAACTATACATAAAGACGTTTTGAGATCATACACAAAGTCTCCTTATATAGCCCCTCAGTGTGGATTCCTGTACGTGGTGAGGGGACCTCCCAGGGAAGGTTCTTTTCTTTCAGGTTACCTCCTCTGGGATCCAAACATCCACCCACGTGTTTGCTGTGTATGGTGACTAGTGAAGGAGAGGAGAGGATCCTGGTGGCTGAGGGGTCCAACCCTAACACACCACTTTGGCCTTGAATTCCTGTAGACGGGTGGCCTTTGGGTGGCCCCCTATGGGTCACTTGGCTAGTCCACTTGGGCTAAAGTCAACCAAGTACCAGTGTTGGAAGTTCTCAACGGGTGTTGTGGACATTGTGTCTGATGCTGGTGTTTGGGTATAGTGCTCACGAAACCCTGGCGTTGCTGCAGTGTCCTTGCTTGACATTGTAGTGCATCCCCTCGTAGGGCACCAAAATTTTCTTTTTTTCCTATGGATCCTCCAAATAAAAATTTAAAAAAATAATGAAAAACAGTCAACAGGTAAACAACCACGCCTTGAAGACTCTGATCAGCAATCTTCAATGTCTGTACCACCAGTTGTACCTCATTTTCTCATCCTACATTCTCTTTCAGAAAAACCTTTAGGGCAAATGTCCCCCTTTTTTATTGAGAAGTAGTGAAGGGACTTGCTGGCTCTACAAAGTCAGTAAAGAAGCTTCAGTCTGGAGACATATTGGTTGAAACATTTACATCCCAACATAGTGAACTCCTCTTGAATTCAAAGGCAAATGGGGATGTACCTATTGAGGTTACTCCTCATGCTACCTTGAATTCATCACAAGTAATTATTGTTGGTAGGGGTTTGAAGAACATCCCTGAGTCAGAGATTCTCGCTGGTTTCTCCACTCAAGGAGTTTCTGCAGTGAGGTGCTTTTCCACTCACAAAGATGGAGTTACACTTCCAACAAATATCCTTGTTTTGACATTTACATCACCACGTGCACCTGCCACCATCACAGCAGGTTATCTAAATTGCAGGGTATGGCCATACCCTACAATCCCTCTCCAATGTTTTCAATGTCAGAGGTTCGGCCACACAAAGATGTCATGTTGTGGTTCCCTTACATGTGCTCATTGTGGTGGCAAGGACCACAATGCCTACAAGTGTGACACGGACCCACATTGTGTCAACTGCAATGGTTCTCACCCTTCCCTCTTTCGTTCTTGCCCTAAATGGTTGGAGAAAAAAGAGGTGCAGCGTTTGAAAACGACTCATAACATTAGTTAACCTGAGGCTCGGAAATTGCTGTTTGCCACTTCATCTCAGACATATGCTGCTGCACTTTGTTCCACAACTATAGTGGGAGTGCAGACAGATCTCTCTGTGCCTCCAAGAGAATCGTTCTCAAAACAAATGAAAAGCCTTTTGATTTCCATGGTTAAAAAAGTTGATGAATCAACTTCTACACCCATCTATGTTCCTCCCATACATTTCAACAAATCCTAAGATCCACATCCTTTGGTTCCAAATACAGGCATTTCTTCAGATACCTCTTTTTCTCCTACCTTAAGATGCAAAACAATCATTCTTTCGCGTCCTCAGTCATTGAAATCCCTTTCCAACAACAAAGACCTGCCCAGTCGACCCAGGGCAGGATCCATCGAGGTCGATAGACCTCCTTCGAATAAGAACAGTAAAGAAAAAAGACGTGGTCGTAAACAGAAGGGGGGTTCTCCAGCCGCTTTGCCTATGCATCATTAAAAATGGTCACCTTGATACAATGGAACCTTCCAGGTTTACGTTCTAATCTGTATGACATCAAAACACTAATTGCTTCTTACCATCCTGTATGTCTTTCCTTACAAGAAACATTTCTGAAACCTGCCGATACAGTCACCTTTCAGCAGTTTTCTCTGTACAGAAATGACAGGCTGTGTGATGGACGTATACATGGAGGGGTGGCACTGGTGGTTGATCAGCATGTACCCACCCTGTCTTTGTCACTCAACACACCCTTGGAGACCATAGCCATCCGTGTTTCCTTGGGTCATACCATCACTTTTTGTTCTCTCCACCTGTCACCTGAAGAGACATATGATCAATCAGACCTTGATGCTCTCATTGAACAGTTGCCATCTCCCTTACTAATCCTGGGGGACTTTAATGGACATAATACCCCCTGGGAAAATGCTGTTATTGATAGGAGGGGTCGCTCTGAAGAGCATATGCTTTCTGTTCACAGCCTTTCTCTTTTCAATACTGGTTCTTCCACTTATTTTCACACACCTAGTCAGTCCTTTACCGCTATTGATCTCTTGGATTGCTCCCCTTCATTATTCTCCCATTTTTCATGGAGGGTTGACAATAATCCATGAGGCAGTGATCATTTTTCTATACTTTTGAGGAAGACTGGCCATGGTCGATGTCACACTACCAGCGTGCCCCGGTGGAAGCTGGATCAGGCAGACTGGTCCACTTCCAATGCTCTTGCAGAACTTGATCCTGCCATCATCTGTCAGCTATCAATAGACGACTGTGTGGCAGCAGTAACTGACTGTATTATACAAGCAGCTGCTCAATGTATTCTTAAAACCTCGACACGTTTTCCACTGTATCCTCGTCCGTGGTGGAATCCTGCTTGCCACATGGCATGGAAGGCTCAAAAACGGGCCTGGAATACTTTCCCTAGATATCCCACACTTTCAAACCGCATCACTTTCCAGCGGACCCATGCACATGTGAGGTGGGAAAGACTTCAAAGCCAGAAGGAACCTTGGATTAAGTTCACAACTAGCATATCTTCTACCACCAGTTCCTAGGTCATATGGGACAGGGTTTGAAAGGTCAGTGGGCACTAATTCTGTCCCACTCTTGATTTTACTCTCTGATGGCCAAGAGGTAGCTGATGTCCGAAGCATCGCTAATACTCTAGGTGAAAACTTTTGCCGGGTATCTAGCACTACTGCTTGTTCCTCCACCTTCTTGGCAATCAAGACTCAGGCGGATTGTTCTCCTCTTTCCTTTCGATCTGACTGTCTCTTTGACTATAATCGCCCTTTTTACTGGTGGAGCTGAAAATGGCCCTTCATTGGTCTGGCAGTTCATCTGTTGGATCAGATGATGTACACTATGACATGCTGTGCTATCTGTCTTCTGCTTCTCTTGATATTCTTCTTATTGTTTTTAACCACATCTGTCAGGAGAATGTCTTTCCTAATGCCTGACACCAAGCTATTATCTTACCTTTCTCTAAGCCTGGGAAAGATCCCATAAATTCCTTCAAACTACCGTCCAATTGCTTTGATGAGCTGTCTCTGTAAGACCTTAGAGAGGTTGGTTATTGCTCGTCTTGTTTGGTTCCTCAAATTTAATAACCTCCTCTCGCCCACCCAGTGTGGGTTCCGATGACAGCACTCCACCATGGACCACTTAATTCGATTTGAAACGTCAATCAGAGAAGCATTTCCCAAATGACAATATCTTGTATCAATATTCTTTGACACTGAGAAGGCTTATGACACAACATGAAGGTATAACATTTTGCGAGACCTCCATATGTATGGGTTACGGGGCCATTTACCCATGTGTATTAAAAACATTTTAATGGACAGGAGATTCCAAGTCCTGTGAGTTCGACACTTTCCCATTCTTTTCTACAGTAACTTGGGGTCTCTCAGGGCTGTGTTTTGAGTGTCATACTTTTCAGTATAAAGAATATTGCCATAATTGAAAAACTTTCTCTCACTGTTGCAAACGGGCTCTATGTTGACGACTTTCACATCTCGTGTCAGTCGTCGAACATGAGATATATTGAGCGGCAACTACAAACTGCCCTCGATCGTGTACTGAAGTGGGCTTTAATTTCTCTCTCGCTAAAACCGTTTGCATGCACTTTTACTGCCAACGAGGTATTCACTCTGATCCTGAACTCCGTATCAGTGAAGTTTTGCTGCCTGTGGCCCCTGAGACCAAGTTCTTGGGGCTTATCTTTGACTGTAAGCTGACCTTTATACCACACTTAAAGCAGCTACGGGTCAAATGCACAAGAGCCCTGGACATCCTCCATGTCCTCTCTACCACCAGTTGGGGAGCAGATCAATGTTTTATGTTAAAGATATATCCTGCTATTATTCAATCGAAACTCGAGTATGGATGAATGGTCTATGGCTCTGCCAGATGATCAGCCTTAAAGACGCTGGACCTATTCAGCATCAAGGACTTTGACTCTGCACTGGGGCTTTTTGCACCTCCCCAGTTCAGAGCATATACGTAGAATCTCATGAACCTTCTTTGCACCTTTGCCATTTGCAACTGTCTTTACTATATTCTTCGAATCTTCATTTCTGACCAAAGCATCCCACCTGGAATTGTGTTTTCCTTCCTCAGTGGGTCATACCTTTACAGAACAGACAATCTGCCATTGCTCCTTTAGGCCTTTGCATCCAGGCGCAATTGGATGAATTGGGTCTGTCCTTGGATAACATTGCAGGATCTACTGGTCAGCCCATCCCACCATGGCTTATTACAGTCCCTAAATGTGACCTTTCTTCAAGTCATCTGAGAAAAGCAGATACTCCCAATTGGAAGTACCGTCTTTTATTTACTGAACATCTTTCGAACAATCTTTTTTATTTTAATTTATACGGATGGTTCCAAATCAGGTGACTTTGTGGGCTCTGCCATGGTTTGTTGTGGTTCGGTAGTTGCATGCAGAATCCCCTCTTCAGCTTTTGTGTTCACTGCTGAACTGTATGCCATTTCTCTTGCCCTGGATCATATTGAAGCTAAACAGTACTCCAACTGCACTATTTATACTGACTTGCTAAGTTCTCTACTGGCTCTGGAATTGCTTCAAGTTGGTTCACACCCTGTTCTCTCTGATATTCAAAACCGACTGGCCCATTTCTCATTAACATCTACTTCTATCCAGTTTTTCTGGATACCAGGCCACGTTGGTATTCGCGGGAACGAGCTTGCAGACACGGCAGCTAAATGTATCTGCTCTGGCACTATCACCACAGTGCCTATTACATACATGGACTATGGTCCTGTATTCAAGGCTTGGCTTCGTGCCAGCTGGCAGTCGACTTGGAGTGAGGAACGCGAAAACAAGCTTTTCCAAATAAAACCCTATATTGGACTTTGGCTGTCCTGCTTCCGTAAGGATTGGAAGGAGGAACTTCTAACTAGACTACGCATTGGTCACAGTTTTTTTAACTCATCATTTTCTTTTATCTGAAACTGATGCACCAGTGTGTAGTCTATGTAACACTCAAATCACTATTAGCCACATTTTACTTTCTTGCCATCATTATGACTCTCAAAGACAGCACCATTTTAAACAATTAAACAGTGTTATTGGTGATGATAACATTGTCCACCTTGATAATGTATTTAGTTTTTTAAAGGCCATTAATCTTTTTAATGTCATTTAAGTGTTTTATATTTCTTCATTTAACCTTTTTTATTTTGGTACCATTTTAAGAGTCACAATCTCTCTAGTTTGATTTGAAATTGGAAAATGGCCATAACATTAAATCACTCGACACCTGGACTGGAAAGACCAACTTCAGGTGACGAACACTACTATTTGAACTATCCGTTAGAACTACACGTTAATTGTCCTCGCGATTTATTATAACAATTTTGCTGCATGTCTTTTAATATGTTTATTACTTTACCTTTTGATAATGGCTGTAATGTCACATAACCCAGAATCAGGACTGGAAAGGCCAACTTCAGGTGACTGATGGTGGTTCTTGTACTTACCTGTTAGTCCACCTGACGGGTTATGATAATTTCCATTATGCTACAGAAAGTCCTTTATAACTTCTCTTTCTGTAGTTTTTCTCTTAACATTGCAGACTGGATGTCAACATTGGTTTTATGCCATTTATGTTTTTAATTGCTGTTTTGTTTTACTGGCATTTCCTTTTATGAATTTTACTACATTTACTTTACTTTTACCTTTTTACCAGATGCTTGGCAAGTTATTATTACAATTTTGCTACATGTCTTTTAAAACTTTTATTACCTTACCTTTTGATAATGGCTGTAATGTCACATAACCTAGAATCAGGACTGGAAAGGCCAACTTCAGGTGACTGATAGTGGTTCTTGTACTTACCTGTTAGTCTTCCTGGCAGGTTATGGTAATTACCATTATGCTATGGAAAGCCTTTTACAACTTCTTCTACTCTGGTTTCTCTCTTAACATTGTGGACTAGATGTCAACATTGGTTTTATGCTATTTATATTTTTCAATGCTGTTTTGTTTTACCTTCATTTCCTTTTATGAATTTTACTACATTTACTTTTACCTTTTTACCAGATGTTTGGCACAGATAGCCCAGCTGCTTTGCGCCATAAAACACTAAATCAACCAACCAACCAACCAATTCTTATATAGTCTGCACCAACATTTGCAGTTCTCTTATTGGTCTCTCATTGCATAGGGTATCTGAAAGTGCTTCATCTTGACAGGACTCTTTTTTATAGTTTTGATGTTATATTGCATAAGGTCTGTCTTGGTTGGTCTATCTCTGAAGTTGTCTGGTGACAAGAGCATTAAATCTTGTAGCTCTTTCTTCT
The DNA here is from genome assembly GCF_004210375.1 of Tachypleus tridentatus. Classification (NCBI taxonomy): domain Eukaryota; kingdom Metazoa; phylum Arthropoda; class Merostomata; order Xiphosura; family Limulidae; genus Tachypleus; species Tachypleus tridentatus. The sequence continues at coordinate 35,627,531 of NC_134834.1, forward strand.
GTTTGGCAATCAGATCTTCACCTATGCTAAAATCCTTGTAGGTTACATCTCCACCAAGTGGTCTTAGGTCTAGTAAGTCTTCATCTTCTAACTCAAAATCACTGCTTTCTGGTTCTGCATTTATCACAGTTACGTCTCTCATATCCATCTGTGCCTCAGTAAATGCTCCTGTTAGGTCTTTAACCCTCTTTCAGTACATCTTTCAATATCTGTCTTGAACCTTATAGTTTACTGTTCTTCTGTACAATAACATGAAGGGTAAAAAACCTATACTTACTTACAGATTTCTTGGTAAACAAATAATACTGCCTGCAAGTACCTGTGAGAGGCTGAGGCAGCTTGCCCAGTCATTTTCATCTCAGTTCTGACTTTGGATGATTTTTTCATATGTCTCCAGAAAAGGATCCATTTCATCTTTCTGTTCATCAAATATGGGCAGATTTGGTCGGCTGACTCTGACTCATTATAATTTTGTTGGATCAACTTTGCAAACTCAGTTTGTGCTCTTATTCTGTTTCCAGTCTCTTCTCTCGCTCTCTCTTTTTCTTCTTTAAATAATTTGTGTTCTTATTGTTATTATTTGCACTCTTCTTTTGTTTTCTCCAATTGTTCTTTTCTTCATTTGTGCTACCATTTCTTTGCTTTATGTATTTCCTTTTCTTCTTTCTCGGTTTGTGTTCTTTTTCTCTCTCTCTCTGTTTCTAGTTTCTCCTTTTCTCTTCTTTTAGTCTTTCTTCCTCTCTTCTTCACTTACATGCTTCTCTCTGAAGGTCTTGTTCATATATAGACTTATTTCTGCTGTCATTCATGTCTTTTTTTCTTTTTTTTTACTGTTGTTTACCACTGTATAATCCTAGCTGACATGCCAAATGGCAATTTTCTTTACATTAGGTGTCTGTGGCTTGTTGGCAGTAAATTTCAACAATAAATAGACAGCACATAATCTACTTGTTTTGATTAAATCTTTGTGATCTATTTTCTTTTGTACTGTCTCCAGGTTTCTCCTTGGTAAAATGGACTATGTTTTAATTCCAAAACCTAGAATGATTTTTTTCTACTGTACTAACCCACTTGTAGATCTTTTTGTTTTTCTTATAACTAGTTTTAGATGTGTGTGTGTGTTGCTTTGAATAACTAAAACAATTAATAGCATAATAAATTTTTAGGGGCTTAATTTAGAATATGTTGTATAAAAATAAAATAAAATTTACCAAAACAAGACTACTTTTGAAAAATAGCAAGAATCTTTTTTTTCACTATATTTTGATGTATGTATGTGTATGTTGCTTTGTGCACCTTTTTGACTAATGTACTGACTGAAATTGTTTGAAAAATTTAGTTTACCCAAATTGCATTTCTTAGGATCAGTATGTTTCAGCATAGTTTAAATCAATGAAATAATTAACATTAATACATTTTTCTGATATTCACTTGCACAGTGATTCTATATTTGTTAAGGAATTTTAAGAATATGCAGCATTGGTATTTCAAACATTTTCTTGACTTTCAAAATCCTTCAGTCATGTTCTGAAACACCTATAAAATTATATTTCTTAAAGAACAGTTTTGAATGTTGATTGGTCAGTAAATTATGCAGCAGTGATTTACAAATCATACAATTTGTGATTAATCTTGGAATATGACCAAATCTAAGAAAAGAATTACCTCATAAAGTACTACCATACATATATAGTAATGTTTAATGAGGTAATACGTTTTATATATATATTATCATGCACTTTTCCTTAAAGCTTCTCTTTGTTCTTCTTTCTAATTTTTTTATTTTGTTTCACACCTATAAACTCCTCTTTCTTACAAAACTTCTTTCCCCCCAGTTCTATGCAGACTCTTGTTTCCTACTTTTACAGGGTGTTCAGAAAGTCACTATGCACTTATATATTTATTAACAGACATATTTCAATATAGAATACAGGAGGTAAATTTGAATGACAATTATAAACAATGTTGAAAGTGACCCCCGTTGACATCAATACAGGCTTGAATTCTTCTTATTTTGTTTCTAAACACCGCTATCAGTTGCTGGCTTGAAATAGACTGAATGAATGCAATTATCACTGCTTTTAAAACTGCACAGTGACTTTCTGAACACCTGTACTTGTTGAGTAACTCTTTTCAATGCCAATAACATAAAGAGCAGCAAGCCTTTATTGGAGATACATTTCTTAGTTTATCTTTTCATTTAGCATATTTTTTAATGAATGGTTTTTATAATCACTCATTAACCAGTAAGGTAATCTACAATTAATATATTGATATCAGAAAAAAGTATCATAATTACCACTAAATTTCTACTATTCATAAATTTTATTTTCTCTTTAATCTGTCTGTTTTCTCCACAATCTGGTGGTGTCATTCAACAGATCCCTTGATAGTTTAATCCATTCAAGGTTAGTAAATGTCCTGAGGATTATGTTATGAAATTTAGTTATGCCCAAATGTGATAGTGATAAAACATTTTTTTCTAATAATGCAACATCATAGTGTCAACAGTTACTGCTTTTTCTGGATTGTCTACTTAACTATATGCTCATCTGTCTTGGCTTGAGAAAGATTGTGCATTCAATTCCTATTTTTGGAGAATTATAGAATTATTGCTTCATATTTTTTTCAAAAGTATTTGATATCAGTTTAAATCTCCATATTTAGTATCCAAATCTGTTTTAATTTGTGGATAAGCACAAACATATTGGAACTAAGCATTTATGTGGACTTCTTGTTGCACAATGGTAGTGGGGTGATATAGAAAGTCTTTTTTCTTCCTATTTGTTTCCAGTTAATATTAAATTCAATATTTGTACTTGCTCTACGTAAATTACACAGCTTGCAAATCTAACTAAGTTTTTTCCTTTGTTGTTTTATACAGAGTTCTGCTATCAAGAATACAACATTCCTCATGAGAAATGGATATTATTCATATTTCTTGAGAATGATTAGTAAAACAAAATCACAAGACTTTTGTGATTGGTTGATTGAAAACTGCACTTTTGTAAGTATGCCTGGTACATACAGAAGGATTTATTCTTTCCTTTCCTTTGAAGGGACAAACAGTTATCAGAATGTTACCTTGATAAACAATACTTTCTTAGGTTTAACAAATCATGCTATATTTTTCGGTGATGCATCTGTGGGAGGAGTCACAAAAATTGAAGACAATTTTATTGATGGATCAGAAACTGCCATATATATAAGTTTTAATACTTACTATTTTCAAAATTATGGACATGAAATTATTATACAGCATAATTACTTCACCAATTTGAGCAAACCAAAAGCAATCTTAATAACTAATACTAATAGTTATTATTTTTTTAAAACCTTTGTGACATTTTCTTATAATGCTCTTGTCAACAATAGTGCTGATCCACTATTATACCTGGAAAATATAAATGTTACACTTGGGCCATGTAACTTGTTTAATAGTAATGAAGCTGATTATTTGGTGGAGGTTGGGCCTTATTTTCAAAATTTTAGAGAAATAGATGCTATTGGAAATTGGTGGGGCTCTCCAAACTTTGTTGACTTTTACCCTCGTATCAATGACAATCGTTATGATCCTTCAAAACCAAAAGTTACTCTATTACCCTTTCTGAAGTCTGAAAATTGTACAGAAATATCTTCTGAGCAAAGTAACTACTTCTTCTTTGATGAAACCACAATTGGAGGAGAGATTATAGAAAATATTACGGTGTTGGATAACAAAGAAGAACCATACTCTGTCCTTGTATCCATTGTAATTCCAGAGAATAAGACACTTATTATTAAGCCTGGAGTAACGCTGGAATTTCATCAAGGAACATCTCTTTACATTAATGGTAAGCTGTTGAGATCCAGTGTAAAATCATTGTGATATTTTATGTAGTATTCATACACACATTTACTTCTACGAAAACTACACAAAAAAATTCATCATCTTCTTATTAGTTATGAAATGGCAGTTTTTAAGTTAGTGGAGAGATAATGAATTTAGTTTTATCTAAAAACAGTTGCATTTTTTTAGTTAATCCCAAATGTTTTATATAGAGTTTCTTTTGATCAGCTTTGATAAGAAATATTTTTTATAGTAAATTATGTGACCAGTATTTTGTTCTTGCTAATTAGGTACTCTTCAAGCTATTGGAGAAGAAGATTCTCACATAATCTTACAAAATAAAGCAGATGATAGTTTTTGGTTTGGCCTAAAGTTTAATGAAGCCAATGGTGAGCTCTTTTTATTCCATTTCTTTACACTTTAATAAAAAAAAGAGAAAAGAATACATATATAAGTATGTTTCCATGCTCATAATTAATACTGTTTGTCAGCAGAACTTACCTTCAGTCTTTAGACAGCTGATGTTTCAGAGGATTATTTTTCATAACTCAATCAGTATAATCCCAATAATTTTAACATTGTATATCAAGGCTTTCAAGGAGTTGTTCTACATAACTTAGGACCATTATGAAACGTTTACTACTCAAGGTATTTGATCACAAACTGACAATATTACTCTGGACATCATTGTACATTGATTGCACAACACAACTTTATTAGAATTCAAATGATCAGGAGAAATAGAATAAGCAAATTATAAAATTCATAAAAAGAATGAATGTTTTTTCTTTTCAAATGGTTAGCACATGCAAGATGATCCAATAGGGCAAGACGTATTTATGCGAGAATATTGGAAATACATATGTATAACTAAATGTACAAGTTATATAACTCATTAATTAATTGCCTTTTCAATTTTTTTAAGTAATGTATTTGATGACACAATTATATATATTTCTTAAAGTTGAGAGTGCACAACTAAGAGATAATTACATGTCAGTTACAGAATAACTATGGGCAAGTAAAACAGCCGACTTGTTAACATCTACATTGTAGTAAAACTTGTAATACATGGACAACAAAATACCATTGATATGTACAATAAAAACACAATATTTTAATTTTATATACAACATGTTTTAAATCTGTAAGTTATGATGTATTGTTTATATTATTAATAACTGAGCAGGATGTACTTGCACATTACGTTATCAAATATGTTTAGTTTTATAATAAGAATAAATCTTGTACTCATTTACTTGATTTTTTTGCAAACAAGATATTTGAGGATATTGTATGTAGAAGGACAAGTATAGAGAGTTGCAATGGTGGAATAAAGAAACAAGACAAAAGTATGAAGTGGAAATTAAAATGAAACACTTTGTTACTGGAAACACAGTAATGAGTGTATAAAAGAGTGTGAAAATACGACATCCTTACTCACCTATATACATTATATGATGTATGTATTTCATATTTGGAGCTTGGCATGGCCAGGTGGTTAGGTCACTCGATTTACAATCTGAGGGTTACAGGTCTGAACCCACATCATACCAATGTGCTTGCCCTTTCAGCCATGGGGGCATTATAAAGTGATGGTCAATCTCACTTTATGCTGATGAAAGAGTAGCTCAAGAGCTGGAGGTGGGCGGTGATGACTAGGCACCTTTCTTCTGGTCTTACACTGCTAAATTAGCGATGGATAGTTCAGATAGCCCTTATGTAGCTATGCATGAAAATCAAAATAAACCATTTTAAATCTGCAACATTTTTCAAAGTTTCAATTTGGGACACACCAAATCTGCTGAGAACATGTGCTAAACTGAAATGGAAGAATTACTGTGGTATTCTCAAGTGCACTGATTTCTTCCAAAAATAATATGAAGTGTAATAAAAAGCTTATTATGGAATAAATCTAAAAATGTAGCTTAGTTTGGAAAATGAAAGAGATTGGTCACAATGCACAATGAAAAGAAACAATCTTTGTTAGGCACTAAAACACACAATCAAAAATGTGTATTGACAAAGAATCATGCCTTTACTGGAGATAGCAATCTGTATTAAACATGCATGCCTTTTCATCCAGGGAGGCATTGTAATGTGGAAGCCAATTCAACTTAGTGATATCTTTCTGACTGAGTTGTATGTTCAGTTGCATATGCTTGAGTTTATGAAAATTAAAAAAAATTCTATATTAACACAAGAGGGTAGCTAACACATGATATACATGCATACCATCTTATATCTGTATAATGACCACTCAATGAACTTATCTCCTGTTTTATGGAAGAATTATGTTGTGTTATACTTCATTTTGTATACACGGTACTGTGTCACATTGAGCAGAAATATTTCTGTCTTTTATTTATTTTGTTTTTTAATTGGTAAGCTGCATGGAAAATGTGGTTGGTGTTACTTCTCAAGATCTACATCTAGTCAGGTATAAGAGAGTGTTCAGCCCATTTACTCTTACTGAATCCACATTAGTGAGGTTAAGTTTTCTGCAAGACTACTTTGGCAGTATAAGTATTTTTTCCTTCAAGTTATACAGAAAGAAATTGGCTAAAAAATATTCAACAAGATAGCTCCTCCTGTTAATACTCACAGTAACTCATTATACAGCCTATCAGTGAGAGACCTTATGCAGATAAAGTTATTCCTGTTTGGTCAGCACACATCTTTCTAATGTTTTTTCATGTGCAATTTCCTTCCTCCTTGTTCTCATCTGCTAGTGCATTTATTCATCTTGTCAAGAATTGGCATTTGGTTTATGCAGAGGGAAGTACTGCATGAGGAAGTTGCATCAATAGAATATTGTCTGGTGAAGTAGACATTATTATGTGCTTTTAATGGCTTGATTCATGTGGAAACCATTTTGGCAGTAGTGCTGAGATCAATTAATTGTTATATGGAGAGCTGAGTAGCTATCTGAAATGCATTTTGAGGTTGGGAAAGTAGCTTTTAATTTTTATTGTTTTTTTTTTGTAATGGAAATACACATTTGGTTCAGCCTGTTGCAAAACATGAGTTTTTAAGCATGTTATTCAGATTACTGTTACATTTCATAGGATGAGTGACCTTATTCACATTATATTTGAAGATATTACTCGGGTTTCATTCAGGTTTTGGTGAGACTAAATTCTGTTATCTATTTTCTCATACAATTTCACAAAAAATAATGTATACAGCTTATTATCAACTTAAAAACTTTTCACTAATAAATTCCTTTACTATAATAGAATATAAGTATTCTAGAAAGTATTTTAACACAAGTTTACAGAAAATTTGATCAGTATATGTACACTTGCAGAGAGGTCATATATTCTCACCATAATCAGGAAGGTCCCCAAATGGCACAGTCGCATGTCTGCAGACTTACAATGCTAAAAACTGTTTCAATATCTGTGGTGGGAAGAGCAAATGTAGTTCAATGTGTAACTCAAATAAACAAACAAATAATCAGGAAGTCTGCCACCTGGTACAGACAATAGGAATGATAATATACAGATATCTTACTTTGTCATATTGTGTGTCTTATCATAAAATTCTTAAGCCTTTCCAAGAGTGCAGGTTTATCCTTGAACTATCACACATTCAATATACATTACATAGAGATGAGTATGTTATATTTAAATTATTTTAATATGCAAATCAGCAAATCATTTGACAAACACAGTTGATATAAAGTTGCACTGAAACAAATTGTATCAGAATTACATTTTGACATTTTTTTAGTGTTTTTAAGGATATGTGATGCTACTGAATATTTATCAACTCCAAAAAAGGTGTGTAACAACCCTTTCCAACACAAAAAGTTTACACATCACTTAAAGATATGTTTAAATTAAGTTGCAGCAAGTTGTATCCTAGACATGGTAAGTAAAGTGCAGCATCTTGCAACAGATAGGAAAAGATAAGCACAAGTATCATGCAACATAACGAAAAAGAATCCACACCTGGAAAAGTGACACAAGTAGCATCTGAACAAATTGTTACCACTGGATATCCATTCAACTGTTGCACATCTCAAGCAGATGGAGAATTAAATGAGTATTCATGCTATTTTGTATCAAGAAAAGATGGTCAAATCAGTGGATGCAATGCCTGTGGATTTATTTGTGATGGGTCTGTTGAAATGGGTACTGGGAAACCATCATCCACTAGATGGGTTAAGAAAGCTGTAAAGAGGAGGGTGTGCTTTAAACATGATAGACTTAAGATGAAGTTTTTGAAGTGAAAACTATGCTGCAGGGCTATTACTGTCAAGATGTCTCATCATAATATAAGAGTATGACCAAATATAGTAATGTAGATAGTGATGATGTAGTGACTCATGATGCTTAAACGTTATTTTAATATAACATGGTGAATTGCTGTATGCATGAAACTAACCACCCTATAAGCACTACATATTATCTAGAAATTAGAAACCACAACCACATGTAAGTAAAAAGAATATTAGGAAGTTAGAGATTAAAGAATAAAATAGAAATTAGAAAGAGAAGAAGAGATTTGAAAAGATAGATGTTAATGTTTATAGAATTGTTGCACTAAATAAATAAAAAAAAATTGTAAATTCAAGTATTTTAGTATATTTTACAGTGAGATTAATGTTTAACTTTTATGTAATATGAGATTTTTACATCTTGAAGTGCAACAAAAAGATAACTATTGTATCTCTAATTAAATGAAATTAAACATAACCATGTAACATCATTAACTTGTATTTTGATCATTTTGCCATAGTACTAATCAAGTTGCATGGTAACATTGTACATGTAAAAAAGAAGTTATTTTTCTGGACTATGTTTAATTTAATGTATTTTACTATAACCAATTGATATTGCACCAACAAATGAAATGTTTAAGCATATATTATTTCATAAAATACTTATCAGAGATAAGAGCTGGGTTTTGTTATTTGTTTTTAAAACAAACTACATGTATTTTCAACAATATTCTGTTTGAAGGATAGTTCTTTTATAATTGTTAGATCAAAAACCGCTGCAAGATAAAATGTATTATCTTGTATTTAATATTAATATTTTAAAGTTTGATAGTAAACTACATTTTTTAGTAATTTGCAAATTTCTCAATTTTCTAGGAGGAAATTCTTCATTAGAATATGTGGACATATATAATGCATCTACAGCTCTAGATATACAAGGAATCCCTCCAGTTCTGAATTATTTTACTGTCACCAGAATTCGTGATACAGGACTTAAAGCTAGAAATATAAATGGGTCTATATCACTTTCACATTGTATGATTTCTTTATGTGAAAGAAATGGAATAGAGATAGACACAGAATATGACATAAACATATATAACTGCACTGTAAGAGAAACAAAGTTTAATGCAATGATTATCCATTCACGAATGTGTGCATCTGTTATAATCAGTGATGCTAATTTTATGGATTGTGGATATGGTGTAACAGTTCAATTTGTTCCAGGTATTTTTCTTCTTTACAATAGCATATTCAGAAATGTTCAAAGTTACAGAAGTAATCCTTTAAATGTTTATTTAGAAGACTATACATACACTTGTGCCTATCGTGATCTACCTTTTACTGAATATCCTTATGAAGAATATGAAAGACCACAAGTTTATAAGAGGGATGTGTCTAATAATGATCTTCAAATATATGACTCTGAAGAAATTAATGAGGCAGTTTTTTATCATCAAAGAAAAAAAAGAGCTTCTTTGTTTGATGATGATTACTTAACAGCTGAACAATCTGTTGGTGTAGTGATAAAGAACTGTGTGTTTGAGCAAAACAATTATCCTGTCTCTCTTCAAAATAATTTCTACAGTTATTACACTGACATTGAAATCCCAAATCTTAAAGTTGTTTTAACTAACTGTACTTTTCATGAAAACAGCAATGATGCTCTTAAAGTTACAATGTATACAAGCAGGAACAGCCCACAAGTAATATTGGAAATATCACATAATGTGTTTACTGAGAACAGAGGTACGACAGTGTACTTGGATGCTCATTTTGAAAGTAGTTCTAAAATTAACATAAAACAAAATGTATTCAGTGGAAATAGCAAGAAAGAGACCTGGAGAAACTCGAATTCTGAATCAGTTCTCCGTATGGAGTTTTCAGATGCAGAAACATTGGTAAGTAGGCATTTTTAAGAAACCTCATTAAGGTTCTGATGAATTACAATGAAAGCCTAAACTCTGTTATTTTCAGATTTGTAAACAATTTGAATGAAATGTTTTTATTATATTCTAAAACTTCTTGGGTTTTTCATAATTCTTGACCAAATTATATAAATATTCTTTACACCATTAACTTAATTAGTATGTAATAATAATTTTAATGTTACAGTGACTTAATAATCAAAAATAATTTAAATGAATATTTCTTAAGTGATAATACATCTAAAAATGTTTTTGAACATTTGTTGGTGTGAGAGTAACTATAACAGGATGTTATAAGAGCACAGTTTGTTTAAGTGAGTAAGTGTATCACATTTTCTAAGCTTAGAAATATAAAATTGTCCAAAGAATATGTTTGATGTGTGTGTGAGGCTTTTAGTGATGTTTAGTTGTGTTATCCATGATCGTGTACACAACTGTGATTGATTTCCTACATGAAACAAATAGCATATGCAAATAATTTGATGTTCAAAAGAAAATATATATAAATAAATTTGAATTTTCTGATTTGAAATAAAGAAGAGACTGAACATGATTTAATAAAATGTAAAACAGTCTTTCTTAAATGAAAACAGAATCAAAGAAATGACTGCACAGAGCTGTTAGTGTTCTAGAGAGAATTATTTTACATACTGACTTACTGTAATTGTAAACATCTGTAGCAAACTAAGAGAACACAGCAATATATAAAACATTGTATAATGCCATTCCTTTCAGTTTATAGGTGCTACTAATGTTGCTGTTTGTCATTCCAATAGGAAAACATATAAGCATATATATATCCTTGAGGTATTACCCAACTTATAATTGGAAAATATTATTATCTGTCTTTACATAATGTATTTCACTGTACAGTAATCTTTACCATAAGAAAGTGCATGTTATGCTAAAAAGCAATGACACAGAACAAAAGGTAACTTTAATGAAATGGTCAGTCTACATTTTTTTACTACCATTCTATTGTAAAAGCTACAGATATTGATAGAAACAAATATGTGTGAAATTGTTTTAAATATAGGGTGAATATTTTTAAATTAAAAGAAGTAGAAAACTCTGTATGTGCTCATATAAGTATACCTAATGTTATTTGTGTAGGTGTTAACGTGGAAAATGGGTATAATAACTGGTTAGAGTTATTATTTTATCGAGTTTGACTTGAAGATAAGGTTAAGTCTTTACCAGGAAAGGAAAATTCAAATGCTAATAGTACAGTGTTCAGATTTACTTTGAGATGAAATGTTTCATAGAAAAACATTTGTAGCTTCTGCATGAATGATTTGATGCGAAGATGTTTCTGTTTATAAATTATGAAGATCCATCATGAAGTTTTATTAATTAATGTAGGGTTTAGGATGTTACTGCCTACTTATTGAATCTTCTACATATTCAGAGAGAGAGAGTTTTTCTACAAGGTGTTACTAATTAAGTGCACTTTGATGAAGCTATGTTTATGCCATAGTAATTGGCTTTTTGTTGTGTGTTGTAAGTTACCATACTTAAGCTAATACTTACAGGTAAATTGAGTGTACTAACAATGTTTCTCAAAACTTGTAATTGGCAATAAAGGAATGCATTTGATGATCTATCATACTTTACAGTTAATAGAAGTCTAACTTCCACTATCAATAAAATAAAGGCTGCTCATGACACAAAGAGTTTTTTACTTAAGTTGAAAAAATGTAAAATCAATTTCTGATTGAGTGAAAAATATAATTTCTGGTATTCACTAAATTACAATTTATTACATAAGTTGTTCAACTAGGTTTCTTTTATACAATTCCACACTCCATCCAGCTGTATTGGGAAAGTATTTCAGAAATTTCAATTGTCAAAGCTGAGAAAAAAATTTAAATTCAGAATTGTAGGTTTTTTTCTCCTAATTATTTGATAGTATATTAGCACTGGAAATTGAGATTGATTTGGTTAATATGTTTGCTGCTGTATAACAACTAAGTATGAAAATAAAAAATTAAACATTAAAGATATACCAAAAAGAAGCCACAGTATCCTGGACTCATATGCCATAGGAGAAATTTCTCTTTGAAAAATAATTGTCTATGACCCATCATAGACTAAATGTCAGTTGTGACTCACTTGTGGGTACATGGCAGTGAACTTGTTTAGTCTACAGTGTACGTCTAATAAATGTTACTGTGTAACAGTTATTGACATTCATATTTACCAACTCTACATGTCACTCAAAAATATATAAAATGTTGATTAATTTTATAAGAATGATTTGCATATGCTATTGCAGTGATATGTAACTACAGATGAAAGCCATGGCAAATTACCAACCATTTGGCAGTGCAGTGCCATTGCATGTTGAATTATGGATTCAGAACTATATAAAGTACCTTTCTAAAATAAGTAATCATAAAGAAGTTTAATAACTGATTTAAAACCAAAGGACGCTACATTTTGAATAGAGATTCTTCAGTGTTTTCAATGGAAGTTGAAAACTTGCATGGCAGAGCATTATGACAGAAATAGGCTCTGACTAATAAATTGCAATGTCCTTATCTCTAAAGTGAAGGGTGTGGTTTCAAGAAATAATACTCTAGTTATAAAATCAAAAATTCATTGTGACCAAGTTAGGCATATCTTCTGGTATCATTGAAAATTTTGCCATAATTCAAATTCAGTGGCTCTTTTCATAAGAGAAATGGCAATAAGAAGTGTAATTATAGTAAACTCATTCATTTGTACAATTGTCAATCTCCCACTACTACTCCACCTGACTTTTGTGTCAAGGATTCTGAATACAATTCCAGTTAGTACATATCAAACTCCCAAACACCCAGTGAAGAGTTATAGCTCCAGTAACTGAATTCCTCATGAGTGTAGGATCCAGTATATTAAAAAAACAAGTAAGACAGAAGCTAGAATTCAGCAGCATAACACATAAAAGATTGTATAATATTGATCTATCTGCAGTAACTGATACTAAAAATGAAGACCATACAAGAAAATGGAATATAAATCACACATGAGGAAAATAAAGACAAAAGTTGCCATTTATACTCATCTAATTGATGCAGTAGCATACTCAGTTGACATAGCATACAAGTCTGCAGACCTTGGATTCAGCTCTTGAAAAGATTCAACTTCTAATGAGAGAGACTCAAGATGAGTGAGTGCTACATTGATCCCTCTGTCAAGAAGACCCAGGATTGAATTTCAGCTTTTGCCACTACAAAATGTGCCTTTCTAAGGTCTTCCCTAAATATCACAGCAGCCTAAAATGCAGGATAAATAGTAGTTCATAGTGTATAGTAATAAAAAAAAGTAAATAATAATTATGCTTAGGTGATTTTGAAAATGGTTGACATTTGATCATCATAACCTTACTGTAAGTAATTATTAGATTCAATCATTACTACAGCATTAAAAGTAAACTTTTTCTTTTATTTAAAAAGCCAGTGTAATTTAATGTTATTGAAAAGGTATACAAGTTTTGAAATTTCACTTTCTGCTTGATATCACACATTTGGAAAGAAAAGAATTAGGTGGGTGTATTACATTTGAAACATGTAACAGGCATATGAATATCTATTGTCAGTGATTTTTGAAAGAATTTTGACCTGTATTACTAATAATTTATAATGTCCTTACATTTAGGTAGAAAGAAATACTTTCTTGGAGAATAGAGAGCTTACATTGGTCTTGCTGGCCCACAAGAAAGGCAATATGGACATCCATTCTAATGTTAGCATAGTGAGCAATATTTTAGAGAACAATAATTTTTCCAGTGAAGGAACGTCACTTTTGTTGTCAAGTTTTGACGTCCCTTCTTTGGTGATCACAAAAAATGTGTTTGATAATCCTATGGCAGATTGCGAAGTAAAGAGCTCATCTGTTGAAGATCTTGTTTTCATCAGTGCTCAGTATAATTACTGGGGTGTAAACAGTGAAGTGGAGTTACTTGAAAGGTTGATTTCATTCTTTAAATTACAAATGATTATTATCTAATCCATTTTCTGTTAACTAAGATGATAGGTTTAAGTGACTAATGGCTATTACGTAATCCTTTTTATTAACTATGATAATAGGTTGAAGTGACTGGTAACAAGCCAAACCAAAATTGTTGGCAAAGATTTATGTTTTAAAATCTTCTAGACTAACCTGGGAAGTTTAGAAACTCTAGTTTTTCTTCACCCTGAATGAGAAAGTTAATAATATAGTCAAAGAAAGAATGAGTTAACCTCTGAGTTTAAAATGTTTGGTGAAGTGCATTGAGTTAGGAGTGTTAAGCTGTGTCAAATGATGACACAGACAGATCTAGAAAGCAGGAAAAAAGTTGTTACCAGTTTGAGGTGGAGCATATATAGTTGTTGATGTCATGTGGTGATGACGTCAGTCAGGAGGTGATGGTGAAGAACAGAAAGTCAGGACCAAATACAAAAGTTTGAATGAAATTTTAAAATGAAACTAAGTAAAATCTGTGTAAAGTCATGAGGGCTTGCTAGTAAGTGGTTTAAAATGACTTTAAATTGTTACTTAACCCTTTATATATTAATCAAAATGTCAGATTTGAATGACTGGTTTTAAATTCTTTATATTATTCAGTATAACAGCCAGAAATGAATGGATACAGTTTCATAACCCCTTGTATTGACTGAATTGGTATTTTGATTACACTATATCTAATTTTTTTTATTATTATTAATGAGGTAGAATTTCATTATCTGTATAGTGCCTAAGCTATTATATTGACCTAAAAAATAGTATCTGATTAATTCTTTCAGTGCACTTAAGTCATTAAAATTACCATGGTCGATGATTACACTATGTAACACAAATTTTGTTCCTCAATAGTATATGTTATTTCTTAATTGCTTATGTTGTAAAAGTACAGAAAATGGCCATTATTCCCTTCAAACTTTGCTTTTGTGACTGAAATTTAGAAGTTAACCTATTTCCTATGTAAAAATGGACAAATTTGCACATTTTCATTTGCATAAGGTCTGATTAAAACAACATATGAATCAAGATTTACATGTATTTATGCTAAAGTTATACAAAAATGTTTAGAAGTGAGTAGTTTTTTGACATTTGCAACTGTAATGTAAATCACTTTCATGTATCAGCCCCCAAATATAATCTCCCATCATGTTTTCATTATATGCTCCTTCGTAGTGGCATTCAAAGTCCAGTATATCTTGGTGGAAGCTCTTGCCTTGCTCTACTAAGTATGCTCCCATGTTCTCCTTGAATTTATCAAGATGAGCATCAAGGATTTACGTGAAACTCTTGGAATAGCAAACTTCGTGGCTCTCTTTTCCTCTGTGTACCATCCTGCAAAAGAGCAAAATAAAATTATTATGAAGAAAAAAATTTATTTCATCCACAACTAATGTGTAAGAGATTCATGCAAAATATTTTATGTATGATATTTTTTCTATATTTGGAAATTAAAAGACATTTAAATTTTAAAAGGTCTAATATGTGTATAATATAATATCTTACTATTCAAGCAAGCAAAAATTGTCCATCTGACCTTCTAGAGTTTTTTTTCACTGCTCGCAGGTAAAATGAGGTGCCAAGGGTTTGTCTTGATCCCTGACAGGCAGGCTGAAATATGCCTTGTAGGCTTCACACATTTTGGCAGATGCTGTCACAGAGTACTTTTTCACTCTCTTCTTTATGAATTGGTCACATACATAGCAGCTTCTTAATTACCTCTGTGATAAAATCAGATAGGTCTATGTGTTCACTTAGGCAGCTAGAACAAAACTGAAGTGGTGAGTGGTGAGCCCTTGTATATATATTACTATGAAAAGTTCTTGAAAATTCTTGTAAGTTTGAGAAAATTCTCTATCAGCTACTCAGCACTGAATCTACCTGGAATGTTCTGTAAAATGGGTAAATTTGAAAATTTCATTACCCAGGTCACAAAAGCAAAGTTTGAAGAGAAAAATAGGTCTTTTCCATTTACTTTAGGCATAAGAAATAACACTCTCTACCCAGGAACAATAAAAAATAAAAATTTTGTTACATAGTGTTATAAGTACCTGAGAAACCATTATGATGTCTTAAAATGTCTGAGTTGTTGGTTTTAAACTGTATAGGATTAAAATATTGTTTAACAGTGATTAGAAAGATTACACAAAAGCTTTACTTTAGTATTAAACATTGAACATTATTATAAGTGACTGATCACAAAGTACTTTTATGTTGACCCAAAAGGTCATGTTCAGATTACTGTTTATAGTTTATCAAAACCTTCATATGGCTCTATATGTTGAAAATTGTTTGGTTAATTATTGTGTTTATAAATCTTTACACTGATGTAATAGCTATATCTGAGTGGTTGTATGGTTAATTCAAGATTATTTCCTAAATTATGCTTGTCACATTGTTCTTAAACATTTATGTTAATTCCTTCCACATATGGTGCTAGCATAACTAGACTAGGCAGTTAGATTAGGAATGTCCTTTTCTGTGTTATTTTGTTGCACTAAAATTAACATTGAAGGTCTTTCAGAAATGACGTAGGTTTAAAAGTAAGTTATCAGAGTCGCTGGATCAGAATCTTATTTTCAACATGATCACTCACCTCATTTTCATTTTGAAGTCATGCTAATCTGCCTGAGAGAGTTGCTTGCCACTATCCTTGTGAAAAACTCATATAAATTTCATGTGAATTTGTACAATTCCAAGATGATATATCATGCAGCTAAACCCTTCATCAATGCTCCCCTATATTCTCACACTAAAATCCTCATTCCTTTCCCTGGAACAGTCATGTTATTTTATGTTATTTATGGCACAGTTATTTTGGCTGATATTTGTTCATGTATTTTACTTTGACAACTTTACTTTGTGCTTTCAACCCTTCAATATAAATTCACAATTAACATGACTTATTATTCTGGTGAAGTAAGTATAAGTATCACTCACACTTACTAACAATTCAAAAGGTTCTTTGCCTGTTGAGATCATGAATCTTTGTCCAGCATGTGGTGGGGTCCATGTTGCTGCCAGAACCCTCTTTTTTTACTTCACTGCTACTTCATTCTCTTCACAGGATTTTCATTCTGTAATTGAGGTAGGCAAAATGAAGTGTTTTTTTTTTCAACCCCCTGTCTTTGTCTATGCTATCTCCACTCATTCTAATGAACAAGTTCAATCTTCTTCAGGTTTTCTAAAAACTCATTACTCAGGTATGTACCATTCTTTTACTCACTACATTACTTATAATGCTTCTAAATCTTTTCAACAAAACAGGTTTCTTCCACCCACCCATGATAATCCCATTTCATGTTTCATCCATTCTATAACAGATTCATTTTTGCAGTATTATGCCATGATAACCCCATTCATGTTTCATCCTTTCTATAACAGATTCATTTTTGCAGTATTATGCCATGATAACCCCATTCATGTTTCATCCTTTCTAGAACAGATTCATTTTTGCAATATTATGTCATGATAATGCCATTCATGTTTCATCCTTTCTAGAACAGATTCATTTTTGCAGTATTGTGCCATGATAACCCCATTTATGTTTCATCCTTTCTAGAACAGATTCATTTTTGCAATATTATGCCATGTCCTCCATTTCTGTCAGTTTATTACCTAATCACTTAAAATTCCTCTCCCTTCCTGGACACCCAGTTCTTAGTTACATTTGCAGTCTGGGGAATTGACTCTTTGTCAGTTGTATCACTTTCCAGTACCCAAATTTTCTGAATTTGAATTTTATTACCCTCCTTTGTTATTTTTCTTCTCTCCATCTCAGGATGGGAACACTCCACTGTTTTTTTCATGGAGTCTTATGTTTTCCCTGCACTCTCACCTCTTCCTAGTTTTTTAATCATACCCCCCTCCATAAGATATGAAAGACTGTTTTGTTTAGATATTATTAATTAGTTTATTTTGTGACTGTTTAGTTTTTTATGATAACAGAGTTTAAAACCAGATGATTATTGGAAGTTGTGTTTGTAACTCATTGATATTGAGAACATAGCTAACAGGTGATTTAGTAATAAACATATAAATAGCATGTGATGAACAGGAAACAGCAGATGAACATAAACAATAGCAGAGGAGAGTAACATTACTGCTAGGGAAAAGTTCAATGAGAATTAACTGCAGTAGAAGTGATAGGACTAATTACTAACATTGGCTTAATGTTTAATACGTTAGAGTAAGACTTAGAGTATTAAAGGAAAAAAATAAAAGAATTATAATTTATTCCACTGAAGCATGGTTATAAAATAACTGAATCAGCCAGAGTGCATTTTGACAAAAAGAACAGAGGGTATTTCAAGAATAAAGAAGATTAAACGATTATTGGAAGAGCAGTACATGACTGATATAACTTGCACCAGAATACTAGTGCAAAAGAAATAGGGCAAGGTTGTCCAGTTTGTTAACTGAAATTCTAAAATAACTGATTAGGCCAAAGTAAACTTTTGACAAGAAGAAGAGAACCATGTAGTGTTTATGATATTCATGCAATCTCTTTAGTATAATTAATTTGTTGTATATATGTTTAACTAGTTCCAGATATATACATTATTTTCAAAATAAGTAGAGTGAGTGCTGTTTGTTGATTTTGAATTTATCACTTAGAAGAATCCTGAGCCATGAGTATAATATATATTTATACGATAAAGCATTATAAGTAAACACTTTGAATTGACAATTAGTGAACACAACCTTAACATCCAACACAGTGGTCCATTCCCAATTTGAGGCTTCTGTAATAGCTGCATTTGCCTCATTAATTTACATCAAACAGTCCCCATTTTAGTCTCTTTCTTCTAGTCTATCAGTCCTCACTGTGCATGCTCTCAGTCAGGTCTGTTTTCATCTCCTTTTCTTTGTTCCTATGTTCTTGTTCTATCTTGAGATGCCCAATGCTTAATCCTTTTTGTTGCCTATTACCTGCTTGCTCAATTTTAGTTCCTTGTTCTATGTTTCATTTTAACTAAACTGTATCTTCCTCTTCACACATTTTCATCCCTGCTAGTACATCTCCCACATCCTTTTTCCATCTCAAAGATAATACCATCTTTGATTGTAGAATTTTCCTGATATCTATTGAACTAAATTATTCATATGTGTAGCCTTCCTTTGCTTTGATTCCTGTCATTATCCACCTATTCTGTGCACCAACAAAAATTACAGGCTTTTTACCATCAGCCTATTCTTTGTTATTTTTTCCAGACCAGTATACCTTAAATCATCTTACTTCTTTTCTTAACTTGGCTATTTGACTGAAGCTTATCTATTTTTATTGTTATGGAATCTCAGGATGCTTTGTCAACAACATTCTGCATTGTTTTTTACCCTCTCCTGTCTTTACCACTTTCTTATGTTCCTCTTGGTGTACAAGTTTTCTATTCCCACTCCAGTGCCTAACTGGGAATTGAATATCGTACTTCATGCCTTCACTGTTTACCCATTTTGAACATTTTATAGCTCTCCCTCTATTGCCTTATTTTTAAACTTCTTTCCTCCACTTTCTTACAAGTGTTTGTTATTGTTGTCTGGCCTCTGCCCTGTCAACTCTGCTGAAATTCATTTACAGTGCTTGTACATTTTTCTCTCTTACTATTTTTACCTTTTCAAGACTTTGGATACTAAGGAAGATGATCCCATATTTTCTCTCCTTCCCTCCATCTCCCTCATTTATGGATATTCTACTTAGGACATACTCTTGTGTCTGTTCAGGGCTGTTTGTTTTTATCCCTCCCATACTTCTTCCTTCAGGGTTTCTTGACACCATCTTTATATTCTTAGAGACCCCTCATCTACTAGAGACCTTGCTCCTTCCAGACTTTTTGCATGAATCCTCCAACTCATTCAAATATTTTAATTTCCCTTGGATGTGGATAGTCTATGACCATTAGGTGTCTCTTCTTAGCAGATTCGTCCTCTGATACCATCTCTGGCAACTTCCCATAACTACTTGAGGTTTTCTCTGGACTGGATGTGGATTACTCCACACTCATCCATATTAACACTATCTTCATCATCTGGCTGTCTCAACTTCAGTAGCATACAGACTTTTACCAGTGGCCATTCTTCATCTGACTCTTCACCTGTAGCAGAAGATAATATTTATTTAATTATTTTTTCTCACCTTCATTCTATTTTTGAATTCGACAAAAAAGACAGCTAATGTTGCTTTTGAGGATGTACTTATCCAAAATTTGCATCAAGCTAGTATAATGTAAAACACTTGTTCCATCTGCTTTGGTTCACTTTAAGCTTACTGTGAGATGGGGTGTTTCATAAGACCATTGGGGTTTTACTAATGCTAATACTATGTAGTATTAAGTACTGTGATACATACTGTACCCATCCCATGGATTTTCCTGGAAAAAGCCAATATCAGAATTGTTCATCTGACTAATACTTGTTGACTTAGAAATATGGCACTGCTTCCACTAAAAGACCTTTGTGGAATGCACCCAGTGGGGATCTAGATACATTTTCTGGATCTCTCCTATGTGAATTCCCTCACTACTGAGTAAAATATGGGAGACTCTTGACCAGTTACTAATTCCAAGTCACTGGGGTGGTGGAATATGGAGAATTTTCATAAATTAGGATGTAAATGCCAGGGGCTTAAACATGTGTTCGGAAAGTCACTGTGCACTTATATATGTATATGATTAAAAACTGCACAGTGGCTTTCCAAACACCCTGTAGATGCATAAGAATCTTCAAGTGGAATATGGACACTTATAATTATACCTATCTTTCATATATGCTTTTATTTATCATATCTTATATTCTTGTAATGGAATGAAGCCTCAGTAGCTGTTGTAGAGCAGCTGCAGCTGATATTCATTAATATCCAACTGTGACTTATTACTCCAACAACCTACTCCCACAGCAGGCAAGGGGCCCATAGAGTCTGATGATGTAGTAGTGGTTGAGTAAGTATCCACTTTACTTGTGTCTAATATGTGGCCTTCCTTCTGCAACTACCATGGAGCCCATAACATGTGATTGTAATGGGATTGTGCACAGACACTTATCACAAGTGCTTTTCCTTCTTAGTTGGTTTTGACCCATAGAGACAGATGGTTGAGCAGGAATATACAGTAGGAAGGTTCACAGTAAGTCCCAACTTTACTACACATATTGGCCATCTGACTGTGTGTGAGTACTCAGATGAATATGTACATATTCTGCCCATTTGTGTGACACATTTTGGGCCTTTTAGCCCTTCTGTTTCTTACCACAGGCAAAGAGTTTACTGTGTATGAGATAAAATGTGGTCTTCCACTTATGAAGCCTCTGTCATACTACATGGGCATTTTTTTGGATGTTGTTGAAGGATGTTCAAATAGGTAATTTTTTTAATGATTCATCTATCATTTTAATGTAGGCTTCTAGCTTTCTGTGTATGGAAATAAGTGATCATATCAGAAATTAACATTTTCCTTAACTGAAAGTGTATTTCTAATAAATATTTGCTTCTGTACACATTAGCACTTTTCCTCCATACTTTTCCAAAGCATTTTTATTTATTGCCTTGGCAAATAATGAGGAATTTGTGTGTGAATGTAAAGAGAGCATTTGCATAAGGAGCTTTGTTGCACTCTTATTGGTGGAGGGTTTTGCTGCATGATACATAGTCATGCAGTAGCACAAACTGATGTGTTTCATATGAAATTTATTTGGGAGTTTTCACAAGGCTAATGCAATAAAAGTCTCTAAGGCTGGCTAATTAGAGCAACTTCAAAATGAAAATAGTTTTCTGTATACAAAAGTGAGTATCTATCAGAAGTACATTTATAGTTAAGGAAAATGTTAATTTAATCTTTAGTCCCTAGGACCCATTGGAATCACAGAGGATTAATGCTTTAAACTGTGTTTATACCTTTCCCACCATTTGCAAGATAGTGGGACCAAACTTGGTATGCATACACACACACGTGCTCAAGTACATGGGTAGGTGTCCTCACCGTGTCTTTTTTTTTGGGGGGGGAAGAAATATAGAGACCCCCTTGGAGTAACTGTAGAAGTAATTTGTGGTAATAAAGAAATTGAACTGTACACTGGAAGCCTCCATCTACCACAAAGAGTCTTTAAACTTTACATCATGTGCATGAATATTTTATGTTTTGTTCTTAATCTTTTGAAATTAAACTAAACTTTGTTAGTCTGTATGGTAGATTTGAAATATTGGCTATGCTTTACTTAAACCAAAGGCTATTTTTGAGTAATTTTCTAATCTGCATACTAAACTGTGTAATTGGCAAAAGAAGATATACTTGAATATTGAGTATAGAATGTGTTTAGAGTTACATATGTGTGTAACCATATATATGCTTTACTTGGAGCAGTTAGGTATCATTTAGCTGAGCTGTGTTATTAATCTAAGGTTTTAAATCTACACATGGAGTTACAGTGTAAATATGTAAATAGTAATCAATTATATTGACCCAAATTGCCATATTTGGTTTGCATATTGTGTTTAATTCTTTGTGTAGCTTCTGTGTACCCTCTTCATTTCGTTGCTCAATAAATCATTGTTTGTTAAAATGTTTATATTTTCACTTTAAACCATGTTTCAATGGTTGTTTTTATGTTTTTGTAGTTGCTTATAAAGTTTTAGCAGCCAGAATATATTATATTTTTATTGTATTATGCATGTTTGTTCATGTACTTGATCACCTTGTTTGCCAAGAACTTTTTAGTCTTCTTTTAATTTTAGTATCAAATTTGTTAAATGTTACATTATTAGAATTAAAATGAATCTCAAACAGGTACTTCTGGATATTCTAAGCCTTTTCTTGTTGAGTCATTCTAACTCTGTCAACAACCATTAGACTTTTGGTTCTAAATTCCCTTGCTGCGATTCATTCTTCTACTCTTTTGCATCCCACAACTGCTAGGGAAAGCTATTTAAGCCCTGCTTTCCTGTTACAAGTTAGGTTTGTTGTTTATAGTCATAATGTCATTATATATTCCTCCCAGTTTTGGGAATGTATATGAAAATTTTGTATTTCTATTATGTACAAACCTACATACTGGCATCTAAACCAATTTTTAGGGTGTTCAGCCTTCAGACTTCTCATTGAGCCACAGGGATAATTTCAAAAGTAAGGGTCACTTTAAATTTTGTTTCAATTCTAAGAATATAAAAGTAAGTCAAGTATATTTATTTTTGAAATACTGTTAGCTGGAATACCCACATTGAAATAGGAATTAAAGAATGTTATAATAAAAGAAAATTGAATTACCACATCCTGAACTCTTGGACAGAAATAGTAAACACGTCTAGACTACAATAATTTTGAGTGCTATGATCAAGAGAATACAAACCAGAACATTTGACATTGGACTTGAATCATCAGGAATACTTAATGAGAGGACTATCCTGTAAAAGATAATGCACCAAAAATGTGAATATTCAGGATAGAAAGTATTCAACTCAGCCAAATACCTATTTTGCTAAGATTATTTGAAATATAAAAGGGGTTTGATAGCATGGATATACCTTGATTGCTATAAACAGTCAAAGGTGTGGTTATAGATGATGGATATACAGATAGCCAAAATCATAGCACTTGGCATTGTCCTGTTAGTGGAATATTCTTGGTGGAGTGTACCAGTAATTAAGTATAGATTGGGTTTACTCATAGGGCCAAAAAGAAATACATAATATGAAACTCAAAAAGCCAGCAAAATCCTAAAACCAACTCTGTCAACATGTGTTCAAGAAGATTTGAAAAAGAACTAAGTGGCTCTGGATATGACTTCAACAACATGAGGGTAGTGCAATTAGAACACAATGTAAAAAAGTAATGTAAAATGAAAATGAAGTTGTACAGTGTATCCTTTCCTGACTGGAGCTGTGAATCATCAATATGAGACCAATTATTTTAGCTATGATGTCTTGAAATTTTATACAGGGATATGTACACAGATTAGAAAAGGGACATCATCCACATCATCATATGGCATTTTCTGTCCATAGCTCACTGTGTAGCTTTGTGCTTAATTCTAAACAAACAAACAGAGAACACAGTAGGTGGAAAACCATTAATACTTCACCTGTAAAACTTTCTAAGAATATAAGGTACATGATGCATTAATGGCATAAATATCTAAATATTTGCATGAAAACATATTAATGTCTTGAGAAAAAAAAACATGTTGCTGTGAGATAAAAAGGAGGAAAGGTTAAGAAATGTAAGATTAAGCCAAAGTACCACTGAACAGTGTCTAGGAACATTAAAATTTGGAACATAACTGTGAACAATGGAAACGAAACAAAAAAAAAATTGCTAGCTACTGTAGTTCTGTAACTTTCTGTAGAGGAATCTTCCAATCTAAGATCATGAAATAAATACTTGAAAAGAAAGCAATTTATTAACAAGATTAGGATAAACAAAATCTATAATGTTGAATGCACCAACTCTGGAACATGACCATATGATACTATAGAAAGAATGGGCTAATATTTAAACCACCTGGGAAGCAAATCTGCCTTCTGTGACAAAGGACTGAAAAACTGCCAGTAGTGAACTTGTACTTGTTTGATGTAGGTATGAAAAATGGATGTTTGAGACTGACATAGAAGTTGTTTTTGTAGTGGTAATGGGATAGATTTTCTATAAGAAAGACAACATAGTAAGAGAAAACCATAATATAGCTGGTAAAAGTGGAGTATTATGGAGAATCTACACTTCATAAAAGTGACTGTGAGTAACTAATATGAGTAAAAGAAGTATATGCATAAAGGAACAGATTCCTTCAATTTTAACTTTAGTTTTCTGCTACTAGCAAAGTTTGATCTGAGACTGGAGATTGGTAAAGTGGAAGAAGATGGCTATTCACTGTTGCAAAGACACCAACAGAATTTCATAACTATGGAAAATATCAAAGATTATAGTGTCCACTCTGGATATAAGCCAGCAAAATTGTGAAAGAGTATTCACCAAAATTTTTCTTGCCTCAAGAATGTGAAATACTCAAAGATACACATGCTGAGAATGAAAGAAGAGTGTAAGGGAAATAGCAGCAAAACAAAGGTTGCAAGGCTGTTGGAGTTTGCCACCATTGTGAAATTGTCTGCATGAGCCAATTCAGTGTACTGAAGTTAAAGGGGTAGATACTCTACATAGACACAATGAACCACATATATTTTCATCAAGTTGATGGAAGATGCATTTGTTTTGTGTCTTGGTACTTGAATGATGCTGGTCCCTGACACAGTACTCACAGTTATGAGAGAAATATCTGTTTAAAGACAAAGGTTGATAAAAAATAGTAGCCTGCATTTCTAAACTCTGTTCAATCAAAACAAAAATGGGCTCAAAGATGACTGGTAAAGGAAATAAATATTTTGAAATATAATGGATTTGTAGTCAAATTCTGCTGGGAAGCCAGATCCCATTAGAAGTAATACACGTGAGCATAGTCCAAAGGAATAATTTTGTAAAGAGAACCCATCATCCACAAAGTAGACAGAATGTCTTTGGAAGTAAATATAGAGAAAAAAGCTTTTGCACATGAAACTACAAGGTTTGAATTGCTATAAGAGGTAGCTGAATTGTGTTTATCCAAAATCCTAGATGTACCAGATATGGTGTTAGTACTAACTGAAAATTGGTCATGTGAATGATTCACTCAAGATAAGTAGCTGGAGAGTGTGTGTTAGAAACTGAGTGGAAGATAAAGTAATAAGAAACCATATAAAAGTTAAATTCACTGTCAAATGAAAAGATATGACTGGCTAAGTCCTTGATTATCTCACAGAAGATGTATGGAGCTGAAACCAGTCTCATTAGAAGGGCAGTGGACTGATAATCCACCATGGTAGCAAAAACATAAAACACAGAAATGGTCAAGATGACAGATTTATTACAATATGAAGTTGAGCATCAACTAATGATGATGATATTTTTGTAACATTCTTATATTTTTCTTTTGGAGATGAGGAATCTCTCAAAACTAATTGGTTTGTCATATTTCAATCTCCAATTTTCTGATCTTTTTGAAACTACAATAAAGCAGGAGTAAAACCTGGAGCCATGTGATGAAAATCTCAGTAATCACTTTTTTAATTTTTTATAAGAGATATAAAATTTCCTGGTTCAATGCTTATAGACAAATGGGATTAAAAGATACCAGTGAAGATTCATGGTGAGAAGAAAGAGAAGGAAAATTACAAAAAGAGGAGGAAAAGACTGGAATTCAAAGTATTTGAATCCAAAGATCTTGAAGCCAAAGGTTCTACAGATCGACAAAAGATCCTAGATGAGTTACCATCAGTTCAAATGGTGGGTACATCTGGAACTGAAGAGAATATTTAGCAGTTTGAAAAGAATCATCCCAGTTGCTCTTGCACTTGGCAGTTTAAATGGAGGAACATATCGATTGTTATCAATATTACTGCTTTCTTAACAGATTATGCTTCAGTTAATTTTGAATAAATGTACATGGGCAATAAGACTTCTATTTTTTTTAAAAATCATATTTGGATATTTTTTCACTGTATATTATTTTGGAGTTATGTGGTGTAAAATCCCCGTCCTTACCAAGAGAATCTAAAATTTTTTGGGAAGTCACTCAGACATAATGGGGATGTAAAAGTAGGTTTTGAGCTAGAAGAACCATACTTAGCAAGTAGAGTTTGGGTTGTACAGTATACAGTATAAAAACCCCTAATCAAGTAAGGCTAAAATGTTCATGGTAAGTCTTTCAGGTGTGATGAGAGTTTAAAAGTTGTTTTCCAGGTTGCAGATTTTGAATCTGACATTAGATTTTGTATTTCTGGCTACTACCTCTTCCCTTTGGGAGGAACCATGTTTAGAACTACATTCATACCCCTTATGAAAACTAGTGGGGATGAAGCTTGGCAAATATATGTAAGTACCATAGAGATCTGTCTTATCGTGTTTTCTTTTTGGTGGTGTGGACGCTCTTTGTGGTGGCAGCAGAACTAACAGGGAATAATGGAGTAACTAGATCAGTATATTGGGACCTTTGAATTCCATAGTAGAGTGTAAATGGTTTATGCTGGCACCTATAAGAGATACTGTAGTTTTTTGGTTGTTTATGTATGATTTTATGTTATACATATGTACAAAACTCTCTGTGATTATGGAGAGCTATTTTATGATTACATGATTTACATAATTATTTTATGTTTTTTATTGTATCAGATACAATTTAGTGCTTATTTAAACAACAACTGTGCTATTGGTACTAATATTTACTTATTCCAACCAGAGTCTGTGACTTTCATAAAAATGTTACTCGCTCATTGCTGTTGTTGTGGCCAGCCTTAGCAGTTAGACCACTAGATGGAAATGTTTCAACACAACTGCTGACTGGAGAAACAACAAAAGTTAGTTTTTGTGGTGGTCTCGGTGGAGTTTTGAACCAGAACATACATGTTTTGATGGAGGATAGCCCATGCCTTTTGAACTATAGTATTCTTGTTAAGTAAGTAAGATATTTCATAATGATGTAAGAGGTATTAACTAATATTATAACACATAGTCATGATATATGTATATAACTGATTTACTTAATCAGTAGTTTGCTTTATAATAGTATTATCTGTTGTTGATTGGAAATAAAAAAATTATAACATATACTTTAAATGTTTTGGTTCTTTACCTTGTGTGTAGATTCTACATTATAAAAATCAAATAATTCAGCACAGTAAAAACATTCAAAACACAATGAGGTAGAATGCAATTTTCAGTTTTGGATCATTTAAAATTACCTTAATACACTAGAGTGTATGGGATAAATGTGCACCCTTCATTTCTAATGTATGTGATTAAATTATTCGCATCTTAATCATGATGTATGTGATGAGCTAATTTAGCTATATCCTATCTCTGGCATGTTGGATGAAGTTACCAGCTTCAGTCCTAATCCAGAATAATTATTAATTATTTATTCCAAAATATTATCAGTTAGAATGACCCTAATAGAGGACCTGTTTTATAAATTTCACTAGAACTAGTTTGTGTTAATTAATCATTTAACTTCTTATTTTTCCAACACAGTTATTTGTGGTATATAACTTGGTTGACAATTTACAGTTAGTGAAAAGTATCTGTGTAAATGTTTAGCTATATTTCATAACTTATTTTATGCAGTTAAATCAATATATGTTAGTGTATTCCTTTTCATAAACTTGCCTATTTGAAATAGATGCTGAGTTCACAATATACTAACAATATATACATGTTAGTCAGTTATATATTTTTATTAAACATGACGTTGATTACCCATAATAACTTTGAGCAATTGAAATAGTGCTTTAACAAAATGTTGACAGTTTCTCTTGATATTCTATTTGTGTTTTGCAGCTATTCATCAGAGGTTTTACTGGATCATGGAGTAGAGTTACTTTTTGAGAAAGGAAGAGGAATCTTTCTTCTTGGTAAGAGTTTTAGAAGGTAGCATCAGATTTTGGTTTTACTTACAAGTATTTTTAACTGTATCTGTAAGGCTAGCCTTTAATAATAATCTTTTTACAGAAGACTACTGATTATATTTTTCAGTAAAATATTTTTCTGTGTTTTTCTGTATTAAAGGTAGAAAAATCGTTTTCTTTTAGCTGAACAGTAAAATTCAGTATTTTTTTATTAACAGTAATTATTTTTGTTTGTTTGTTAAAAAAGCTATACAATGGGCTATCTCTGTTTTACTCACCATGAATATGGAAACTTTTTTTATCGTTAGAAACTTTCGAACTTGTTGTTTTGTTTTGTTTTAATTTTGCACAAAGCTACTCAAGGGCTCTCTGCACTAGCTGTCCCTAATTTAGCAGTGTAAGACTAGAGGGAAGGCAGCTAGTCATCACCACCCACTGCCAACTCTTGGGCTACTCTTTTACCAACGAATAATGGGATTGAACGTCATATTATTATATGCTCCCCCATGGTTGAAGGGGCGAGCACGTTTGGTGTGACCTGGATTCGAATCTGTGACCCTCAGATTACGAGTCAAATGTCTCAACCCACCTGACCATGCCGGGCCCTCAAACTTACTACTAAGCCACTGGGAAATGAACAATGATTGAGATAGACACTATTTTGCAACTTTAAACATCATTCTATGGATTTGATTTGAATAAATTTCCTTTTTATCAAACTGTATTACTTTTACATTAGTTGAAAAACATTCTGATTTTAAATGATTTATAATACTTGAGGATTGTTGTAGGAAAAGCAAAAAGTGACTGAAATAAGTACTTTGAGTTGCAAATTTCCTTTAATAAAGATTGACCAGTACTCAAGGATCATGTCTCACAAAAATCCATGTATATTTAAGGAGCCCCACAATCTCCTTAGCTGTTTAAATGTTTGATAAACTTATGTTTAATTATTATAAAGTTATTTAGGTATAAATGTACAAACATCTTCCACAACAGTATTTTT
This sequence comes from Tachypleus tridentatus, assembly GCF_004210375.1. NCBI lineage: Eukaryota > Metazoa > Arthropoda > Merostomata > Xiphosura > Limulidae > Tachypleus > Tachypleus tridentatus. The sequence goes on from NC_134834.1 coordinate 35,656,916, forward strand.
TCATATAGATTACAGTGGTAGCTTTCATTCAGCTCTGCTTATGGTCTTTAGTGCCTAATTTTTTTATTTAAAAAGTTTAAATTAGCCTAAGGAATTTTTTTTTTTAATTATTATTTTTTTATATGAAAATTCCAGAAACAAGTGAGGAAGTGTGTACTTCAGAGCATTACAATCTTATTGTATTTTAATATTAGATGACTTATTAAAACAGTTTTGTCAGTTTGAGTGTTTAAAATGACAGGTTTATTTCATCTTCCAAATGCAGGTTCCCTCATTTCCAGAGGAACAGAGAACTTTCCTGTGATAATGAAAAATATGTTCTCTGGTTCTTGGGGTGGAGTCTTTGTTGGTGAGTCAGGTAAGTCTTATCAGTAAAAGGCTTTTCTAAACACACCTTATATTTGTGTGTCTTGTGATGAATGTTGCATTTTGTAAATACTTATGATGCCTTCTAAAGTTATTCATTAATGTTAGGTTTATATATCTTTTCTTGTTCTTGGTGACAAATATTAATTTTTATCCAGTACATATGCAACTGCAGCTATATTTTCTGTAAAATAAAGGGATCAATCATATGTTTTGCGATCAAATGTGAGTTAAGTAGGTATAATTCATACCTAAAACTACTTTTCCCTTACCATCTCCATGGTCCATAACCACATAGCTTAAAACTCCTAATACTTTTGTTGTAATAACTATATCTAATGATTTTCAGTATAGGTGGTGCTTAAAATAAACCTATTCTTTAAAGGCTAAGTTACATTATTATAAAACATGAAAATAATTTATTTTTATATACTCTACATACAATTGTTATATTCAAAATCTTTATTCTGTGTAGGGTTATGATTTTCAGTACTGGCTGTATGTAGACTTTTTGTTTTCAGTACACTTATCCTATGTAGACTTATTGTATTTTTGTTAAATGGTTTCTTCATACTGATAAAATAAATTAATAAAAAAGAATTGACAGAGACTTTACGTATGACTACAATATTCTCTTTTGGACATTCACTAAACATTAAAGATTGGATTATTTTAGTTACATCATTGAGTATAATTTGCTGAAATGTGTGCTTACCAACTGGTTTGAGTTAATGGCCATTGAACAGTTCTGCTGGTTTCATGACAGTTTTATCTCCTCATGACTTCTCAACATCTTGTTGTGGATGTTAATGTGATAAAAAAAGATCACATTCACATTAATCTTAAAAATTTCTAGTAAGTGTATTTTATTATTAATATCATGCATTATTTATAATTAATCTAAACAATTTCTAGTAAGTGTATTTTATTATTAAGATCATGCATTATTTATAATTAATCTAAACAATTTCTAGTTAGTGTATTTTATTATTAAGATCATGCATTATTTATAAGTTTTCTTTTTCTAAATAATTTCAGTTCATATGCTGAATAATGATGAATGAAAACAATTTTACAAATGGAGACCATTGTTATGTTTATAAATGTCAATATATATTTCAGAATCAAATAATGAAGTAGTTGAAGCTCATTTGTTTTGATAATGGCTGTTAATGATATTGACTATGAATTACTGATTGGTATAAACCAGAAATAAATAGATAATTAAAAAAAAACCTATAATCTAAAGTTTCATTCAAAACTTTGACATTTATAATTTTGTATAATAGGTATACATATACCATGAATAATAATAAAAAGCAACCCATACTTTATATTTTTATTTTTGAGGCACTATTCATTTATAGTAACTGGTTAAATTTAATTATTGTATTAGGTTCATGTTTCATTGATATTTTTTTGTTTGGTAATAGTTTAAAAGGTGCATGTTTTGCAGGAAGAAAAATTTTAGCTATTTATTTGTTGTTTAAATATAAAATGTTGAGTGTTTATAGTGTTTCTTGTAATCTTATTTTATTTTATTTTATCAAACACTTAATAATACATTAGGTTTCATTTAGATGAAACAACAGTGTATATGATATGACTTTCTGTGTTTGTATATTTCAAGTTGTTATGGATTTTTAAGTTTTAGTTTCATTTTACAATCTTTATTTCTTTACAGAAATGAATAATCCCATTTTACTTCAACACTTCTCTATAGAAAATGCTCACACTGGTTTGACCCATATATCAAATAAAACACTTGAAATCAGGAATGTTAATTTCTGCTTCTGTGAGTGTGGAGCCATTTTAAAACAAGGTAACCTAACCATTCACTCGTCAGTTTTCTTCAATATGACTCAAAATGCTGTCAGCTTGTTAGGTGGAGATACTTTTCTGATGGAAAACTGCCAGATCAATATCAGTAAAAACAATGGCTTGCACGTTAAATCTTCCATTAATGATGTAGAAATAAGAAATTGCTCTTTTGATTCGACTGAAGATTCTGCTATCGTATTTGTTTCAGCTCCAAAATATTCATTTGTGATTGAGGATAATTTGTTTCAAAACATAAGATCTAATTTTGCTCTTGACTTGAAATTGACACCTATGACATCCCTTGAAAAAATCTTAATAAGTGCTAATTTGTTCAGGAATAATTCTAAATGTATATCCATCCAGTTTTATGGTTGGTATACTAATTCATTATACATTAGCTTAGAGGAAAACAGTTTTCAAAAAAACCATGGAAAGGCCATTTTCTTACAAACAAGAGGGAGATCGTATGAAATTGTTATACAACGTAATAACTTTTCTCAGAATGAAATTTTGGACCAAGAGCTTGTATCCTTGGAAATGTTAAATTACAATTATGATGCACCTAGTGTTGTCTTGGCTCAAAATGACTTTGAGGAAAATAAAGCCCAAAGTATTATACTTCTTGGTGGGGATTGCACAAATAATATTTATTTTGATGTTTTTGGAAACAGATTCATAAATAATCAGGTACCTACTACTGGAGAAGTAATAGAATCAAAAGTTCCATGTTCTAATATTAATTTTAACATATTCAATAATCCCCAAGCCTTATACTACCTTAAAGTGGAGTTTACAGAAGACGACATCTTGAATGCTACATATAATTACTGGGGTACTCAAGATGAAATAAATATTAATTCCAAAATCCTTGATAATAAGGATTCCTCATTGCTAGGAAGTGTATTAGTTATCCCTTATTTGAAAACATCTGAAATTAGCTGTGACTTACAGAACAACTGTTCTGGACATGGAGAGTGTGTGAAGATAAATGTTTGCATCTGTGAGAGTGGCTGGAAAGGAGATGATTGCTCTAGTCCAACCTGCAAAGATATTCAAGATTGTTATGGAAAGGGTACTTGCATTGGACCAAATTTATGTAGCTGTCAGAATGGATGGCTGGAACCACATTGTTGGCTTCCTTCATGTTTTGAAAGAAATAACTGTTCGAACCATGGAGTGTGTGTTGCTCCAAATGTGTAAGTTTGTAGCTCTTTGTTTTAAAAAAAATTTAAGAACATTATAAAAATGACAAATTTTAGTTCAAAGTGAAAACAAGTTCCTTAATACATATTTGCCCTAAAACTTGACATGAAAAATAACCATTCTAATTATAAAACATAATCTGTATGTGTATGTACTTGTTTTAAAGTTGTGAAACTAAGTACAGTTGTAGAAATATATTCAAATACTGTTATTAAAGCTGAATAGTTGTTGAGAAGCAGAATTAGAAAATATACCCAGTATATTACTAGTGTTAGTAATTCACTTACGTTTTGATATTAAGCATGAAAACAAAGCTAAGATTACTTCATATTGTAAAAATATAATCAGTCTATTTTGTAGAAAAATTATTTTATTATTATCAGACTTTCAACATTCTAAATTCCTTCACAAGTTTGCTCATAACTTGAATCTCACAACAAAAAGAACATATAAAAAGGTTTGTTTCAATAAACCTGTTTTTTCTGGAAGTTGTTACTGCTCATCTGAATTTACTGGTGAAGACTGCTCTGCTTGTGCATCTAATCGCTGGGGGTCAGACTGTCACTATTGTCCTAATTGTGAACATGGATTATGCAATTTGACTTCAGGTAAGTAGGATGCATGTGTATGGAACTGTCTCTTCGTATTTTAGCTATATAGGCATAAACAGAGAGCTTGTGTTAATAAATATTTACAAAATTACTTAAAACATGTACACATGTAGAAGTAAATTTATGTCAGGGTTTATTATTAGAAAACTTCCAGAAAAAAAGTTGAGGAAGCTATGTAAATGACATAAGAAGATAAATATTTAATTATTTTTGTGTTTCTTGGTATCATTTATTTGTTAAATCTTAATATTTAAACTATAAAATATATAATTTTAAAATATTTTATAAAAATGCTGTATGTTTAGACTTAGAAATATTCACAAAAAATACTTGATAAATAAATATGTAATAATTTTATTTTATTTGAGTTACATGTCAGTTTCTTTTTTTCTTTGTCAGTATTTTATTACCATTTATTTTAGGGCAATGTGAATGTGACATTGGATGGACTGGAAGTTTGTGTGATTTTTGTGCTGAACAGTTCTATGGTTCACAGTGTGATCCTTTGATGAAAGTTATAGAAGTAGCACCAGCCTCAGGACCTGATGTTGGGGGTAATCTAGTTTATGTCAAAGGTCATAATCTTTCTCCAGCTGCTTATTACACATGTATGTAAGTATGAAAATGCTGCACAATAATTACATTATTAAAAATTTTAATTATGAATCTTTGTTCAGATTGATAATTATTTTCTTTGATTTAAATAATAATAAGTGTGATAGGTTTAATATTTGTAAGTTAAAATGTCTTGAAATACAGGAATGGCTGTAAAAGGTTTGATTACTTAAGAAAACTTGGTTTTTGATCATTTTTCATCACAGATCCATTCTGAATTTAGTAAATAATCATAATAGCTGAATATACCTCTCACAGATATCTGTCCCCTACTGGGACAGTGGTAAGTCTTCAGATTTACAATGGTAAAATCAGGAGTTCGATTCCCATCAGTGTACTAAGCAGATAGCTTGATGTGGCTTTGCTATAAAAAACACACACACAGAGATATCTGGCTGTGAAACATAACCATATTCATCTTTATTCTCAAAAATACTGTGATATTAAAATCAGTTTGGGGTTTTTAATCAAAATCAGTTTTCAGTTTTCTGACAAGTAGAATTAAAATATGTATCTAGGTTTGGAGAGACACCAGTCAATGGAAGTTTGAAGTCCTCAGAAGAGGTAGTCTGTGCTGCTCCTAATCACCAGGAAGGAAAAGTCCTTGTTCAGATTGGACCAGAAGGCACAAACTTTACATCAGACAATGTAAGTAACAATTTACAGTGAAAGTTTTGTTACTTATGCTGTTTAGAAACTTGTAAGATATGAAGATATGAATCAAGATTTCAACAGAAATGTAAATTATAATTACTGTTAGCCAGAAATAGTGATTTTGAACCCAGATTATAGTTATGGTATACATACTATATGGTAAGAAAAATTCTTAAAATAGGGTATGGTAAATTAAATTCTCAATCCAAAATAAGTCTAAAGTAATTTGTTAAGTGTGAACTTTCAGTTTATGTAACAGTAGTGTTGTTTCAGAGTGTGTCTTTGTTTTCTAATTGACAGTTTTATCTAGGAAAAGAATGCTTTAGATTAAAAAAACTTGTTTATCATTGAACAAAGACCAATTTCAAATAATAAATCCTCATTATCATCACTACCAGTGATACTGTAGGTCTGTTCCTTTCAAATAAAGTATGATAACAGATGCAGAAATATGGTGTTTAATGGGTCCAATAATATGATTTCCAGTCTGTAAACTAAGTAAATAACATTTCAGCCATCATTTTCAAGTTCATGTTGATCATAAAAATACCATGTTTGTGTATATATATATTTAAGGATGTATCAAACTAAAAGTCTGATTTCATTTAACCATTGATGGAGTTCCAAAATTTTGTTCTTATTATTTCAAATATATTTTATTAGGTGGAGTATTACTTCCATGCATCCTGTCCTGAAGACTCTTGTGGCCAAAACTTTCATCCACCACGTGGACATTGTGCTTTTGGACACTGTCAGTGTGTCCTTCCTTGGTATGGTCAAAACTGTCAAATACTTAGACTTCCCACAAAAATAGCTAGGATTTCAGATCAGGTTGCCGATGAGCAAACTCAGTTCTCTCTGCAACTTTTTCTTACTGAGGTATAAAATGTTTAATCATGTATTTATATCATGTTTCATAAAATGTTTGTATATATATATACATGTATTTTTATTAGATACCTTCACTTAAAGAGTGACAGTAGTGTGGCTTTGGGAATGTGTTGGTACATGTCTTTTACTGATGCTAAAGTTAATGCAGTAATAAGACAAGTATATAAATATATTTATTGTAACAATTAAAGAAATATATGTAAATTTATTTCCAGAAATATTTTTTTTATATCAAATTACTTAGGTTGAAATTGTAGATATGGAAGTTAAAAAATTACTTTCATAGCTCAAATATCATAGGTTTTAAAATATGTATTCATATTATTTTGTAAGAAGAAATAATTGGGGTTATTTGAACTGAAGGTTCTCTTGTATATCTACAACATTCTTTCCTGATAAATAATTAATAATATATGTTTATAAACATCAATATATTTTTCGTTTTACTAATTTTTCACTAAATTTTTGGTAGTTATGTCAATAGAGTAATTCTGCTTTTAGTATAAAAAATAAATTTGAATTATTCATTTAACATTTGGTATTTAAAAGCACCCCTTGACTCAAAGACAGAATGACTATTTTGGTAGGTGATGTGGTATCCTATCAGTTTCAGAAACCCAGAAGCCTAAACTTGAGGTGCATGGTTGTATAAGGCTGGAGCCAGAGATCATTTTGCTGTGCTATTTCCTTCATTTGAGTAATTATTAAGATGTGTAAATCACCTGCATGCTATTGTCATGCTATTTTGCAATTAACATAGTACTCCTCTCTCCTTATATCCTTTTAATATTCTGGCACTGCAACTATAAAAAAATATTTGTATTCTTTGTTCCTTAGCTGATCTTGAATCGTTTTTGTTCTTTATATTATTGTGGTTCACACAGTAACCAGTGATCGTTGCTCTCTTCCTCATTTGAGAGTAAGTCACTAGATACATCTATAAGTTTACTGCTTATATATACAGATGCGATCTTCTTTTGGCATGTGGCAGCACCTCCTCAATTAAACCTTTTTTGACCTTTCTTACCACTAACCTTTGATAAACTTGTGTGCCATTTTGATTACATTCACACCTGCTGCACAAGTAACGTCTCAGACATTTTAGCACTTTACATTTGCAAGTTGGTTTTGACTCTGGTCTTTTTTCTATATCAGCATTAACAAACACACAAAGATATTAACTCATTATCTAAGCAGTTCTTCACAGATTTCATGAAAAGTTCAGGGATGGTGAGTGTTTCTTAGATAATGTACTACAACAGTGCTTTGACTATTGTCTGATTTAGAGTAAGAAATCACCCAGTTATACTGACCAAAACTAATTGTATTTTCTCTGCATGGATACTTCATAAAGTAATACATATTTTTATAGATTTTCATAAAAACAGACCAAATGCTTGATTCTAAAAAGTGTCCTACCATTTCTTCCACCATTAAATCAGAGATTGCTTCTTAAGGTTATGTTCAGAAATTAAATATTTATGTTTGTGATATTGATTTAAATATTTATTTATGCTAAAAATACAAAATTTTATTGGTTTAAACTCTTAATTCAATTAGCAATGTAATGTAATTTAGCAACAAACGTTGAACATTTTAAAGAAGTGTGATATATAGAATTGTACATTTCATATATTATACTATAGAATCAAAACTGTAAACTAACAGTACGATGGGAAATACTGGATTTTACATTTTCTACTTTGAACTAATAGCATAATGTAAAATGCATTTAGATATTTAAAGCTATTTTTGGTGAAAAAGTGCTTGAAATAAACAATGATTGTAAATTGCTTAGCTTATCCTGGGGAGGTTTAGTTTTAATCATTATAAAAATAAAAACAAATGATAAGATTAACTACATGTGGTGAGTTTGTTTGTTTTTAACTTCTATTGCATTGTTTTATAACCATTATAATGTATGTATTAATCTAATTCTTGTTTATTTGATCAAAGGGTAGTACTCCAGTGATTTGGAAACTGAAAAATGGACCAAAAGGAATGAAACTTCAGTCAGAGTCTGGACTTTTGTCTTGGGATGCTACTATTGCTAGAGAGAGATCTTATGAAATAACAGTTTCAGCGAGCAATGATGTTGGCTCTGATATATATACTTTAAATCTCCATGTGCCTTTAGCATACACTGCAGTTCTGAATTATGTTGATCCTGGTCCATACCAACATTCTATTCCTATTTATCTTTCTGGAACTGTTGAATTTTCAAATTCTAGTCATGAACGGTTTGACACTGTACCTGTCAATATTCTGTAAGTTATTGTGTATCATGAGGTATCAGTTAGTTATTTGAAGTATACAAAAACTGCTTGAAGCAAAGATTTTAGAGAAAAATCTCTGAACATTTATATGATAAATATGATATTAGTTTTTAGAGTTTAAATTCAAAAATGGTATTATTAATTAAATCTTGGGTGTAAATTCTGCACATTTACCTATTTAAAATTTTAAAAAATCATATTAAACTTTAATAATTTTAAAAACTGAAATGTATTTGATAGACTAATAAGTGAAATATTGAGCAAATCTTTGTATTATTTTCGTTGTCTGTTTTCAGAGTTCAAACAAATGGCTATACTCAGACTATGTCGACATCCACTATTCCTGGGTCAGGAGGCAAGTTTTACAAATGGTTCTACTCACCTTCCACTTATGTTGGCCTTTTTCTTGCTGTAAGTTTCTATGATGAGTTTGTTTTTTATACCAGAGTATTTGTTACTGGCACATTTGTTCAGTACAATTCTGTAATTAATTAAGTGAAGTTGATTCCCTGTTTTCAGTTTGATATTTGTGATGTGTGATGGTACATTAGATATAATTTGCTCCCCTGTTTGCAGTTTATAAAGTAAATTGTAATATTTAATAATGTTTTCTGTTTGCAGGATGCAAAGCATCCAAACAATCCAGGATTCACTGAACAGATACGATGGTCAGTTTATGGATTATGGAGTACTCCTTCTGTAACTCTGAAAGACTACTTGGGAAACAAAACATATATGTATGAAGATATAGTTACAGTTACTAATACAGGAATAGATCTGCTTTCAAACGTGACTGTTCAGGTAATCAAACAAATGACAATACATTCTTTGAAACAAGATATAATTAATATTAATTTCCAACCAAAGCAAGCTAAGTAGCTATAGTGAAAATAAAAATCAGTCTGGCACCTCTTATAGCTAAATGAGCACATATTCATAATTTTTAGAGTTTAAATTTAAAAATGGTATTATTAAATGTTGGGTGTAAATTCTGAGCATTTACCTATTTAAAATTTTAAAAAATCATATTAAACTTTAATAATCTTAATAACTGAACTGTATTTAATAGACTAGAATGAATTGTTTTATCAACTTGGCAACTCCACTGTTAACATTATTACTTCTGGTAGATGGAAGCTATGGTTTTACCTGCGTGTGTGTTTGTAAGTAAGATTTCTCAAAAATTGCTGAATGAATTAGAACAAAAGTTAGTTCATATTTGGTTGATGATCTAAGTTACAATTAATTAGTTTTGAAAAGTTAAGATCACAGCAAGGTCACTAAAATTGAAACAAATCCCTGTGCTCTATAACTCAGTCAAAAAATTGTCGGATTTAATTAAACTTGGCAGACATATATAAAACATTATTCCTCATTGTCTTACTAAAAATGGTCCATGTCCATTGATAACAACAGAATTTTTATATTTTTTGAGAACTGAATATGATTAACAATGTGTGTGGGAGGTATGCCCTCTGATGAATACCACTCTAATTTTAGACTGTAATTCCAATAATATCTCTTGAGGTTCAGCCAGTTAAGAAATTTAGATTAATCCTAAATACACATATTAAGCTGACGATGCAAATAAATCTATATAACGAAAGTATATTAATTTAAAAAATTAATTAATTAAAAAAGTAAACATTCAGTATACTCCATAATATGAAAAATACTGTTACTGAAAGTATCAATAAATAATTTAGTATACCTTACTTAGAAAACTCTGGGTTAGCTTGAACTATTGTTGTAAATCTTCTTGAAAAATATATATGTAGTATAATGTGTCTGTTTTTTTCTCTAATTCTCCCTAACATATCTTCCAACCAAAGAAAACTTATTAAGGTTGCTCAATATTATTTCAGTATCAGTTATTTGTCACTATGGCAACAAAAGCTTGTGTAAATGACTCAAATTTGTTGTAAAGAAACAAAGCCAAAACATTACAGAATTTGTCAAAAAAAGCATATTATGTATATTTTGGAATAAAACTTGGTGGTCCAACACAAATCATGGGCTGCAGGCAAAGTTAACACCTTTTGGCCAAAGAGTTGAGACAATGGACTAAAGGTAAGAAAAGTCTTTACCTTTAAGAATTCCAGTGTTTTGGCATGAGCCTAGGAACTACAGAGGTGACTGCTATTTTACTCATGTAATGTGCAAGGCTACAACAGTAGAAAAATAAAAAAGGAAATGTCTCATCTAAACCTTCAATCTGCTATAAGACCTGTTGCTCGTGGATCTGATGTACTTCTCGCTACTTTATCAGAAACTCTTGATACAGTTTCTTATGATTCTGAATATGATGTCAAGAGAGATTGTTTTTAACCTGAAACATCTGGAAAATGAAGAGAAGCTATCAGGGTAGGTGGAACATCAGCATGGTAACTGATTACTGCTGGTCATTGAAATGAGATGCTTCAGACATAATACATGAGAGAAACGCTACAGCATTTCACACAAAAAAATCAGGATGAATAAAGATGCATATTTGTTTGGCATCAATATTCTTTCCTTTTTTCAGTTTGTTTGTATTTTTGTAAAAAAAACATAACAATAAAAAATGTTCATTGTGGTAAATGAAATAATAATAAGATTTAAATAAGTTTTTATTTCCAATTTGTAAAAAATCCTTATATGATAGAGAAAAGTGAATATTATTTTTTGAAATCTGCATAGCTGAATTATGGAAATTTGTTATTAAAACGAAAACAACTTTTATGAAGTTTAAATTCACAAGCCTGTATAATTAAAGGCTCAGTCTAAATATTAAGCTTTAGATAAAAACATTGAAGTTTTTATAATGCTTCTTAATTATGTTATAGGTTTTCAGTATCATTATAAGATAAACTAAACTGTTATATCATACTGTTACAATACTAGCATTAGCACTAGTATTAGTATAGTTTAAATTTGCAAAGGTTCCTTTTGTTGAATAATTTATTATTAGTGTTTACTCCATTGAACAGAATGACCAGTAATTACTTTTATTGTTTATTCAGAGCTGTTTTTTTTAGACATTTGTATGTTACATTTTTCCATTTAATAAGTTAGTGAAATGTTGTGAAACACCTTTAACTAAAGTAGTTGTTGACCATAGTTATCTGTAGTTATTGTTTAGTTATTGTAAGTAGTGATGTCAGTTGTTTGGAGTAAATTATTTCAAAGTATTTTGAATCATAGATTTACTACAACAATATAAATACTAAACTTAAAATTAAACTTTCTTTTTTTTGTTAAACACAAACTAAGTTTTAAAAAATAATACAGAAGTCTTTATTTTTTTCAGAGTTGGTAATGATTATTACATAGTTTAATAACTTGTTCATTTATTAATGAAAGCAGTGTGGGATTTAAGAATGGAGATAGTATGTACAGTGTCTGTTAATTTTTTATAGAAACTAAGAATTTCGAAAAATGTTTTGCATCTAGTTTTCCATTTTCTTGTAACATTTATGATGTTTATTTGTTGTGCAATAAATTCAGAAATACTAAATGTTGTTGTAAATATTTTGTCAAATATTGAATATTCCATTCAAATGAAAATATTTTTTTGTGTGAAAAATTGCAATTTTATGTATTTCTTATTTAATACGCAGTATAACAACCACAATATATGTTTCGTATTTTTAAATTTTAATTTTATTCTTTTTCTTAGTTTGAAGCTCCAGATGTTTTGGATAATTTCTACATAGTTTTGGAAAATGGAAGTCCATGCTTTTCACTATCATGCTTTCTTGTTTCATCTCTGAATGATGGAGAAGCTGTAAATGTGACCTTTATGATAGGAGGTAAGCTAAGAGAAAATGTATATTTAAAAATACACATCGAATAATGAAGTATAATTGTATATACATTGTATAAAAGAATATACATATTGTAGAAAGCTGCTGTAAATATTATTTTTAATTTTTTTCTCCAGGTATAACAGAAACCCAATCATTGAATAAAAAAACAATATTGTTTATTACAACAAAGAAGGTCTAGATTTCTAAAATAAACTAACTCATAAAATACCATTTGTTTTTAATTGTCTTGCTATTTTAGTGAGCATTCCAGTAAGAGGGATGATACCACTGAATTTCATGACATCAGAAAATGTAGCAAGTACATCACAAATTTTCATTACATACACATCCAGAAAGCCTCAGTTGGAAGTATCTCCATCAGAGATCAGAGATAAGGTCGCTCGTACAACATCCAGGACTTATGAGGTAATGTAAATTGTAAGAAATATTTTGGGCAACATTTTTAAATGACAAATTGATGGTTATTTCTTAGTTTTATGAACCATAAAAGAAAAGTATCATAAAAACTATGAAATAGGTAAAATTATAAAGAGACTTATGCATAACTACTTTAAAGTTTATGTAACTTTTTTGTTCAACTTCACAGAATCAGGTTTTTTTTCAAGGACTCTGAATTTATAATACATAGAAATTATAAAACCTAATTTTTATTGTTCAGAATATGATTTACTTGATCTTGAATAATGAATTACATTGAATTTTGCGAGGTAGTACACAAAGTGAAGTTTTTATTGTAAAGTATTTTTTGAGAGCACATCCTTTTTAAATCAGCTATTGAATTTACTTTGTAGATGATTTGTTTATAGGAGTTCAGCCAACAAGTGATTGTTTTTATTTGTTTGTTTTTGTTAATTTTAATATCTTAGAAAACTAGATGTTTATGATAAGTAAAAACAACTTAATCGGTGTGAATGTGATTGTTTTAACAGTTATTTAGTAGCAAAACACTTAATAAACCTGACTTTTTTAAAACTCAAAATTCAACTTAGACCTAATTAACTTTATGAGCAAGTAACATTTCTTGGTGATATTATAAATAAGATAACATGGTTCACCGTTATGAAGTAATTGATTTCTTAGAATGATATATTAAAAAGATGCATGAACTCACCTATAACAAGTGAGTATTATCAGGTTAATCAAGTAATAAATAATACTGAATAAAATTGTATTACTGGTGTTTCATAAGAATGAAATCAATGTATAAATGAACTAGTACACCTCATTCCTTAATTGTATCTTTTTTTAACTAAATTTATTATGAGTGAAAAGTTTCATGAGTGGTTAACTGTTTATTGGTAAGGAAACTAAAGATTAGTTCAGATTGGTAATTTGTTTCAGATATAATTAGCAGAGTATCTTATTTTTTTTAACAAACTGGTTTCATCAACAGTAATGAGAAATATGCTAACAAGTACTTAAATTAGGTTCAAGCAGATGATTGAGGACCAGTTTTTTAATACAGAATACTGGCTCATTTGTATCACCAATCAACTTTGTCAAAGATTTAGTAGAGTGTTCTCAGCATGACAGTAACATAATATTTACAGAAAACAAGGAACCAATCGGTCCATCTTGATTGTTCCATATTCTAAACTAAACTAAAACTATTAAATAAATAAAAAAAGAAATAAACTTAAAATCTTAAAGCCAGCCCTTATCACTCATATAGTTATCATGTTTTCTCATAAACTCACATCTACTCCCACCATAACATGTGAATGCAAATAATTTCAAATGTCAAGCATTGTGTTAGTAAAATAAAACTGCCTTAGCTGAAGATGACTCTTATCTTGTAAAAATTTATATTTGTGTTCCCTAGTCCTACTGTTTTCATTGTTAAGCATCAAAAAAGACGATGTATTAGCCCTTTCAGTTAACTTTACAAATTTAAATGCTTCATTCAGATCCATTTTAACTTTTTTTAATCTCTCTTTATATGACAACCTCTCATCCAAGTACCATTCTAGTAACTCTCTTCTGACACTGAAGGGTAATTTCTTAATTTGTAATCTATTATAATTTAAAATCTCTTAATATATTTTATAAGAGCTCCTTTTTACAATAGAAGAGGCAACAAAACTTTAGTAATTTTTAGAAGGAAGTTGCATATAATAAGGTTATTGAATTTTGGGTTTTGTGATTTTTTAAATATCCATGTTTTCTTAATATCATGAAATATTTCCTTTATACTTCAGTTACCCTCTATTAGATTTAAAGGAGAAGTAATTTCTTGTTTTATTCATCCACTGTAATTTATGAATGAAACTTTGCTCTTCCACATTTTTATTTTGATTGCTGTTTACAACATGTTTAATAAAGGAAGTTAGGAAAATATTGTTGTAAACAGATTTAAACTGTTTTACACTGGATTTACATGTAAGTCCAACATGTAAACATGTTGTAAACAGCATGTTTAGTAAAGGCAGTTTAGAAAATATTGTCACATTATCTGTGTTTTTATATTGTGCTTAAAGATATATAGTTTTAATTGTTACATATTGTAGCTCAGACAAGTGGTTAATGGGTTGCCAGACATCATTCAGCATTATTTTTGTATCTTCCAGGTACATGTTTCTAATGTTGGACTAGCATCAGCTACCAATGTCAAGGTTGTTCTTCCAGTGGGCTCTGTTCTGAATGTAGTATCCTTTGGTTCAGCCTCTCCAACCACTTCTTTAGGAGACACCAACTTTACTATAAAGTTACTGCCTAGAGAAGCTGAAGCTGTACTAACATTAAGTCTTTTCCTTTCTGAGACTTATGAACTGGGGAAAACTGAAGGAAGTTTACAACTGAGTTGTCAGGAAAATGTTTACGTTACATTACCATTTAGGTGTGTTTTTCCCAGAACTGTGCTGAGCAGTTAAAATTAATGTAAAATCAATGTCAATGTTTTGTATTGTTATTGATTTTATAAAAATGATCAGAATTTAAATACCTTTGTATGCATTTAAATGTGATCAAGGTTTATTTTACAAAACAACATTTGCTGTTATAAATGTTATTGAACAGTTTCTATTAACACATTTATTTTGCTATAAGTAAGCTTATTAGATGCTTTTGAGTTACCATTTTTTTAAATCCACTTATTTGGTATTAACTTTCTTTAGTATCACTGTGGTGTCTTCAAATAAAGTTGATTTGGCTGTGTCTGTTGAGGATGAGTACACATTTTTTGCTGAAGGAAAACCTTTAGTTAATAATTCTCAAGTAAAGATCTGGGGTCATCTCTCAGGGCATCAACAGGAAATGTTTACCAATGAATCTGGTAAGCAAGTGAGCTTCAATATTATACATAAAATCAGTTATATAATCAGATTCATTAACTCAGCTGTTTATTAAAAATTGCTTCCAAGCATAAAATGTAATTAATGAATAAATAATTTAATAATCAAAGTAGTATAATTAATGTAATATATTGTTACCTCTGATTTAAAACTTTTCATAATTTGTTTTCAGGAGTTGTCATATTTCAGGCAGTTCCAGAAGATTACTACACTATTTCAGCAAAGGCACATAAACATTCTCCTGAATCCATAGTTCAGCTAATTAATCCCGGAAATAACAATGTGATTATGTTTTTGAAACGCACGACTGTGACTTACACGTAAGTATGTCAGTGTTCTAAATAATCTGAACAACTCCAAGGTCCCATATGCATGAGAATTTGTTGGGACACATAAGATTTGATCCATGGGTACTGAATACACACCATAAAATGCCCATAAGCAAGAGAAACACAAGTACTTTGTACCATAACAAACTAAACAGAATACAGTTTGCACACAGCTGTCTACAATCAACTTCTTACAGGTTTCACCACTGAAAATAAATTGCATGAATATGAAATCATGTGAAAGTAACCCACAATCAACTTTTTCACCTCAAATAAGTTAAAGTGCACGTGTCACAACATTTAACAGAGTTACATTCAAAATTTAATTAAACTAGTTTATGATCAATGTATATGAATAAACTTAGCATCAGAATGTAGTTAATGAAACAAAGTTTAATATTACTTAAATTGTAAGTTCTTAATTTTGTAAGAAAATAGTTAACAAGAATTCTTAATCTCTCCTTATATGAGAATTACAACATTTGTTATCTGTGCCTTTCCTCTTTTTTCATTCTTTTATCATCCCTTAATTAAATATCAAATTTTAAAATGAATTATTTATTAGAATGTTTTCACCATTCAGGCAAATATAATTGTTGTGGTTTGCAATGTTGTTTAATTACAGAGCAATGCAATAAAAAATCAGACACCTCCTGGAACATCTTCTCTTTCAGAATTTGCAAGTAATTCTCTCTGACACTTAAGACAATATTATTTAAAACTAAGAAAAAGCCAAAGTTTTTCTCCATCCAATGATGTACTATACTGCATTGTTATCAGTACAAAGAATTATCTATTCTCCTTCCAGTTCAAACTTTATTCTCTTAAGAACACATTGATGAGCTTAGCCAAATTTTTAACAGCTTTTGTTGTACAGTTAGAAAGCCAGAAAAATTGTGATATTTATGTAACATTGTTTCCTTTTTTCATGTTGTTATTCTATGTTCTTTGGTGTGTTGTTTAATGCTTGTTTGTTTTGAAGTTAAGCACAATGCTACACAATGGGCTATCTGTGCTCTGCCAACCACAGGTATCAAAACTGCTGTACCACTGGGGTGCTTATATAAAATAGTATAATTACTGGTGGCTTATATGAAGTAGTATAATTAATTAATACAAAAAAGGTAGGGTTAATTTTTGACAGTCAAAGGCCAAAGTAAAATGGACTCAGGTAAATACTTTATTTCTTGTTCTTCGTGTGTGTTCCTTTTATTATTATTATTATTATTATTATATAATATTATTATATAATAATAATAATAAAAGTAACTAAAATATAAAAATTGAAACATTTGTAAGTTAGATAAAATGAAATAATATTAATAACAATAATTGGTTTAAGAGGAAAGCTCATGAATAGTTCACGAATTATGTAATTTGGTATTCTAATGTGAACTGCATGTTTACCACATGATTTGCAATTTATATGGCATGAATAGTAGCTAGATATTCTGTTACAACTTAGTCATTATAGAAAGAAAGTAGGGAATTTTATAATTGTTTCCTAATTTTTATGGCAACTACAAATAATATCATACACAGTTAGGATAAAGTAAATAAAAGATAAAATGTAAAGTTGCTTTTTTAAATTTATTTAAGAGGTATATTTGAATTTTTTTAGATGAAGAAAAGTATTTATAACCTTATCATGAAACTTACTTTGTACTCGTAAAGGGAAACAACATGTTGTGTACATTGTAAATAATGTTTATCATTGAGCATCAACATGATCTTTTTCACATGTCCCCTGGTGAGACATTGGTAAGACTTTAGATTTAGAATGTTGAATGTAAGGGTTTGATTCCCTTCAGTGGACACAGGAGATAGGCCAATTTGGGTTTTCTGTAAAAAAATACACACACTTTCTCTTGCAGAAGGTAAACATGAGTGTACATTGTAAGTAATGTTTTTCATTAACAGTGAAGTACTTTTTTCTTTTTCTTCTGAGCTTATTAAATGCTACTGGAAAATTAGTTTGGAACCATTGAAAATCTTACTGGAACTCTTTGAAAACAAAAGTTGAGGGTTTGAGACCCTGGAGAGAACTTTGTATTTTCATGTTGAATTATATAATTTGCTGGTTTATTGTAACTGTAGTCAAGCAGAACTCTAAAAGCAGCATTTAAATAAGCTAAGCTGTACTGTGGTTGTTACATCATTGTCGAACATGACACCATTTTTGTGAAATAATGTAATTTTAAAGTTAAAATACCAATATTGAATTCATTCCTTTAATAATCTAAATTTCAAATTCTTAGTTTTTATTATAACTGTGTTTTTATTTTTGTTTCTGAGAGGGCTGTTTTTGACTTAATCTTACCACATGTTTGTTGAGTTATGATGTAGTTTGATTTAGCTATGTTTGATAATTTAAAATGATAAAGTTTGTGATGACAAGAAACCCACTTGAAGCAAACATGAATTCTCAAGAAGGTTGATATGGGTATTAAAACTTTAATTAAAACAAAGTACAGAAAATTTGCACCTTCTTAGGTCATCTTCAGAATAACAAAGAGGGTTTGTTTGATTTACAACTCTATGACAATAATTTTGTAGTTGCGATAATTGTAGCAATTTTACATGCAGGAAGGTTATTGAAAATATTTTTATTAAAAATCTGAAAAAAGCATAGTTTAAAATAATAGAAACAAGTGTAGGTTTTCATCTGCTTTTAGTTTCTGTAACCAGAATTTTCAAATGTTTCGTATGTTAACATTCAGTTATGAATGACAAAAATAGAATTTATTAAGAATTTCTGCAATGACATTTAAAAATATCTTTTGCATATTTCATAATGCATACGCTGCTTAGATACACTAAGTGTACATGAATCATTAATTAATTAATTACTTTATTTTAATATGTATTATGTATTGCTTAATTATTAAATGGATTGAGATACCTTTTTTCCAAATTCCTTGCTACTTTTCTTTCATTATTAAATTATCATTCTTCCAGCTTTTCAGTTCGTCCAATCCAGATTGAAGATAAGTATGAAATAACCTTAGAAGCAGACTTTGAAACATATGTTCCAGCTCCTGTTGTAACTGTTGAACCTAGCTCCTTAGACTTGGAGAGTCTTGAACGTGGTTATTATTCTATTATCAATTTTGAAGTTACTAATCATGGACTTATAAGAGCTGATAATGTGACTTTTGGAATTCCTGAACCTGGTAGCCATCCATTCCTGATTTTTGACACAGTAAGAGTGCTTATAATTGTCCTAATTGTGAATTTGAACATGGTGATGCTGCTGTGAAATATTTTCTGATTACATTTGTGACCTATTATAATTGTATTCTTTTATTTTTACTAAAGGAAGTCATTACTTTAATAGAATTTATTAATTACTTTAGTATATAGTTCCTAAGCTGTTTGCAGATCAGTAGTTTTGTTAAGACTAAAACAGAATTAATATTACAAAGTTTGTGTTTTGCTTCTCTTCTACCTTCATTGTTGTATATTAAGTCACATTAATTTAACATTAATGATAAAAATAAATCTACCTTCCAATCCCTGCTACTGATTTGCTGATAAAACTGAAAAGACAGTATTTACACCATAAGAACTGACTTTTTATAAGTTATTGATATTAACTATGTTTAGATTGAGGTTTTGTATGTTGTATGCTCAGCCAACCTGATGATTTCTGCTCTTGAGCAAAAGCTCCTATATACAACAGTATGCTGTTCACATTAAGTATGTGGTTGAAATGCTATATTATTATTCCCACTTGGATCATATGTAGGACCAGTAAAATTAGATTGTGTTGATAAAATTTATTCTAGTAGTTTTGTGATGCATGCATAATATTTATCTTTCTTTACATCTGTTGAAGGACATAATTTTTCATAAAGATAGGTGTACATAAATGCAAAATAAAGTCAAATAAATTTGATTTTATTCTGCATAAGACACAGTTGATTGTATAGTGTACTGTGCAAAAATGTTAGGACAAAAGAATATTTTGTCATTCTTTCCATTTTTTGGGGCTAATTCCTCCATCCCATTACAGAATATATATTTCAATGCTATTTACCAGTAATGCTTCACTGATCCTTGTTGACAACTGAATGAGCCAGGGTGAGAATACTTATAATTCTTTAGAATTCTCATATACTTGTACCAAGGGCTTGTTATAATGGTTCTGCTTGAATGTACATATTGATAAAATTTAGGGTCTGAAATAACTGTGATAGTACCATATGCACTATCTTAAGTATATAGAAAGGAACTGGCAAAGAGCTAGCATATGGTATCAGTATATACTAGAATAAATCAGTTTAACATTATATATTAAGTTTTTGTCATATCATGGCCCAAACTGCATAAAGAATTGTCAGTAGAGCAGAGAGTTTGGATAAAATCTTTAAATTATGCTGCTTGAATTCTCTAACAAATTGCTGCATACTTGAAATACTCCCTAAACACTATCAAGCACACCTTTGATTGTGAGACTGAAACAGATAAATTTGAAAATAGGAAAAGAAGAGGCAGAAAACCTAAACTCAATGATGCTTATGTTAAGTATCTTTGTTTATGCATCCTTTGGAACAGAAGGAGGACTGTCACTGATCTTGAACATGAGATAAAAGACCATGTACTAAATGACAGAAAAGTGTCCAGGTCTACAGTATCAAGAAGATTCAACAATAATAGAATATATGATCGTTTAGCAGTTAAAATCTTTTATTTTGATCTCCAAATATTGTCAAAAAACTAAAATTTGCTAAAAAGTATAAAAACTGGACTGCAGGTGATTGGAAAAGAGTATCATGAATGGATGAGTCCAAGTTTGAAATGTTTGGTTCAAATATAGGTTGCATGTTTGACATAAAAAAGTGAAAGATACTTACCTCTATGCATATCACCTATTATGAAGCACAAGAAAGGCAGTGTGATGATTTGAGGTTGTTTTTCTGTTGATGTTAAAGAAGATGTTTGCAAAATAGGTGGAATAATGGAAGTGCGAGTACCATTAGGTACTTATCTGTCATAGCGTACTCAGTAGTTTGTATATTATTGGTAAAGGATTCTACTACCAAGAAGCTAATGACTGCAAACTTTCATCCAATATATTCAGAAATTACTTAGTTAAGGAAGAAGCTGCTGTAGTCATTCAAATGATGCAATGGCATCCACAGAGCACTGATTTCAAGAAAGTGGAGTAGATCTAGGATTTGATAGATCAAAAACTTGACAAATTAAGAGTTACTTCCAAAGAAATATTACAGGAGTGTATTAGAGACATTTGGAGTAAAATGTCCAAGGACATTGTGATTAAATATATTGCAACAATGCTTGATAGACTGTTTGCAGTTACTAAAGCAAAATGAGACACAGAAAATATTAACTTTTTGCTGAATTAAAGCACTTTCACTGAGTTTATGTTTCACTAAATACGAAAATTAATAAAATTTTGATGTTTCACCTGTGAATTACCCTCCATTGTTCTTTCAAAGTAGTCTGAAACCTGATTTTTGACTTTGTTGAAACAGTTTTGAACAGTGCTGAATATGTCACATTTTTATTGTGGAATATTAACTGTTTTTAGCAAAAATGTATAAAAAATATTAGTTCTTAAAAATAAGGCTATTAGCTCATAAAGAACAGTAGTTTTCTTAGAGAATCTTCAGTGAGAAGAAAGAGGGACAGAAAGTTAAGTCTCATTTATCTTTACCACTCAGATGAAATAGCCACAGTTTACTCCAGTTATTTTTAACACAATGTAATACAAATTTTTTCCTGGATAGTATGTGCTATTTCTTAATTCTTATGTTGTGGAAGTACAGAAAATGACCATTATTTCCTTCAAACTTTGCTTTTGTGACATGGATAATGAAATTTAGAAATTAACCTATTTTATATGTGAAAACAGGCAAATTTGCACATTTTCAATGACATAAGTTTTGAATAAAACAACATATGAATCAAGATTTACATGTATTTATACTAAAGTTATATAAAAATGTTTATAAATGAGTAGTTTTTCGAGATTTACGACTGTAATGTAAATCACTTTCATTTGCCAGCCCCCAAATATAGTCTCCCATGATGTTTTCGTTATACACTCCTTGGTAGCAGTGTTCAAAGTCCAGTATATCTTGGTGGAAGTGCTCGCCTTGCTCCTCTGAGTATGCTCCCATGTTCTCCTTGAATTTATCAAGATGAACATTAAGAATATGGACTTTTAGGGCGTAGTTCTTCACCAGAGACTCAACCAGTTCCACATAATGTTCGGCCATGTGATTGCCCAAGAAGTCCCAAACCACTGCAACAAAGCTGCCCCAAGCTTTTTTTCCCTTGCTACTGAGCTTCTTGGAGAATTCTGTGCACTCCAGGATCTTCTTTATTTGTGGTCCAACTAAGACATCAGCTTTGACCTTTGCCTCAGATAGCTTAGGGAAGAAGTCTCAAAGGTACTTGAAGGCTACAGACTCCTTATCAAGCGCTGTGACAAATTGTTTCATAAGACCCAGTTTTATGTGCAATGGTGGAAACAACATCTTATGGAGGTCCACTAGTGGCTCACACTCGACATTGTGCCTCCCCACAGAGAACTCAGTCCATTGTGGCCAGTGCTTCCTGTTGTAGTGTGCTGTGGTGTCTCTGCTGTCCCAAAGGCAAAGATAACAGGGAAACTTGGTAAAGCCTCCTTGGATATGTCTATGTCTTCACTTAGGCAGCTAGAACTAAACTGAAGTGGTGAGTGGTGAGACCCTGTATATATATTACTATGAAAAGTTCTAGAAAATTTTGATAAGTTCGAGAAAATTCTCTATCAGCTACTCAGCACTGAATCTACCTGGAATGTTCTAGAAAATGGGTAAATTTGAAAATTCCATTACCCAGGCCACAAAAGCAAAGTTTGAAGAGAAAAATAGGTCTTTTCCATTTACTTTATGCAAAGAAAAAGTAAAAATTTTGTTAAATGGTGTAATTAAACACCATTTACTTAGCTTTAGTATCTCATATAGTCATTTGAAAGTTTATTTTGAAATTTTATCTATTTTTTTGTTTCTGTTAGAAGTATGAATGCTGAGTTTGTTTTGCTATAAATTTCTTTTTCAAGGCAACAAGAGAAATAGGACAAATAGAAGCAAACACAACAATTATCATAACAGTTCGTGTTCACAAACAAACTTCAGAAAACTCCACTCAACTAGCCAGGTAGTTTTAAATTTAAACTGTTTGTTGTCTATATTTATACATTAAGTTTTCTCTTTTTTATATTTATTAAAAAGGACCAGTTGGCCTTAAACGTTTCTTGCTTATACTTTAATATTAATTGAGCATTTTCCATATTATAAACATTTTTTTCATATTTCATTTCTACAATTATAATTACTTTTTCAAAGTTTATCACTTTTGGAAACTCATTTGCTTCTTCAGTGAGATTATATTTTCAATTTTTATATACATATTTTAAACATGCCACCTTAATTTTGATGTTAAAGTTTTTCTCACATACAAGTGATTTTTTTGTATTGAGTATAGTTTTTACATTAAAATTTGTTGTTTTTATTCTTTCATTTAAAAAAGAAAAGTTCTGAAAAAAACTAATAATGTATAATTGGTTTCATTTATGTATCCACCTCATATTCTTTACCATGTGCAAAAAAAAAAGATTAAGATTTTTCAACTTTTAGGTCATTGATAACTGTAATTTCATTTCTACTAGTTTCATATGGCCTTGTGAGAGACTGTTTTAGTAATTATTTTTTTAATATTGAAGACACCTGTTTTGTTCACATTTTAATCTTGTGTAATTTAATATAAAAAAATATTAAGTTTGCATCAGGTAACAAATTCTATTTCATATCTAAGTAAATTGTAAGTTTAAGTATACTAGGTTTTGTAAGCCCACCTGGGCTATTGATTTGAGTATTTGTGTGACTCTTGATGACTAAAAACCCACTTGAAATAAAAATGTATCTCATAACTGGCTTGTATGGTTATTAACACTTTTAGTGATAAGTAGAGAACAATGTTTCGACCTTCCTAGGTCATTTTCAGGTTAACCTGAAGTTAACTTAGGAAAATCAAAACAATAAATAAGTGTTAATACCTGTACCAGCTATTCTGAAATACATTTGTGTGACTGAATAAAAAAATTTGCTTGAAGTATTTTGTTTTTTTTTGTTTTACAGAGCTTGGAGTAAAGGATTTTCATGTTATTTACAATGCATCAGTGTCATAAAAATAGAACTGCTTCACATTAATTGATGTTTTCAAAATGAAAGTACAAGTTTCTGTGTTATAAAAGCCTTTAGAATACATAGTAATTTGCTTCACAATGAATAACATCAGTTTATACATTCGTCCATATTTTTTAATCTGTGGCCTTATCTTTGAAATTAGTAGCACTCCTTTTTAATTTTCAAAGAAAAATCAATTGAATGGGCAAGTTGTTATTTTTAAAAGGCTGTTTGAAGCATTTTTAGCATTTGAAGTATTTGAATAACATAATCTTTATACTTGTGTTTTATGTAAATGTTGAAGATAGATATATTTTCTTATGCAAAAGTAATTTTTAGTTTTTGGTACAAAAATTTGTTTTATTAACATCATTCAGGTCCCAAAGAGGTGCTGGAGCTGGTATAGCTTTAGGGTTTGCATTTGGATTGTTATATTGCTATTTTTGTAGAACATTACTGTGTAAGAACATACCAATTCCAGTGATTAGACCACCCCAAATCTCTTGCCACTGTAGCATAAGTAAGTGAACATAAATTATTTTTCCTGTATTATTAAAGTTATTATCAGTATAGAGCATGGGCACACCCTTACTATGACCCACAAGTATACTTAATGTGTGCTTTTATAAAAAAAAATACACATTCTAAAGTGCAGTGTGTTTGGTTTTTGCTTTAAAAATTATTAGTATTTAGAACATTTTAGTTTAATTTGTTTTTAATATTTCACAAAATTACTTTTGGACTATCTGCACTAGCTTTCTCTCATATAGCAGTGATAAGTTAGAGGGAAGGGATTTAGTCAACACCATACACCACTCATTTTTGGATTGCTCTTTTTTACCAACAAACAGTGGGAATGACTGTTATATTGTAACACCCTTGTGGCTGAAAGGGCAAACATATTTGATGTGATAAGGATTTGAACCCATGTCCTGCAGATTGTGAGTTAAGTCAGGCCTTAGAATATTTAATTCTATACGTTTCTTGGTTTTCAATGCAAATATATTCATTCTTGAAGTTTATTTACTTATTCTAGATGAAATTTCTAGAATTTGTCCACCCTAAGTTTGCCTGAAAATATTCTCCTGAGTATACTTGCATAGTTCTTATATTTATACATGCATATGTAAAATGCAATTTTTTTCTGTATGTAGTATCTTCTTTTTTATCAGTTCCCTTGCTACTTCATATTATTATTATTTTTCTTGTTACAGTACCCTTGATATCTTAAAATATTCTAAAACTATTAGTTTATGTTTTAAGATTTTAAAAGGTAACCAATATTTTTTCACATGATAGTTTTAATAATTAGTGGATCATCAGTTATGGTGATGTCTTAATATACTTCCATGTATATTATTATATTTTATGAGCAACTGGAAACTGTTGATTAGTAGGGCTTGAATTAAGAACCTTATTATCCTTTCTAAAATGAATTATTCATGAAGTGAGAATGGTCTATATGAAAATTTGAAGTGTGATTATGAAGTGTGACTGAATCTATTGTTTTTTGAAATAAAAATTTCTGAATTAAAATAAAGGTGCAAAAGTGTTTTACAAATAAATACTTGAAAAAATGTGAAAACCATTATTTTGTTGTCTAGCTGATCAAAAACATAAAATCAGTATTTGTTTACCATGTTACAAGAACAATGTTCTGTAAATTGGTTCAAAAATAAAAACTAAATGTCACTTTACTTATTTAGGACCACACTTTTGGGGACCATATATTGGCCCTTGGGGTAAGTGTTTCAACTATTTTATTTCTTTATTTAACTGAAGAGCTCTTAAATTGGATCAAATACGATTTCAGCACTAGATATAGCAAATATATAGTATGGTTGGCATGTTCTTATATACTTTGATAATAATAATGTATTGTTCCTCATATTTACATATAGGTACTTACACATATGTGAAATAATATGTTTTGATTAAATTTTGTTTTTTTTATTACTTTTTTGCAGAAAAGTCAAATACATAAAATCTCAATGTTTGCAAAAGTTTCTGGGTTCTAGCATTCATAAGAAAGGATAACATTGCTAAAGTTCCCTAACTCTTTTTCTTTCTTCTTTTAGTAGATGGAATATCTTATTTTATTCTAAATCCACTTATTTAACACATGTATGCTACAGTTGTAGTTTGCTTGTGTTATAAATAAACTTACTCTTGCTCACAAAGTTATGGCATGGATAAATGAGCAATAGCTTAAAAACTATTTTTTCTGCCTGGAAAAAGGTTATACTAATATGATAATACACTTGGGATTAAAAGATAATAAGTTCAATCAGAATATTGAAAATAAAATAAAAAATTTTTGCTTAAGTAAAATAAGCTAACAAAACAGCAAGCACAAAATAGGTTCTGTTTATTTTGAATATTCATTCAAAGCCACACAAGACTATCTGTACTTACTATCTCTAATTTTGAACTGTTAAACTAGAGTAAATGCAGCTAGTAAACAGTATCCATTGCTAATTCTGAGGCTACTGTGATAAAATAATAAGGATTGACTGTTACTGTTACAATAAACAGTATCCACCATTAATACTCAGGCTACTATAACAACATATTGAGATTTGATTTGTCACTGTTATAATGAAAAGTATCCATCTCTAACTCTTGAGCAACTGTAATCAGATATCAGAATTTGAATATCATTGTTATAATAAACAGTATCCACTATTAACTTGAGCTACTGTAACAGATACTGATATTTGAGGGTCATTGTTATAGCGTAATCAAGGTGACAAAATGTGGAGCTTTTTTTATTTTTATTAATGTAATGTAAGTCATGAACCCTTGAATTCACACTTGTCACAGTAAAAACATGCCCATGCCTGGCCTGTAACACAACAGAAGTGATGCAGTATAGCAGAAATCACAAAATAAAAATAACTTGTAAAGTGACTGGTATAAACCAGTGTGTGAAACTTATATTTTGAAGAAAATTAACAATAAGTTAAATGTGAAAGTGTTGTAAAAGAATTATGTTGATGCAAGATTGAGATTTAATAAAACATTAAACATTAAAACACTTCCTTTGATTTTTTGTTTTGTAAAAATCTCCTATAATAATAGATCAAGAGAGTTTTGAGAGTGTAAAGGCAGTGATTTTATCATAAAATTATATTAAATCAAGAGCACATAGAACTTAATGGATCTGCTAAGCATCTTTAAATATTATAAAACTTAGAATTGAAAACTATGAGAATATAATATACTGTTTTTGTCTCATAAAACTCAGTTTGCCATATATAATGTGCAAATGCTACTTTTAAGCAAAATTACAATTGGTTGGTATATTAGACATGGCAATAATACATAAATATGTTGTTATAATAATAACTGAGGTAATTTCTGAGGTAATGATTTTCATTTTTGAAAATTATAAGAAGGGTACATGAATTCTATCTGTACTAGAAATTTTAAAGTTACTGACTAGGGGGAAGGCAGCTAGTCAATTCCATCCAACTCTAACTTTTGAGCTCCTCTTGTTAACTAAAAAATGGAATTTGACAGCACTACACTTTCTTATAATGCACCCATGACCCTAAAGTGTAGAGCATGATTTTTTAAATATTATTTTGATGGTAACAGGGCACAAATTATGGAACCTAAAAGTTACAGTCTGATGCATGACTCACTGGGTTATGATCAATTCAACTTCAACTGAAGAACTAACTTAGTGGAAGATAGCATGTTTAGTGTTTAGTGCTGGCATGAGAAATGTTTATAAGGTTGTTTTTCTTTTAAATAAAACAAGAGTAGTTATTTGTGTTGTGCTCTGTTTGTTTATTAGCTTAGTTTTTTTTTTAATTTGCTAATATTTCTATTACAAAAATATAAGCAAGAAATATTTTATTTTTAAGCACTAGACGGTCCCTCCATAGACCTAATAAGACCAGTACCATCCACATCTCTTGTCTGTGATGCCTTGGGTTGTGTAGCATCTGTAGCAACATGCATTATGGCATTTTTTGATGTCACAGGATGCCCTTCATCAATTTACAGTTTGGTAACTGCTAACTCTCTCTTGCAATTTGTTGTGGGTGTTGCAGGGACAATATTTTCATGCCTTCCTATTTCCAAGGTCATATCAAATATCATCAGTGGAATAGGGTAAGTATATTTTTTAATGATTATTAAAACTGTTAAGTATGAAATTTAAAATTACATTTCAGAATGTTAATGGAATTAAATGTAAGTAAAAAAAATTGTTAAGCTTTTATTATTATTCACTTCTTTAACACATAAGATTTATGTGGGCAAGGTTAAAACAAACTTTCTCCAGCAATGTATGGAAACTATTAAAGCATGGAATATTCTTTATCTGATTTAGTCTAATTTATTTACTTTGAAATGAGATTTGTTTTTAATGTCACATAGAAAAACACCATTATTACTTGTGGAGAAGAAATAAAATACTTTTTTTGGCTCAATAAGTTGCTAAATATTTTACTTCACCTTATTAGTTATTCATGCAACTATTCTTTTGTTACTTCTCTCAATTCAGTTTATATTCTGTTAGAATGTTCAGTACATTTAGAAAACAAGGTTTAGAAAATATATTTAAGAAAATGGTATTTCAGACTGAAAAATGTTTAAAACTACTATGTAACAAAGATTTTTTCACTGTTACTAGAGAGCTATTTTTTAGACCATATAAGTGAGTAATGCATTGCATATTCAAAGAATGTCTAACAAGAACAAACATTTGTTATGCAAGTTAACTCTTAGTCAAGTGGTTATCACATCAGCTGCACATGTCCAAGATCTAGCTCACTGGGGATTTTACTGAATGAATTCCTTTATTCATATATTTATGACCAGAATAGACTTTGATAAGTCTGTTGATATTTATGCATTAATCTAACTAGTTTTATTCTTTCCTTTTCTTACCTTGTTTATTTATCTCTGCAGGACTTTGATGAGAGCTTGATTTAAGAAACTTCTCAAGAGTCAAAATAAATAGTTTTTTCTCTCATAGAAATAACAGATAGCTTATAATTCTACCTTTTATCATATCATTCATTTTGCTTGTTGTCACATGTTTTTTTCTTTTTTGGCATTTGGATGGTCTTCCCTAGCTACATATTAATTAAGTCTGCTTCAAAGCTTGTATTCTTTAAACAGTGGACTCACACTGCTAGAAAGTGGATTCTAATGCACGTGGTGGGCAAAGTACAGATAGCTCATTGTATAACTTTGTGCTGAATTCCAAATAATCACTCAACATTTAAATAGATGTATATTATAGAGTTCAGAAATGGCTTAAATGGGTAATGTATAAACCTATATAACAAGTTTATAATGTTTAGACAAAGGTTTGTATGTTATTATGACAAAATTTTGTATATGTCATTGTGTTAAATTTGCAATAAAGCTTTCTTTATATATTCAAGCCCTCTCTAAATCTTATTTGTCTCAGATTGTATTACTTATTATGAAAATGGTACTGTACCAAATGAATACATGCTTCTGTTGTATGCAAATATCTTAAATAGAACTTAATTCTATTGTTCATTTTATATGTTAAATCTAAAATTCCTTGAATATTATTTTCATTTTTATGACCAATCTTTTATTTTTGTTCTATTAGTAATCAAGTGTTTTATTTTGTTTCAAATTTTGTTTATTTCATTTCACTGACAAAAATCATTACTCCTGTTCTTCTTCATATTAGGTCCTTGAATCTCTAGTCATTGCAGAGATCAGTTTATTGTACATTAGGTCTATCTTTGAATTACCACACTGCTAATAATTTGAAAGGACTGTTGTTGATGTTTTTGTTACAGGGTTTAAGTATAATGGTTATTTAGTAATATAGGTAATGCAATATATAATTTGATTATTTTTACATATATGCAACCTTTTTATGGTTTTCTAGACATCCATACTAATAAGCATAAACTGAATTTTTTTTATATATAGATGACTTGGGAATATTCACTAAAGAAATAAACGTTATTGCTTTTTCTATATTAATGATTAGTGACTGATTAATCTTTTAATAACAATTGTGTACAAAGTATCATAGTTTTAAAACAACGTATCAAACACACTTTAAAATTAATTACATTGGTATATTGTCTCCAGTGTTCAATATATGTGTGTGTATATATATATAATACTGAGATTTAGAAGTTGCTATTATTTAGAAATGAAATTTAAAAAGGTTTATCAAATTATTTAAAGCTCTTGATGCTGTCACTATGGGAATCATAAACTAAACACTTATTCATAAATCCATATCATGATTAAGTTAATAGGAGAGTGCTGTGACTTTACCAGTTGAATTAAGCTTTGTACTTGAAAAAAGTAAATGTGTAGACACATCATTTCAGTTTAAAGAATTCAGTATGATAAACTAAATGTTATAATATTTCAGTTGCTTAGTTGGTGCTGCAGGGGTGTATACAGATTGCATCAAGCCAGTCATATCAGGCAGAAGAAAGAGAGAGATTACCAAATCTGATGTAGTACCTACTCTGATTGAAAGAGCACAAGCAGCATCCAATCTCTTGGACTCTGCAATTCTTGTATTTGGCTCACAAGAATGGTGAGATTTACAATTATTTGTTTTGACTAGTGAGTTTATGCAGGGTTAACCTTTCAGGCTTTTTATTGTGCAAGTAACAAATGTATATATTGTTATAGCAATGTTATACATGAAAAACATAAAAAATGACTATAGTATTGTACAAGTACTTTATTTCATTGAACCATTTTTTATGAGTTTAGATTCATGATGATAAAATATTTATTTGATTAACTAAATTATTTCTTGAGTACTTTAGTTATTTTTATATATAAACTAATTAAAAAATATCTGTACTACAAGTTCTGATAAACTATGTATATTTACATTTTTTATAGTCATTAACACATGTTAGTAAATGAATTTACTTTTATTGAAATAACTGAACAGTCAGTGAACTTATTTTTCAATCTTTTTATTCTCCTGCAACTTATGCAGTGGTCATTGACCTCATAATGGCTCATGATACTGGAAAGGAGAATCTCATAGATGATTTTATATAATATTTTTATTCATCCTTTTATCAGTCTGTTTATTGAAACAGTCTATTTCAAATTAACTCCTTATATCATGAGTCCCCTGCTGGAACAGATGTAAGTCTAAGAATTTACAACACTAAAATCAGGGATTTAATTCTCTTAGGAGGACACAACAGATAGCTTGATATGGTGTTGCTATAAGAAATACACACACACACTTATGTCATGAAGATATTAATTGACATTCCCTTTCGGATGAAGTTCATTTATTATTATTATGGTTTAAACTACTTTTCATCTCTAGAACTTGTGCATTTTGTAATTTTTCTATTAATATAATAATTAAGACACTTTATTCATATGTAACTGTAAGCTATATAATCTTGAAAAACAAAAGTTGAATTGTAGGTAATATGAAACAAAGTTTCTTGTTGTGAAGCTAATTGTATTTTCTAGTGAAATCTTTATGTGACTTGATTTAGTCTCCATTATCTAGTAAAAATGTAATGAAGACTACTTATAACAGCTACATTTACTCTTTTGCAGGTTATATGTTCGTGATTCTGTTTGGTTTGAAAATGTCCTATTTCCATCTGTGGAAGATAGAAGTGACGGTGGAAACTACATAACAGAACCAGAATATCAAGCAATTTTATCAGCACCATTACCTCAAAATGCTTCTTACAATATGATAGAAGTTTTTCTTCATAGATGGAATAATACTGTTCATGGCTGGGGGAGTGGTGTTTTGGAAGGGGAGGACATGATACCTTATACAAATATCAGCAAAATTCAGAAGAAAATAAAACAATATCAAGATGTGGCAAATGAGGTAATTAATGTAGCCTTGATTAAAACATTCTTCCATTCAAGAATAACTTTACCTGTACATGAACAAAAACTATTAAATTAACTGAAGAGTGAAGCTGAACAATTTCTAAACTTTGTATAATTTAATTGAAAATATTAATTACAGTCATACCTATGTAAATTATTATTGAAACAAAAATCTATAAATTGTAAGCTAACTTTTTAACATTGTATTTTAAAATGTGGTCTTTGCTTTTGAGTATAATTTTTTCTAATTGGCCTATTGCTGATATACTAAGGGTCATTATTTAAAATAAGCATTATTTTAAGGGATTGGTAAGCTCATCGAGTTATTGTTCTATGAAGAATGATTTTCATTTCATCGATGTTTAAACATGTCAAGACGTTTTATAAGAACCATGTATACTACATTTATTTCATGATTCATAAATCTAAATTAAAAGCTTCATACATAACTATACTTGAAATTTTAATACATTATTTTTCTATCTAAATGAGCTTAAAATATTAAATTCCTACCTTGATGATAGCTCTGTTAACTAGGTTTAAATATTTCTAATTTGTATAATTAAAATAACAGACAGAGAGATATTTTACTTAACTTCATCTTTTTTTGTACATTTTTTATATTTTTCTTGTTATACTAGCATTGTTAGTAAATTGAATTAGCTGAATGTAATTGACTGCAATACATTATCGGTATCTGCAGTATTATATTTTACAAAATGTGATATAACTTTTAGAAAAAAGCTTGAAACTGAGTCAGAGAAACACTGTAATATGGGTAAGTAATTAAAAATAATTTAATAATATTCTATTATTTATATACACATATTTAAAAATAAAATACAATTCACTTTTTTATTTTAATATAGGAAGGTTTCTCTACTATCTTTGCCTGGTATGATGATGCAGTAGAACTTTACCAGTCTGCACCTGAAGTAAGTTTTATTTGTGTTGCTTATGTAAATAGTATTTTTAGTGAATTCTGGTATCTGTAATTACACATAAGCAGCTCACGACAGTATTGATATATCATTATTTATATTAAAAAAAGATTTTTTAATTACATTAAAAGTAATAGTTATTTTAAGTAAACTATTACCAAAAACTTAAGTATTTAATATGTAAAGGACATAGCTAAAAACATATAATGTTTGTATGGAGTTTATAGTAAAATAAATATTCAATAATTAGTAATGTTGCTAAATATTAGGAATGGATAATTATTAATAAGATTAGAAGATGCACTACAGTTTAAAAAGTTCAGTAGCTCAAACGATATTGGAAGAAAATTATAGAAATGTTTTTGCAATTTTGATTTATCAACGTATTCTCTTAAAATACATATTATGGTAACATAAATTATTAAACTTGAACATGCGTTTCTGTTTAACATTACACTGTTTAATTGTAACATACATGTAATCAAAAAGTCTCATCCAATATTACCATAACTGAATGTATTTAGAATAAAGGAGTTTGTGCCAAAGTACGTATTAAAATACAACAAGAATTAGTCCTTACTCGAGAAGCATTTGAAGCCACTTTGGAGATAGAAAATGGAGACACATCAGAACTAAGAGATATACTTGTTGTCCTCCGTATTACTTCAGCCAACAGTAATGAAAATGCCACTGAGCATTTTGCCATTGGTAAGAATGAAATAAATTAAAATTGTTATATATAGTTAAATACAATTCATGCTAGTGTTTTTGCACCATAATCTAATATCCACAATCATTATAATTTAAATTTTATAGACATTTTGATCAATAAGTACAGATGTAATATCTTCTTTCAAGTTTGAAACTTTGTATTAATAATAGTCAAATGCAGAAGTGCATGAAATACGGGCCAAGTAAATGTGTAGAAACAAAAAGATGAATACCACAACTGGTAAATAATTTGTTTTTGAATATTTCACTTCAAGATCACTTAAATATAAATAATGAATCAAATGGAAAGTATTATATGAAATTGTCTTGAATTAAAGTAATAAGATTTATTTTTTATGTCCTATGTTCTCATAAAACTATTTGATTATTTTAGTAAGTTTTTACATTTTGATTTAAACAGTCACAGAAATCCTCTTCAAACCTGTATTTATATAGTAGTTCTTCATTATTTAGTAGTAACAATATTGTTTATTCATTTCAGATGTTTGTGTAATATGTATTGTCATGAAAATGTGTGTAATAATTTACTGCTACTTTATTTCTTACATCTCGTTAATGGGTATTAAGATATTTAAAAGTGTTTATACTTTTATTCGGAAACTAACACACAACTGGAAATTTTGTTCTTGGCAGTTATATAATCACATTTAAAAACATAATCAATTTGGTTATTATTCATAATCAGATATATTTTGTTTTGTAAAACTGAAATTTCATCTACATAATTATCAAAATATTTGAAAAATTAATTTCATATTCATAAATAATTATCTTTTACTCTAAGCTATTGAAATAAAACAATAAATAAAAGAACAATAAAAATGAGGTTTTCTCATTCACTTATATTTTAAAACTAGATTGACAGAATTTATTAAAAATAGTGATTTAAACACTAAAGTGGAAATTGGGTAATACATAAAGTAGAAGTTATTTGCATCAAAACAAAATTTTAATTTTTATCCCCCAGGTGATCCTGACCTTAAAGGTATTTTGAGTGTAGATGGAGATGGTATTCTTGATCCAGATGCAACTGGAACAGCATTGTGGCTTATTATTCCTTACCCAACTGCTGCCCCCTCAGAAGATGATGTTCTTTATGATGTAGGAGGCACTCTTTATTATCGTGTTGGCAATGGCTCCTTAATAGAGGCCCCACTACTACCAGATACTGTTACTGTTAAACCAGATCCTCAGCTGTTTGTTCATTATTTCTGGGAAAAGGAAGTTATAAGTGATGATCCTTTTACAAGTAGGTCAATCATATTTTTGATTTATTATTAACATGACAAACACTTGTTTATAACACATATTGATTAATCTTGTCATATATTTTAATGTTTAAAGAGTTTTTATAAATATTTAGAATAATTAATACATTACCAAAAGGAAATGATGTTCTGGGGAAGCCACACTGAGAAAAATTGATGTAATTAGTTTTTCTTATATGGCCAGACTTTTGGGAGATTCTTTATGATGTAAATATTTAAATATAATTTTAATTATATGATGGTCCCCTAGAATAACACAGGCCTGTGAATTTAAACTTCAAAAGAGTTGTTTTGGTTTTTATAATGGATTTTCCATAATTCAATTAAGTATATTTTGAAAATAACATTCATTTTTTTCTACAATGTAAGGACTTTTCACAAATCAGAAAGAAAGAAAAAACTCATATTTAGATCAAGTCATTACTTTATTTACCACAATGAACATTTTTTACTATTATGTTTGTTAACAAATATACAAACAAACTGTTCTTCTAGGTTTTATTTGTGAAATCTTTTAAGTCTCAAAACTATGTGATGTGGTCTTTTTTGTTTTGCATTATGTTGTTTTGTGGAAAATCTGTACATGAAGGAGAAAAATGGATATCATATGCAGATTCAGCATACAGGAATTACTGTAGAACATCTAAAAATTTCAAGACAATGAAACCATTAAGGGCTTATGTAATTATTGACAACATCTAATGATGTGTTAAGACTTCAAAATCATTTCATTCCAGAAGACAAGACCATAAGGGTGTTTTATTTAAATAGATAAGATCAACAAGAACTCCATATTGTTAATTCTAATTACTGATTTATTATTTTTCTATCGTATAGCTGTAGTTGAACCAGCAATTCCTTTCAGCTTGGGAGTCATGATATCAAACACAGGTTATGGTCCAGCTAGAAATCTCCATATCACCTCAGCACAACCAGAAATAATAGAGAATGAAAAAGGACTCTTAATAAATTTTCAAATAATTGGAGCTCAGCTTGGAAATCAAGATATAATTCCTTCTCTCACAGTCAACTTTAAAGACATTGGACCAGGAGAAACAAAAACTGCTCGTTGGCTGATGACAGCATCATTGAAAGGAGAGTTCTCAAACTATTCTGCAGTTTTTCAAAATAATAACCCTCTAGGTAAGTTTTTTTTTCTGTATTCTGGTTGAAATTAATTTTTACAATTTCTAGAATTTTAATACCATACCTTAGTGGTATGATATACCATTAATGGAATATAGCATATAATTTTTTAAATACTGTAGAGTTCAGTTTTATAAGCTAGATATGTTGTGACTTGTTTTACAGCATTCCTTAAATTAGTTATGTTTTATTTTAAATCATTATTTGCAGTTAATAAACCTGACATTTATATTACGTAATTTTATAAGGAAATTATTTGGGAATATTAAAAATATAAACTGAAGTATAAGTGACTCTTTTAAGGTATTTTGAGTAATTTAGGAAACTTGTTTTTCAATTTGACATTTTCTTCTTTTTAAGTGATATTTGAGATAGTAATCATTAGTTCAATGTAAAGATTAATATAGTATTTAAAATTTACTGCAAAATTGACTCAACTTATTTGTAATAATATAAAATATATTTTTTGTTTCTTTTAAAAAGTTTATTACACCCTTTTCTGCAAAAGATTCTTTACTTTGTTAATCCACAAAACCTACAAATTTCTAAATGAGTTTAGTATAAATTCTTCTTTAGTTACATAATTTCTCTTTAGAATGCATTTCTGTCTCAGAGTTCATCTCTTTGTTTTCTTCAGACTGTTTCAGTTGTGTGAGCTTCAACTTGTAAAATAAAATGTTATTATTTTTAGGGAGAAAACTACTGAATGGTTAAAATGTGTTAAGCTCAATTTTAGCTTGGAAACTATAGACAACTGAGTGTTTATCTTTATTTGAACTTAATTACTAGTTTCATTAAAAGTTCCATATTAATCAAAAAGAAACAAGCTCATTATCTATATGATATGTAAAAACCATTTTGTTATAAATTATTTTCATGCTATGATTTTCAATTTTAGCAGGTGCTAACTAACTGTATCTTTTAACAAAGGTTTCAGTATATTATATTAATATTATTTTGGAGGCTTATCATGTTGTTAAAGTCCATGTTGCTTTGTCCAATTATGATATATCTCTTTACCATACCATTTGACAATAGCTGCAGTAGATTCCATTGCAAAAGGCGTTTTTTAAGCTTTCATGTCTGAAGCACATCTCATTCCTGCAGGCTTTCTATAATCCACCTCATATAAATCATATAAAGGATGAGGCTTTTTCACATGAATACATGAGAGCTGCATGCTATAACTTCATTGATGTGTCTTCATACAAAATATTATGATTAATCTTTTCAGTTGTTTGAGGTATATGAAATTTGAACGAGAGTTATGACTGAAAGCCTTGTCTAAGTGAATTATTTCTCCTCTAGAAATGATTCTAGATGAATCAAGATTTTTACTTGACTATATTTTGTAATGCTTCCTAGGAAACATGGAAGGCTATTTCCACAGATTTTGTGTTAGTGATTTCTCACCTACTACAAGATGTCATATTTTGCTTACAATGGCTGTGATACAGCTTATTGCAGATTTCTTTTTAGATGGTTTTTGTGCCCCATGTTGATTGATACTCCTTGTTCTTGTTTTCAATTGCCATCATGGAATATTCCTGTCTTGGTAATTTTATATTCCTAATCTGAAAATATATTTATCATCTGAATATATGAATGTTTTGCATTGTCAAAATGTAGTTCTGTTATTCAATTGTATGACTTTGTATCACATGTGGTTAATGTGTAAATCACTATATATTCATTTTCAAAATTAAAGTCAAAATGTAGTTCAATCGTTATTCAATTGTATGACTTTGTATCACATGTGGTTAATGTGTAAATCACTGCTATGCATATTCAAAATCTTTTTAACATAACATACTCAACTCTGTATTCCATTTGTATTTTTTCCTTAATTTCAACAGTACATCACCTTGTATTTCCAGGAGACCCTAAACTCTCACTCATTAATGAAGTTACTGTTCATGAGCTGATCCATGTAGTTTGTCTTGACTTCCCTTTTGACAATGATGATGAAGTAATGGATTTTCTTGTCAATGATATTGAAGATGTTCGAAATTTACCTGATGCTATATACAGCAGTGCTGGAGGAGTTGTTAATGCTAGCAGATCAAACAGTGTTGAGATTCTTGACCTACAAAATTTGGGAGGAAAAGTAACTGCTCAGGTATGGATAAAACATTGATAATTTTTGACAGTTTGTAGAAATAGCTACCTTTATTAGTGACATGTTTTAAGTTCGTTTTTGATCTGCAAAATCTATAATGCAAATATACATTTTATGATTGGTAATTTTAACTCTGTCACAATTTTTAACTTAAAAGGATTTCAGTACTTGAAATTATACAGGTAAAATCTGCCATGCAGTTATCTTTATAGAAGTAACCTTTTCATAGTGGGATGGCTCAGTATTCTATAGTGGTTATTGGAGTGGAGTGTGGATTATCTATAAATGGATTACAAAAGTGATGGTCAAGTCCTACTATTTTATTAGAGTAGCCCAAGAGCTGGCAATGGGGACTATTGATAAACTGCTTTTCTTCTAATGTATTAGTTTGAAATTAGATAGCCTTTGTGTAGCTTTGCATGAATTTCTAAATGAAGCAAAATTTAGTACCATGTTATTTTTAGAGAAAAACAAATGTATACACTTGATATAATGTTATAGAAGTTCAATGTTATACACTTCATATAATATTGTACTTCTATAAGATTTAGTCCCCCATAAAAAGCTGATGTAAATAGCATTTTAATTATGCAAATATTTGTCACTTCTGTATGACAACCTTGAGATAAAGTTTTTCACACTATCAGCATTTATTAATTTACATAGTGCATTTATGACATTAGTATTTTCAACATAAAGTCTTTCATAAATGCTTCCATACTTTTCAAACTTACTATTCAACTTTTAATTTTGATTTAATGAGAACAGATTACCATACTTTTTGAGTTCTGTTATGTATGCAAGAATTGGAATTCATGTTGAAAATAATATAAATCAACAAAATATCTTACCTTTTAAACACACTATAATCATTTACTATTTTTTCCATAAATATTTCAACCTTACAAAGGCTCTTTTTTTAGTTTTAAAGCCCAATGAGTTTTACAGAAGGCCTACAGAAATGTATGATAATTCTTGTATGTGTGTTTATGACAATTTTATTACCTTATGTGTAGTAATAAGATTATAATGCATAACATAGCTTTGAACAAAATATATATATTTGAGATGTTTTGTAATTTCTATGAAAGGAAATGTCAAATGCTTTCTGTGTTCTTTAGGTTGTCATCAGTTCAGAGTCTATAGGGTGGACATTTTCCCGAAAAAGTATTGACATAAGTGCTGATTTAAAAGTTTCAGAGTTGTTACGCTCAGATGGACGAAACATTAGGGCTGAATGGAATGTATGGTTGAATAAAGACAGTGAAAACACATACTTAAATATTCTTGATTACTATGAGCAACCAGCTGTAAACATGAGCTATGGCTACACTTTAATTTTATCATCACCAAACAGGTTTGATCCAGAGTTTCAACTAGAAGAGTATAAATTCTATATACTTGAAAATGTAACTGTGGGAACACTGGTTGGCTTTGTGAAGGCAAATGATTCTGATACAGGGCAGTCTGTGACTTATAATATTGTTGAAACTGATTCTACACTCCCTTTTACAATTGATGAGACCAGTGGAGCTATAAGTACAATGCAAGATTTTGACAGAGAAACTAAAGCTGTATATGACCTCACTGTAAAAGCAATGGACAGTGGTGAACCTCAAAGATGGGCTGTCACAGCTGTACGTATTTCTATAGAAGATGTAAATGACAATTTTCCACGACCATCTGAAGTTAACTACATCTTTCAAGTTGAGGAAGCTGCTCCATTTGGTTATGAAGTTGGACGGATTATGGCCAGTGATCCTGATGAAGGAATATATGGCTTGCTTACCTTTAAAATGGAATCACAAGGAATGTTTGTAATTAATGAGAGCTCTGGGTCTTTACAAGTGAATTCTTCATTGTCTTCATTGCAAGGAGAATACAGTTTAAACGTTTCTGTATCTGATGGTGGAGGTAAAACTGCATTAATTCCTGTTATTATACAAGTTTTCAAACAAAACATCTATCCTCCAGTATTCAACAAGGACGTCTATGTGTTTTCAGTACCAGAAGATACCCAAGTAGGAACAGAAATTGGAAGGCTTTTAGCTTCTGATAAAGACCCAAATAGTATTATTTCATACAAATGGGTTGATGGCTCAAGACTAGATGAAGTATTCAGTCTCAATACCTCTTGTGGTTGTTTAGTACTTGTTACTCCAGTAGATTATGAGACCAAAACCTTTTATTCGGGGATGGTAAAAGCAATAGACAATGGTGTATCACCAACAGGGCCATTTTTCTCTGTTGTGAATATTGAAATAAACATTGTTGATATTAATGACAATTCTCCTCTTTTGAACTCAAGAAGCATCTCTCTCAGTATCCCTGAAGACACACCTATTGGAACCACAATACAGACATTTTTTGTATCAGACAGTGATTCAGGACCTAATGGTATGATTGGTTGGTTCAATTTAACAGAGGGTTCTTCTGTTTTCAGTTTGTTTCAGACATCAAATAGTACAAATTTTTCTGTGGTACTGTCTTCTAATCTTGACAGAGAGGAACTACCTGAGTACAATATAACTGTTGTGGTTGAGGACCAAGGAACACCACCACTAGCAACTGCAGTAACCTGGCTTATTGTTATTGAAGATGTGAATGACAACCCTCCAGTATTTCCATTTGACATAGAAAGTGTTATTATATTCAGCTCCCTTCCTGTTAATTCAGAAATTTACACTATAATGGCTGAAGATCCAGACCAAGGTAATTAAAGATATTAACATTATTTTAAGCCTGTTATTTAAATTTTATTATAAATTAAAATGTTGTTTTATATCATTTTGTGAACAAAATTTATACATTCATAATATTATTCAGAATTTTATATGATAAAACATGACTGCTTCCAAGTAATAAATGTAATGAAACATCATAAGAAAACTGATAATAATTTTAAAACTTTGAAACCTTAATTTTGACTTTGTGTAAGAAGAGTGCATAACATGTAGGCTACACTGCCTATAGGAAGCTGCTGACAAGTTCTTTTTAACAAGTACAAGAGCTTATCACACTGTAGGTTTTAACACCCAAAATATTTTACATATAAAATATTAAACTCAGTGTTCTACGTATACCAAAGATAGCATTTGAAATATAATCCTGTCTAAGTTAATTAAAGCCTGATAAAACACTACAGTAAGGCTTAAAACTATCTTAAATACCGTATTTTCCAGTTAATAAGCCGAGGCCAATTTTCAGCTCTGAAAATGAGGGTTTTTGCTTATTACCGCCCAATAAGCCGAAGCCATTTTTAAGAAGTGACAAGTTTCTTCAAAATGATTTCTTAGTCTCGTTTCAGCGTCAGCATGCATGTTGTGTGTGATCATTGGCATTCTGTAGTACAGCAGAACATGTCGTATTGAGACAGAGATGGAGTCAATATGTCATTCGTTATTGGCTCCACTCACTGTAATTAGGTGACCAATGAAATTCCAGAAACAACGTTTCACTGTAGTCTTAACGTGCTTTGCTGATGGGACAAAATTACCGCCTATGGTAATTTTCAAAAGAAAAACATTTCCTAAGAAGAAGAAATTTCCGAAAGGAGTGATCGGCCAATAAGCCGACCCCCAAAAATCAGGTCCAAAATTTAGGGCCAGAAATTCGGCTTATTAGGCAGAAAATACGGTATTTTATTCTTAATTTTGCAATAAACTATCTAAATTTGAAACATTTATGAATAAATATAACTTACTAATCACTGAGTTAAATGAAACTGAATATTTTATAGATTGTTTTAAAATAGTTTCTACCTTCCAAGATGATAACTCACCTCCTCACACAGTTGAGTTATCTTCTTCATGTATCTGCCTAAGATATTTGCATGCCATTAGTGTTAAGGCAACTTCCATCTAATTTTGCAAGTTTTATCATAAACTTCACTAATAGTTGATGGTATCATCATGCAAGAAAAGCCTCACATCACTTGGAGAGGGCATATAACTTCCATGCATTGTAACTTTCCCTGTGCATTTCAATATGTAGCAGTTTTATTCTTCTCCTCAGCATTGTGTTGATCCAGCATATTTAAATTTCTTCTCAGATCTCTGTTTGTGGAAATTATTATTGTTAAGAAATATTTCATTTTTAATTTCTGTGGCTGTTGTTTCAAAAAGTTTCATTTTTATCTTGAATTATCAAATTACTATGACTTAGTATTG
Source organism: Tachypleus tridentatus (assembly GCF_004210375.1). Classification (NCBI taxonomy): domain Eukaryota; kingdom Metazoa; phylum Arthropoda; class Merostomata; order Xiphosura; family Limulidae; genus Tachypleus; species Tachypleus tridentatus. The sequence continues at coordinate 35,699,211 of NC_134834.1, forward strand.
TGGGAGTGATGTGGTTCACACACACAGGCCTTATTTCTCTTATAGCTTCTGGTGTTACATTAACTGTTCTGGATATTGCAGCCATTGTTCATGTGTTGTAAAGTACAACCAACATGCTTACTGGACCTTCTTCAATCAGGAATAATCATTTGGACTGAGAATTAACCTGATTTGCTTTGATGTAGCACCTTACTATTTGAGAAATAACTTTAGGTTTGTAATCTTTTTCAAGATTTCATTCTCAGATATGTTCTATTCTATCCTGTGAAAATTATTTTTTCTCATCTTTTACTCAGTTATCTACAGTTCTTGGTTTTATTTTGTCTTCTGTACTTTCTTATCACTAGGATTTATACCATTTATTTTTTATAGTAGCTTTTTTCTCATTATGAATGCCTCAACCCCCTGGATTTGTGACCTTTTTCCCCTTACTTGTAAACGTTTTTCATTTTCACTTCTCAATTACATAACATTAGTATCTATTTGATCATCTTACGAATCAAGCTCCTTACCATTTATTTCACTTTCTGGTTCCCATTTTCACTTTTTCATAATTTTCTCACTATTATCCTGTATTCCCTTCCCTAACTCCACCTTCTACAGGTTTTCTGCAAATATCCATCCTTCTCTGTTTGCTGGCTTAGTTCCCCCTTCTTCTCTATCACTCCTTACTTTGTTCCCTTGCTGTTGGATTAGGTTATGTTCCTATTTATTGTAATTTCTCCTCCTCTTTGTGTACGTGTTATTTGTTGGGCTGCAGTTGTTTCTCTGAAGAATTTTAGTGGTATAACTGATGTTATACATCTTCTGTCCTTATTATCTTCCCAGGTGTTTCTACTTTTTCAACCTGTTTTTCATTTAGGCCAGTCTATCCCTAACCTTCCTGATCCATGTTCCAGGATTTTCTCTTGTTTACCATCCTCTCTATGGTAGAAGTCTAAATCATCACACTTTCTGTCAATGACTATCAGACAAGTACAAACCTGTGGGTACCCATATCTTCTGCTGTTGGATTAATTTTCTAACAAAGGTCATTTTTCATTTCTTCTACTTGGTTTCTTTTCTTGCCTTTCTTTCCTTAGTTGTGAGCATGATCAGAACCATTGTTTTACCATTTTTTCATAAGTAATGTGATCTCAAATGGGCCCAGAAACTATGTAAATTTCAATAAACATATGTTGAATTTTCCACATTTAGGCATATTTATTGACAAGTCTTAGAAAACAAAGAATATGAATATTATAAATCACGTTCTTATGAATATCACAGTATTTATGATGTCACAGTACACGTGTATATATGTGTGTGTGAGTATTTCATGTAACAGTTGCTGAGTTTTTCACTATTTATGAACATGTAATTAATGCTCCTGTATTATGAGTGCATGTATGTAATGAAATAAATAGCTTCAGTCCTGTTATTGACATTACTTACATTAATTGTGAAGAGGTAATCAAAATCAGCACTATAAAACAGTAATGAACATAACATAAAATAAGCATTAAGAATTTTTTTTTTTTGCAAAATCTAGTGTAAATCCCAGTCCTTTCATTAAAATCAATGAATATTATCTATGGTAATAGCTCCCAAATGTTTTGGGAATATCCTGACTACCAGACAAAATCCAAATGCTGATGTTAAACTAGCTAGTAATCTTGGAAAATCAATTAACAGTATGACATTCAGTGATTACAGCCACAACATTTCAGTAATTACTGCCCTTCACTGTCTGCAGCTAGTGGTGGGAGAGCAGTTACCCTTAAATGTTATTCTAATTCCTAAAGTAAAAATCAAATGAAACCATCATAATTTTTCTACTATAAGTTACTTCCAAATTCTGCCCTTACAAAAGAAATGAAATGATCAAAAATATTGAATGAAACTACAAATGCTACCTTGATATGTCTTATGTAGCTTGTGCTCCCAGCCTCCTCCCTTTTTTTCTGAAAATTTATTCAAGTTTAGCATGGGTAAGCTGATAAAAGCCCAGCTATTTGAAGTTAGTCTTTCCATTCCTGTATACTGAATAAACTTATAGTTTTAATTTTAGTTACTAGGTATCTAATTACTTCTAATGACAATAAAGCTTTTCATTATCAAAAATTTATTTTTTTTAATATTTTCATGTTTATTATAAACTATAAACAATTTTAGTAATTGCCAGTATTTGTAGCCATTATTTACTAGTTTACTTATGAATAATTTAACATTATCCATAAAAGCATTATCATCATTAAAAACAGTTAAAAATGTTTGGCTGAGATATAATGATGCCTTTTAACATCATATGTGGAATAACACTATCTGGAGTTGGTAGACAGAGAATGAGAAAATTAAGTTCCCTTGTCTCATGACAGCTGCTTTGCTTTCCCTTCTACTAACTTAATGTCCAAGTCTAAAATGTTGGCATGAACATCATTGTTATTGTTTTTTTTCATTGCAAACGCTTTCATGTATGTTAAATCCAGTGAAAAGTGTATGTAAGTTAGGATTTGAAATTTGTTTCAGAAATTAACTTTCATAAAATAACAAATACAAGTTGACTATATTTGAAGAGAAGTTCCTTCCCATTTGTATACACAATATTCGTCTATATATTTGTTTATTAAAAGTAATGCAACTACCATAAATACAGAAATGATGTATATTTTGACATGGAACTTTAGCAAATTTAAATTTTAGAATGGTTATTTCTGTATTTACAAAATTATTAAAGAAGTCAATGAATGTTCTGATTAAATCTTTTAAATCTGTTTTAGTATATAGTGTAGTAAAATCATATGGTAGAAACAGTGTTGGCAGTATCTGAAGCAGTTATTTAAACATTCTAAAACTAGAATGTTGTTCTTAATAATCCAAAATAATTATCTGGATTATTTAAAAACAGTGTTTTAATCTTTTTTAAATTGCAAATCCAGAATATTATTAAAACAATAGATGCAAATTTAATAACTTTATTTAAAAAATTAGTTATAAATCTGAGCTTAATTGGATTTTTTATGCAAACTTGGAATTGCATATAAAAATGGCATTTGAGAAGAAGAAAACAATGTGTGTATATTCCATTTTTTATGAGTTTATTTATAGTACTAATAATAGTTTTTTCTTTAAAGTATCTTAAGTAAATGTGCTTGTATTATTAATTTCTTTTTTTTTAATTTCTGCATGTAACTTTTTACATATAGAACAAAAATTACATCCTGTTTTATCAATTTGGGTATTAATAAATTGTTCTTGAATGTCTTATTTAAGAATTTTTGAAGATACTGTAAGAAATATCCTACTTATATTGAGATGGGTTTAAATTTTCTAATTGATTGTTTTATGGAATTGTTGAAATATAATTTCCTTTCAAACAAGAAACATGGTGAATAACAATTTTTTTGCATGTTTTTCTGATATAGTTATCGATATTTTATCAAATGTTTTAAGATCTCAAATCTTTTAGTCTATTAAGATTCAGTTTAGTGCCTTTCTCCAATATTGATTGTAATTCTTTGTCTTTGATAACCTCTAAATTACCTGTAACTATATGATTGTGGAAAGGCTCTTTAAATTCATTTGTATTATAGTTATAAGGCAATTTATCAACTTCTGTTAGATTAAATTGTTCAGTAAATTTTTTATAATTGAAGGTAGGAAGTCCTATTGGTTTATTATATTTCAAACTAACTATAGGCTGAACTGGTATAATGGAGAACATGTTCTCTTGCACACTTATGGATTAAGAGAGGTAGAGCTAAGTCATTATATAACTTATGTTTAAAATCTACAACTTATAGAAGTTTTCTGTTTTTTTATTAAAGGATTATTTTTTGGTATTTAATTCAGTTTTAATTTATAATTAAATATTTGATATATGTATGTTTTAAATTCAAAATTCAACACATATCTTGACAAGAAACTAGTTTTGTATATTTTTGTTTAAATAATTCTTTTGTTAGAAATTTCATCAAGTTTACATGTTTCTGAGCAGCAGAATAAACTCTTTTATTATTTTATTTCTTTTGTAAGGACAGAGATTGGGAGTAACATATAATAGAAATATTGGAGTAGTTTCATTTCATTTCCTGTTCAGGAATCATTAAGAACTTTTAAAAGCAAAGTTTGAGAGTGACATATAGTAGAAATACACTGCTGGCCAAAATCTTAAGGCAATGAATGTAAAGAAAAATATGTATTTTGCATTTTTAGACTTAACCACTTATTTGAGTAGAGCTTCGAAAGACGAAAATAAGAAAAGGGAAAATAAAAATAAAAAACTTTTTAGCATTTAATAGGGAAAATGTGAACACTATGAAATTAATCTACAGTCATGTGAAAAAGTTAGGACACACTATGAAAGCCTGTGTATTTTTGAAACGTTTTTGGATATATATATATATTTAATATCAATTTTAACAATACTGAGAGATTATAGAAATATAACTAAACAATTAAACCTGAAGAAAAGACTTTTCAAGATCTTCTGTAAATGTAATTCTACAAAAATGCATATTCTAACTGAGGAAGAAGTTAGGACACCCTCACATTTATTCCCACTTAAAATGGCTCAACTCACACACAGGTGTATCACACCAGGTGCACATGATTAGAAGATCATTACTCAGCACTGTGAATGAGGCTTGCTCTATTTAAACCTCAGACACTTAGTTTGGTGTGCTCCTGACTGTTGAAGTGAGAGTGAGCACTATGGTGAGAGCAAAAGAGCTGTCTGAGGCATTCAGAAAGAAAATTGTAGCAGCTTCTGAGTCTGGTAAGGGATTTGAAAAGATCCCAAAAGATTTTGAAATCAGCCATTCCACTGTCCAGAAAATAGTGAACAACTCGAGGGCTTTCAAAACAACTGCCAACATGCCCAGGTCTGATCGTTCAAGCAAGTTCACCCCGAGAGTATACTGCAAGATACTAAAAGGGGTCTCCAAACACCCTAACATGTCATCACGGGACTTACAGCAAGCGCTGGCTACTGTTGATGTGAAAGTGCATGCCTCTACAATCAGAAAGAGACTGCACAAGTTTAACTTGCATGGGAGGTGTGCAAGGAGGAAACCTTTGCTTTTTAAGAGAAACATCAAGGACAGACTAGAGTTGAGTTTACCAGAGAGAATGTAAAGAAAGACCAGGACTTCTGGAATAATGTCCTTTGGACAGATGAGTCTAAAATTGAATTATTTAGACACCAGAACAGAGGACATGTTTGGCATAAACCAAATATAGCATTCCAGGAAAAGAACCTCATACCAGCTGTGAAGCATGGAGGCAGAAGTGTCATGGTTTGGGGCTGCTTTGCTACAGCAGGACTTGAACAGCTCACAATCATAGAATCCACCATGAATTCTACTGTGTATTAGAGGGTGCTTGAAAATCTGAAAGAAAATTAAAGCTGAAGCAGAACCAGACCCTACAACATGACAATGACCCAAAACATACCAGTAAATCCACCAAGGACAGGCTGAAAACTAAGAAATGGAGAGACCTGGAATGGCCGAGTCAAAGCCCAGATCTTAATCTCATTGAGATACTGTGGGGTGATTTAAAACGGGCTGTACATGCAAGAAACCCCTCAAACATCTCACAGCTGAAAGAATTCTGCATTGAGGAGTGGGGCAAACTTTCTTCAGATAAATGTCAGAGACTGATAGATGGCTACAAGAAACGTTTCACTGCAGTTATTTCAACCAAAGGGGGTAACACTAGCTATTAGGGGGTAGAGTGTCCTAACTTTTTCCACAGGTAGAATATGCATTTTTGTAGAATTACATTTACAGGAGATCTTGAAAAGTCTTTTCTTCAGGTTTAATTGTTTAATTATATTCCTATAATCTCTCAGTATTGTTAAAATTTAGATTAAATATCTATATATCCAAAAATGTTACAAAACTGCACAGGCTTTCATAGGGTGTCCTGACTTTTTCACATGACTGTAAATACTAGCTGGTCAAAAGTTTAAGCCCATACTGAAACGAAGCATTAATCGGTAAACACGTAACGAAATTTAGTCATTTGTGTTCAAGCATTAGCGTTGTCAACATCTTCCACTGACATCTCCTGTGTTACATTGGGTAAAAGCATGGCAAAGGCTAAAAAGTTGACAGAGTTTGAACGTGGCAGAATTGTCAAGCTGCAAAAGCAAGGTCTCTCTCAACAGGCCATCGCTGGTGAGAATGGGCATAGTAAAACTGCTGTTGCAAATATCTTAAAAAACCCTGAGGGGTATGGAACAAGAATTTCAAGTGATCGGCCCAAGAAAATTTCATTGACATTGAGCAGGAGGATTTGACGGGTTGTTTAGCAAGACACCAGCTGATCACCAAACCAGATTAAGGGCCTTATGGATGCAGAATGCAGCTCAAGAACAATAAGATGGCACCTACCAGAGAAAGACTTTAAAAACTGTAAATGTCTTCAAAGGTCACGCCTCATGCTACACCACGAAACAACTCAGTTACACTTTGCTGAGAAGCACCAAACATGGGACATATAAAAGTAAATGAAGGTTTTGTTCTCTGATGAGAAAAAATTTAACCTGGATGGTCCAGATGGCTTTCAACATTACTGGCACGATAAGGATATCCCTTTGGAGACATTTTCTACACGAGACAGTGGAGGAGGTTCCATCATGATCTGGGGTGCTTTTTTCTTTCATGGAACAATAGAGCTTCAGGTTATACAGGGGCATCAAACAGCAGCTTGCTACATTGGCATGTTGGAAAGAGCATCCTTATTGACTCATTTCCCTCGCTTGTGTGGAAATGACTGGATCTTTCAGCCTGCAGGACAAAGGACTTTTTCATGGCAAATAACATGATTATTTTGGACCATCCAGCATATTCGCCTGAACTTAACCCCATTGAAAATGTTTGGGGATGGATGACAAGGGAAGTCTATAGAAATAGACGTCAATTCCAAACAGTATATTATCTTCGTGCAACTCACTACTGAGACTTCTTGTTGGGCATTTCCTACCCTGTATAGCACTTCTTTTTGGTATGGTCTTAGACTTTTGACCAACTAGTATTTAGCATCCCAGATCATGATGGAACCTCCTCCACTGTGTCGTGTAGAAAATGTCTCCGGTTGGATATCCTTATCATGTCAGTTACGTTGGAAGCCATCTGGACCATCCATTCTTAAACTTTTGACCAGCTAGTATTTAGGCTAATTTCATAATGTTCACATTTTCCCTATTAAATGCTACAAAGGTGTTTTATTTTTATTTTCCCTTTTCTTATTTTCATCTTTTGAAGCTCTACTCAAATAAGTGGTTGAGTCTAACAATGCATATTTTTAATTTTATGTTCATTGGCCTTAGGATTTTGGCCAGCAGTGTATATTATGGTGGTTTAATTTAATTTCTACTTCAGAAATTAGAAGATTTTTAAGGGTAACTTCCTTTCAACAACTGGTTGCAGAGTGAAAGGCATAAAATGATGTAGGTGTAAGCACTTAATGTCATACTGTTAATTTATTTTCCAAGATTTAATGGCTAGTTTCACATCAGCATTTGGATTTTGTTTGATAACTAGGATATCCTCAACACATTTGGGAGCTATTACCATAGATAATATTCATTATCATTTTAATGAAATGACTGGGATTTATAATGTATTTTATAGAAAACTTCTTAATTCTTTTTTGATATATATACATACACACATTACACCTGTTTTATATGTTACATGCTTTTTGTTCCATTACATATACTTTTTAAATATTATGGTGGTATGTGCTTGTGTTTGGTGTTAAAGTGGAATCCATTTGAAAGTAAATTTGATCTCATGCAAAAATCAATACAATACTCATAATGTGCACTTCCTGTTGACAAAAATATTTCTCAGATCTCATGTTGACTTGTGATGATGTATAAGCAGTACTAGAACAACTGAAAGCATTACTTACTATTTTCTTTCTCAGTACTTTATTGCTCAGTGAATTTAAAAGTCAAAACAGCCCATATTGGGACACATTCCTTTACTTGGAAAAAACAAACTACATAATTTTTTCTTGATATGTAGTATGATCGATTAACAAGAATATTTGATGCTGAATATTAATATATAACTATATATATATGTGTAAACAGGTATATACATTTTGAAAGTGTAAAAAATGCATATCATTTTTGTATTTGAAATGAAGGAGCTCTGGAGTATGGCCTCAATACATCAAGCCAGTTTTTCTCCATAAACACAGAAACAGGTGTGGTTGAAATTGAAGGAGAACTGGAGTACAGCTTCCATTCATCAAGACAGTTATTCTCCATAAACCCAGAAACAGGTGTTGTTCGTCTTCACCAGCCTTTAGAAAACAATACTCTTCAACAAGTTAATGTTACTGTATCTGCTTGTGATGGGATATTCTGCTCAAATATGATCTTGCAAGTTATAATTTCTGAAAATAACACACATTCCCCAGAATTCTCACAGAATTTGTATAATACCACTGTGCCTTACAGTATTAAAGTCAACAGCATTGTTATGCATGTTTCTGCTACTGATCGTGACAGTTATGATGTTATTTATAAAATAACAGCTGGAAACAAGGGTGGCAAATTTAGGATTGATTCAACTTCAGGTACTGGGTTTATTATCTTGTACTGTACAGTGCTTATGTTGTATATTCATTACATATAAAGTAATTTATTCAATAATGTATTGTAATATTCCTATGCTTGTATAGTTCTTATACTATGTCATTGTGTGTTTGGCTGAGAATAAGTCTTCTCTAACATTATATCTTACTATTAGTAATTATGACAGATAGTTGTGCTTTCATTTGGTTTTTCACACTTGAAGTTTCATTTATTTTTGTTTCTTTTAGAAATGCCATATTGTATAATCTAGAAAACAACAATCACATATTTACAGAACATAAAAAAACGATTAAAAGCATGTTAACTCTAATTTTGTAGAAAATATTCATTAGAATATATAACCTTGTTATAATTCTAACAGTAATTAACAAATTTTTAACTATACTTGTATGAATCTTGCACTTGTATGAATATCAGAAAATGTATGAAATGTTACTTGAAAATTTGGTTTTATGCAATAAATGTATGTTTTATGCACTTAGAATATTTAAATGGAATTCCAATAAAAGATAGGTGTAGTTTTACAAAAAATGTTCTTGTTATAGCCTTGATGTGGAAAATAGTTCCAGCAGGTACTTAGCTAATGCTTTTTTTTTTTGTCATGTTATTTTAGTTTACTAAGACTAGGATTAATGATGACAAATCATTCTCTTACAAATACACAGCTTTAAAAATAATCCTGTTTCTTATTATTCTCTATATTGTCTAAATTGTGACACACATGATTTGTGTCAACTGGTTTGGTTTAGTTTGTTTTGAATTTCGCATAAAGCTATTCGAGGGCTATCTGCACTAGCCATTCCTAATTTAGCAGTATAAGACTAGAGGGAAGACAGTTAGTCATCACCACCCCTGCCAACTTTTGGGCTACTTTTTTTATCAATGAATAGTGGGATTAACTGTCACATTGTAATGGTCCACAGCTGAAAGGACAATCATGTTTGGTGTGACAGGGATTCAAACCCATGACCCTCGGATTACAAGTCAAGTGCCTTAACAACCTGTCCATGCTGAGCCTATATCAACTGATTTTAATTACATGATAATGTAAATACATAGCTTTAATAACCATTCTGCTCCTTATTATTATATTCAACTGTAACAAATGTTCCTCATATCAACTGGAGGTTACTGTATGATAATGTAAATACCCAGCTTCAATAATTACCCTGTATTTCATTATTCTACATAATTGTAACAAATGGCCTTTGTATTAACTAAATGTAACTATATAATGATGTAAATACACAGGTTTAGTCATTAGTCTATGTATCAATATTTTGTACAATGCCAACATTGTAAGAAATGTTCCTTATATTATCTGAAGATTACTATACAATAATGTATTTAGTTTTAATATTTATCCTACACTTCCTTTTTCTGTGTGATGTACAATTTGTAACAAATGTTTTTCATAACAACTGAATATAACTAGTGATAATGTAAAGCTTTAATAATGTTTTGTGCATCACAATATTTTAAGTGTTGTTTAATATAATGTATTATTTACTAATATGCTCCCTCCACCTATCAGTTGAAGGTAATAGAGAATATAAATATAAAGGTTTCTGCACCTTTGCCTTTAGATTCTGTACAAACAAATTCGTTTTTATATCCAAGTTGTCCTTTTATGATGACATAAAAGCAAAGTTTTGTTTCTTATCCAACTCTAGGTATTGTTCAAGTCAATAAACCCTTAACTGATGGGCCCTCCTGGTATCAATTAGTGATAACAGCTTATGATGGAGAAGGTTTGGATCAGCTGTCCTCTAATGCTACTTTGATTGTTGAAGTTATTGGAAAGATTCAACATTACCCACAGTTCACACAGTCTGAATACACAGGACATGTATTTGAAAATGCTAGTGTTGGCACTTCTGTCAGTGTGATGGTAAGAATTTTTTTTTTTTTTAATGTTAGCAATTTGGAATTATTAATTTAACTCTCTAAAGCTTTTATAATGTATTAAAGGCACCCCCAAGTAGCACAATGGTATGTTTGCAGATTTACTTTACTAGAAACTGAGTTTCAGTACTATGGTGGGCAGAGCACAAATAGCCCTTTGGTACTAGTTTTATGAATATAAAGGTTAAAACATACAGAATGACATGTGATCACTTTCATGGAGAGATTTCTTCTTTATAAGGAATCAAAGAAAGAGGATGAGAACGTTTCAAACTGCTTAATCGTTTTAGATAATGTTTTTGTTTTGTAAGAAGTGAACACAATTGCTTTTGATACACAGTTTCTATAAACATGATCCAACATCTGTCATTAAATTTATATTGTGTACCTTCTTAATAAGCTTGCTTTTTTAGTGAGTGAAAGTTTAGGAATGTTGAAAAAGAGAAAGAAAATTACAACATAAATGAAGATGTGCAAACATTTGTAAGCTTTCACATTATCTTCTTCTCTTAAAGATATCTGCTAATGATGAAGATGAAGATGAAATAAATTATTTCATAGAAGATGGTATTGTAGAGTTTAAAATCAATCATTCAAGTGGAGATTTAGAAGTTGCAGTAGACAACCTGACTGTTTTATCAACTTACAGATTTACCATTTTTGTTAAAGAAAAAGGTAAATAATTTTAAATTTCCTTACTTCTGTTGTACATCTTTTTATTATATTTCAGTTCTACAGGTAGCAAAATGCTTAATTGCTATTGTCTAATGACCATATTATAACAGTGAAATGCCATAATTTTTATGTTCCTTTTTTGAGCCATAGTTTAGGTGTTTTAAACTCTCTAAATGGCTTAAAAGGTAAAGTTTCTGCATTTTATTTATTCGGTGTAAGTATATATATTTTTTGTAGGTAAATCATATCTGCATGAGAAACAAACTATTAATTTACAATATTAGTTAAAATACAGGAAACTGGAAAAACATTCAAATAAATGAAGTTTTCCTTATTCGTCATTATTATATTTATTCTCTTTTTTTCAAACACACATACTGATTAAACTAATAATGCAGATTTATATGATTTACTTTAAGAATAACCATCATAACTAGCCATTTACAATTGCATGTACAAGTGTTTGAACTGGACATGTAGTTGTATACTTAACATTGAGGTATATTTAAACTGACTGTGAGTTGGATTAGTTTAATTGTATTGTATATAACATAATGTTTTGGAACATCTTGAGACCTATTAATCCATCAAACTGTTCCATCCTCTCAACTAAATGAAAAATTTAAAATACTTTTTTTTTAAAATCTTAAAGCCAGCTTTTATAATTCATATACCTATCAAGCTTTTTCTTAAACTAATTTAAATTTACTGCCTCTACAACATCTGAAGGAAGCTCATTCCAAATACCAACTGCCCTGTGAAAAAAATAAAACTTTTTTAGATGAAAATGATGCCTGTCTTGTAGAAATTTATATTTGTGTCCTCTAGTTCTGCTGTTCTCACTATTTAGTATGAAAAAGATGATGCATCAACACTATCAATTCCCTTTACAATCTCAAACATCTTCATCAGATCCATTATAACTCTTTTTTTTTTCAAGAGTAAACAATTTGACATGTTATAACATCTTAATATCATCTGCAATTGTAAGTAAGTTATTGGCTATTCCTCTATCTGTGTCATTGATGTAAATATAAAAAAGAGCCCCTTGGTGTGGATCCCTGTACATGGTGAGAGGACTTCCCAGGGAAAGTTCTGTTCTTTCACTTTACCTCTTCTGGGATCTAAATATCCACCCACGTGTTTGTCATGCATGGTGACCCGTGAAGGGGAGGAGGGAATCCTGGTAGTTGAGGGGTCCAACCCTAACACACCACTTTGGCCTCAAATTCCTCTAGACGGGTGGTCTTGGGGTGGCCCAAGACTTACCCATCTCTGTCCCTAACATACATTCCAACAAATCCCAAGATCCACTTCCCTTGGTTCCGAGTATGCGTATTTCCTCAGATACATCTTCTTCTCCCACCCTAAGATGCAAAACGATCATTTGTTCACGTCCTCAGTTACTGGAATCCTCTTCCAACAGCAAAGACCTACGCAATCAACCAAGGATAGGATCCAAGGAAGCTCAATAGACCTTCCTCGAATAAAGACAGTAAAGAAAAAAGACGTGGTTGTAAACAGAAAAGTTCTTCACTCAATTCGCCTATACATAAATAAAAATGGCCACCTTGATACAATGGAACTGTCGAGGTTTATGTTCTAATCCAGATGACATGAAAACACTAATTGCCTCCTATCAACCTGTATGTCTTACATACAGTAAACATTTCTGAAACCTGCTGATAAGGTCATCTTTTGGCATTTTCTTTGTACAGAAATGACATGCTGTGTGATGGACAAGTGCATGGAGGGGTAGCACTGTTGGTTGATCAGCATGTGCCTACCCTGTCTTTGCCAATCGACACACCCTTGGAGGCCGTAGCCATCCGTGTTTTCTTGGGTCATACCATCACTGTTCTCTCTACCTGTTGCCTGGAGAGACATATGATCAATCAGACCTTGATGCTCTCATTGAACAGTTGCCATCTCTCTTTTTCATTCTGGAGGACTTTAATGGACATCATCCCCTCTGGGGAAGTGCTGATATTAATTGTATGGGTCGCTTCGTAGAGCATATGCTCTCTGATCACAACCTTTCTCTTTTCAACATAACTTATTTTCATGTACCTAGTTAGTCCTTTACTGCTATCGATCTCTCATTTTGCTCCCCTTCAATATTCTTCCACTTTTCATAAAAGGTTGACAACAATACACGAAGCAGTGATCACTTTTCCTTTAATTGTGAGAGAGACTGGCCATGGCCGATACCGTCCTATCTAGGCGCCCTGGTGGAAGCCGAATCAAGCAAGCTGGTCCTCTTTCACTGCTCTCGCAGAACTTGATCTTAACATCGTTGTAAGTCATCTTTTTTCTTTACATTGAGCATTATTGATGAGTGCATGGAAGCAATAACTGACTGTATTATACTGGCAGCTGCTCAATGTATTCCTAAAACCTCGACACGTATTCCACGATATTCTTGTTCGTGGTAGAATGCTTCCTGCCACATGGCATGGAAGGTTCAAAGACAGGCCTGGGATACTTTTCGTAGGTGTCCCACATTCTCGCACTGCATCACTTTCCAGCAAGCATGTGCACATGATCGGTGGGTAATACGGCTAGGCCAGCATATCTTCTACCACCAGTTCCAAAGTCATATGAGACAAGTTTCAATAGGTCAGTGGGCAATATAATTCCGTCCCCCTCTCGATCTTGCTCTTTGATGGCCAGGAAGTAGGTGATACCCGAAGCATCACCAATACTCTATGAGAAAGATTTTGCTGGGTATCTAGCATTTCTGTTTCTTCCTCCACCTTCTTAGCCATCAAGACTCGGGCAGAGCGATCACCTCTTTCCATTCAAGCTGATTGCCTCTATGACTATAATAATCCCTTTACACTGGTAGAACTGAAACTTGCCCTTCATCGGTCTAGCAGTACACTGGTCGGACGTGATGATGTACACTATGAAATGCTATTCCATCTATCTCCTGCTTCTATTTGCTACTCTTTTGATTGTTTTTAATCAGATCTGGCAGGAGAATGTTTTTCCTGATGCCTGGTGCCAGGCTATTGTCCTACCTTTCTCTAAGCCTGGGAAGGATCCCAATATTCCTTCAAACTAACGTCCAGTTTCCTTGATGAGCTGTGTCTCTAAGACCTCAGAGAGGATGGTTAATGCTTGTCTTGTTTGGTTCCTTGAATAAAACAACTTCCTCTCGCCCACCCAGTGTGGGTTTCAATGACAGTACTCCACCATGGACCATCTGATTCAACTTGAAACATAAATCAGATATGCCTTTCTCAAACAACAACATCTCGTATAAATATTCTTTGACATTGAAAAGGCTGATGATGCAACATGGAGGTATGGCATTTTGCGAGACTTCTATTTATATGGGTAACATGACCATTTGCACATTTTATTAAAAAAATTTTAATGGACAGGTGGTTCCAAGTTCACGTGGGTTCGACACTTTCCCATTCTTTTCTACATTAACTTGAAATCCCTCAGGGCTGTGTTTTGAGTGTCACACGTTTCAGTATAAAGATTAAGGCCATTACTGAACAACTATCTCTCACTTTTGCAAACAGGCTTTATGTTGACGACTTTCACATCTTATGTCAGTTATCAAACATGAAGTATATTGAGCAGCAGTTACAGACTGCCCTCAAGGATTTATTGAAGTGGACTGCAGTAAACAGCTATACGTTCTCTCTGTCTAAAACCGTTTGCATGCATTGTTTCCACCAACGGGGTATTCATTCTGATCTTGAACTCCATATTGGTGAAGTTGTGCTGCCTGTAGTCCCTGAGACAAAGTTCTTGGGCTTATCTTTGATCTAAGCTGACCTTTATACCACACATTAAGCAGCTATGGGTCAAATGCACAAGAGCATTGAACAACCTCCATTTCCTCTCTTCCACCACTTGGGAGCAGATTGATGTTCTATGCTAAAGATATACTGTGCTCTTATTAAATCGAAATTCGACTATGGATCACTGGTCTGTGACTCTGCCAGGACCTTGGCCTTAAAGATGCTGGACCTCATTCATCATCAAGGACTTTGGCTTTGCACTAGGGCTTTCCATACTTCCCCAGTTCAGAGCTTATACGTAGAGTCTTAATCAACCTTCTTTGCACCTCCACCATTTGCAACTGTTTTTACTATATGCTTTGAAAATTCATTCCTTACCAAAGCATTCCTCCTGGGGTTCTGTTTTCCTTCATTGGTGGGCCATACTTTTTCAGAGCAGATGATCTGCCATCGCTTCTTTTGGCCTTCATATCCAGGTGCAGTTGGATGAATTGGGTCTGTCTTTGGATAACATTGCTGTAACCACTGGTCAGCCCATTCCACCATGCTTTTTTACAGTCCCCAAATAAGACCTGTCTTTAAGTCATCTAAGGCAGACACTTTCGAATGAATATACTGTCTGTTATTTGCTGAACATCTTTTGAACCATCCTTCCATTCCTATTTATACAGATGGTTCAAAATGAGGTGATTTTGTGGGCTCTGCCATGGTTTGTTGTGGTTTGGTGGTTGCACACAGAATCCCATCTACATCTACAGCTTTATTGTTCACTGCTGAACTCTATGTCATTTCTCTTGCCCTGGAACACATAGAATCTAAGCAGTACTGAAATTGCACTATTTATACTGACTCGCTTAGTTCTCTACTGGTCCTGGAATTGCGTTAGTTTATGCCCTGTTCTCACCAGTATTCAAAACCAACTGGCCCATTTCTCTTTAACATCTACTTCTATCCAATTCTTTTGGATACTGGGCCATGTTGGCATTTGCAGGAATGAGTTCACCGACACCACAGCTAAATCTATCTGTTCTGACACTATCACTGTTGTGCCTGTTTCATACATGGACTATGGTCCTGTATTCAAGGCTCGGCTCTGTGGCAGTTGGCAGTCGACTTGTATTGAGCAATGTGAAAACATGCTTTTCCAAATAAATCCCTCTATTGGACTTTGGCCATCTTGCTGCTGTAAGGATCAGAAAGAGGAAGTTATTCTAACTGTACTACATATTGGTCACAGTTTTTAACTCATTCTTTTCTTTTATCTGGGACTGATGCACCAATGTGTTGTGTATGTAACACAATAAGCCATATTTTACTGTCTTGCTGCTGTTATGACTCTCAGCAACAATACCATTTTAAACATGTTCTGTGCCATGGTTTATCCATAATGTTAGACAGTGTTATTCATGATGGTGACACTGTCCATCTTGGAAATGTTCTTAGTTTTTTTAAAGACCATTAATCTTTTTAAAACTATCTAAGTTCTTTCGTTTATACATTAGACATATTGTAATGTGATTCCATTTTAAGAATCAAAGTACATCTAGTTCTATTTTAAACTAGAAAATGGCCGTAACATCAAATAATTCGAAACAATGACTGGAAAGCTCAATCAGGTAACTAACGCTGTTAGTTATCCTGGCAAGTTATAATTAAAATTTTGCTACAAGTCTTTTAAAATCTTTATTACTTTACTTTCTGAAAATGGCCATAATGTCAAATAACTCAGAATCAGGACTAGAAAGGCCAACTTCAGGTGACTAATGGTGCTTTTCGAACTTACCTGATAGTCTTCCTGGTGAGTAATAATATTTACAATTATACCACAGAAAGTCCTTTACAAATTGTATTACCATAGTTTTTCTCTTACCACTGTAGATTAGATGTAAAAATTGATTTTAATGCTATTTATGTTCTTTTTAAACTTTGTTTTATTTTACCTTAATTTCCTTTTGTGAATTTTACTTATTTTACTTCAATTGTAACTTCTTACCGGATGTTTGGTGCAAATAGCCTAGTTGCTTTTTGCTGTAAGACACCAAATCAACCAACCAATAAAAAAGAGCAAAGGTCTTAGAACTGAGCCCTGAGACACCCCTCTTATAACATTAATCTAGTTTGACTGAACAGTAAAGATGTATTATCCATGCTAGGATTTTTAAGAACAATTGAAATTTAATGTAATTAAGTATCTTTTCAGTAATGTAATTAACTGAGTTAGGATGTTGTGTTTACACTGCTTAGCACATTAGTGAATATTTTTTTTCAGTCTCCCTACATGGTCATTAGTTCAGTGTTATATTTGATATTTCATAAAAAAAAGTTTCTGAGAGTTAAGATTAGTTTGTAATTTTATTTCATGAGTATATATAAATATATATCCACACCATTTAATCATACCTAAAGTTGACCTCCAGTTCTGAGCATGTTGCAAGTGGTAGGTGTGGGAATAGTTGTAGTAGGTAACCTTTTTACTTGTGTAATTTAAATGTTTCATTAGATATGATTTTCAATGTATATATTTATTGAGTGTTAGTATAACTGCATTTTAACTATAATATTTGTTATTTTACTTCTAATATTAATGTCTTAAATAGTATTCAAATTAAAAACACGTTTGAATAAGCCTGAGAGAAAAGTTCTAAGATAACATTAGAATATTAGGAAGGTTTGTTTGTAATAGCATTCTTTGTGTTCTCTTTTTGTAGCAGGATAAAAAGACGGGTAACTGTTGGATTTATTAAACATCAACTGGGGGAGGTAATATTGTAAGATGTGAAAAAAGTTTTACAGTTTCACTAAATGCTTGTACAATATTAATTTGTAAAAGTACTCTTTCATAATATCTTGGATGGCCATCAAAATAATGTTTTGTGTACTAAACTAAGTTTCCAAACCAGTGATTTAAAATGTTAAAATTATTTTCTAGAAAATCCTGAAAGACTGGATACTGCTTATGTGAATGTTGAAGTACTGGATATGAATGACCATGCTCCTGAGTTTGAGAACTCATCTTATGTTTGGACTGTAAGCCTCTCCAGTCTACAGAACAACCCAAGAATTGGGCAAGTAATAGCAACAGATGAAGACTATGGACAAAATGCCAATATTAGTTATAGGCTAATAGAAGATTTACCTGAAATCATGGTACTTGTTTACATTTTTACTGTTACAAACATTGTTTTATGCGATATTTATTTTTGACTTTATTATGTTTTTACTACTAAATGCATATATACTTGTAGTTTAAAGACAAATGCATATTGTATAGTCCGTTTTTTTTTATTTATCTGATCTTAAACAAACTGAAAGTCAGTAATCTGATTACAGTTAATTAACACATTGTAAACATTCCATCTTATGTCTTTTTAACAAATACAACCACCACTTGTCTGTTTCTCTAGTAACAGCTTAAGGAAACAAGCTTAAATATTTCTTAAATAAAAATATTATTTAAATTATTACACATGTAATCACTGTTTTAATTAATTCACAGTTTTTTAATAATTCAACTTATACTAAAAGTATAGAGAAAATAAACTTCAAATAGTTCTTAAAATATTTAAATATTGTTTAGCACATGCACATACTAGGAACAGATTTCAAATGTTATTTAGAATATGAGGAAACCATAAAATTTTTTACAAACTGTTTTAGGAATCTATTTTTCTTTAAAGTATATTTATATGTAAGGATTGAATATAAGCATTAAGAATCATCTTTATTTTTATAAAAGTAAATAAAAAATGTTTTTTGAATGCTATAATTGCAGGAGCTGAAGTATTTTTATATTAATTCTTCATCTGGAGAAATTACTCTGAACACTATGCCACAGTTGACCAAAACAACAAATTTTTCTTTCATGGTTGAGGCTACAGATCAAGGCAACCCTCCACTCACTTCGCTAACAGAAGTAAGGGTGGAGATAGTAGGTAACTATCATTATGGCTTTTAAGGCTGTTAGTTATGTATACATTGATATTTATTTATGACATAAGTGTGTATATTAATGTTGAAATCTGCTAAAAACAATAAAATCCAGAAACATTTATTAATAAAATTTTCTAAACTTAGTATAAATATTGCATTTCATTTTAGTTTACACTTGTATTTTAATAATTAAGAGTTTTTATGAGTATTGGCAAAGATTTGTTGTGTAGAAATCATCAATTGTACTGTAATTCATACTTCTAACTAGATCATTTGAAGTCGTATGGTTAATTATAAAACACTATACATATGTAATACTTATTAGTTGTGTATCTTATGAAAGTTATAAAGTTTGAAACGATTTTATTTGTTTTCAGGTAACCATAAAGTACAAGGATTAAATAAAGAAAACATGGATGTTTTATAATTATTTATTATTTTTAAATAATTTATAATACTTAAAATTTTGTATTTGGTAATCATTTTATAAGCTATTGTTATGGTTAGTACCTTATACAATAGCTTAAGTCTATTTGTTAATTAGTTAAAATTCAGTTGAAATCAAAGAAAGTTAAACTTCCATTGTCAGAAGTGATGTTGATAAAAGCACATAAACTCTTGTTCCATAGGAGTTTACAAGAAACGTACAGATATTGCTAAGTACTTTAACTACAGATCAAACCATCTTGAAAGTGTAAAGATGGATGTCATTTACTTCCTATTCTCCAGAATACGGTTTCACTTTTCTGTGAATTTTCACTATCCAGGTCAAAATTGGTCATTGCTCCAGGATTCCAGGATTTTATAGTTAATGTTTAAATACATATTTATTGACAAACAAAGATAAATTCTCATATGTGATGTTAACTATATTACTTAGGTATGAAAATAAAACAGTTCCACTAGAATTTTATTTAAAAAGTAATTACATATGTTACAACAAATAAAATTTATACATAAATACATTTTTACCTTAAGTTAAATATTGAATTCAAAATAAAACATTTTCTTCTTATGCAGAGAAAATAAAACAGTTAAGTATTCCATCGAAAAGTAAAAAGATTTTATCAAACAAATGAGAGAACTCATCAAGAATATATACACTCCCTCTACACTTAAACATTTTACCTTTTGCTTCCTAACCTCTTTTCTCACACTTTTACTGGTTGTAATGTACACTCTATATCACTAATTACTTGAAAGTATCTTCAAGTAATATTCTACTCAGTTCCACAGTCATTTATAACTTTAGAAATATATATATATATTATTTTTTTTTACCTCCAAAAACATTGTAACATATCCAACAAACTATTTCACCTTGTCTTCGGGTTGATTTTCAATCTGTGTTTTCTTACCAACCTCACTTCTAACATATTCTGTAGATTTTCTTTTTTCAACAGAGATTTTCTAAACATTCTTACAATACTTCTAACCTTATTAATGACTGTGGAGATATTTTTATCACTGCATTAATCTTTACTTATGGAATCAACAAATTTCTTAGTGTCCATTACATAATCATCTACTGCTGTATCAGTCCCTGTGTTAAATTTGCTATCTTTTTCTGTTCTAATTCTAACCCTGCTGATTCACCAGTTCATCAGTTGATACTCTTATCCCTAACAATGTGTCACTTTTGTTCTATAAAACATCACATACAGCTAAGTATGTTTTATGAGAATAACACATGATGGTAAGTCTGACACCAACTGTTAGGTAACCATTCAAATTTAACCACTACTCTTGCACCATTTGTAACATATGCTACTATATCTTTTTCTAATCAAAGATTAGATTCAGCTAACTAATTTTATACAGCCTAAATGTCAGTTTCTGCAAGCATAGACAAAACATACTCATCATTCCTAAATTCTATTAATATTTAGGTAACAGTGATTTTTAGTGATGTATATACATAAATAAATAGACTAAAAACTAAATCTGGACCCTTCACTTAATTGTGCATTAATTTCTGTATGTGCTCACTCTTTAGCTACTAATATTGCTTGTACACAAGATTCATAACATAACTTAGATTTGCTAAAAAAATAAAAAACACATTAATAAAAACTGCTTTCAATGAACATGAACATCTGACAAAATAACAAAAGGTAAATACTGAGAATAACTAAGAAAAAATTCAGACATAACCATATTTTCTTATGTAAAAGATCTCTGAAAATACAGAGAATATGTAAACAACATAAAGTGACAAGAATATTCAGAAACTAGGCTCCCTCAATGAGTGACTCAACAGTAAGTCTGAAGGAGAGCAATAACTACCATTTTGAATGCTCCATTACATTGCAAAAATAAAATCTATCTGGTATCCATCATGCTAGAGTAGATCTTACAATATAATAAAATAGTATGAAAATAATGAATATTAATAACACAAAAGAAGATGAAAGACAAAAAAAATACTTTTGCATTCACCTAACTGATAACACAGTCAGCCAATCTAACCTATAGAAGTCAGTAAAACTTATATCCTTCATGAAGCTATTTAAATTACTAGTTAAATCAAGTTTATGGAAGGAGAGGGTAGGAAAACACACCAGACTTTCTAATAAGAAAACTCAAGATTGGATACTGGCCTAGACATCACTTACTGCCCTTCTTAAATCTTTTGGAACAACAGAATAGATAATCAATTTATGTGATGTTTCAATTGCTAAATATTCATTATTTTGTAATAAAGGAACATGTAATTAATTAATTAATATATAGTTAGGCAATGCTTACAAGTTACTAACCAAGACCACAATTAGTAACCAAATGTCACAATTGTGATATAAGTATATAGTTCAGAATTTTTTGAACAGTCATAGTAGTTTTCATTTAAACACAAAATATAAGAAATATCAAAATTTGAATGAACATTTTATTATGTTTTGTTATTTTCAAATATTATGTAATACATATTAGATATATATGCAATATTAAATATTGCTTCTTATTTCTTACCAGATTGTTTTCATTCTTCATTAGATTGAGATTTCAAATGCAGCTATTGTGCAACATCATATGGTTCATTCAGTAATATTATGGATTCCAAGTAATTCCAGTATTTTAGATTCTATCTGGTTAGTTAATTGTTTAGATATTTTTATGTCTACTCTATTTTGTCTCTATTTAGGCAAAAGTTCTCTTTACCAATGTGCTGTTATGATCTCTTTCAAAAGTCTCATCAAGTGAAGTGTGTTCCTCATTTCATCAGTGCCAAATTTTTAGCAAGAGTAAATATTCTTTCAAAAAGTGCCCAAAATACATGAAAATAATTCTGAGTTTTTGAAAACTCAGTGACCAGTTTATATCATGGAAAAGATGAAAATGGGTAAATGGCAACCAATAACAACTAAAAGAAGAACAAAAAAAGCAATATAAAAGAGAGAAATACAAACATAGGGAAAAATAAACTTTATGTTGATTATTCAGTATTATCACTAAAGCTCTGCCATTATAGTGCCATTATGAACTGGTCAGATCTGGTGAGAAATGAAGGAATAATTTTATGAGTATTGACTAAGGATACAGGAAAAATATGTATTTTTTGAAAGAATATTAATCCTTGATTTGTAGTTTGATTGTCTTGTAGTGACACAGTACCTATAGTGATGAAACTAAGGTTGGGAAGCTGCAAAATTCAAAGGAAAGAATTATTCATAGTTTGTATTAAAGAAAAAAATCAAGTCATTTGCTCATCAGTCCCTACCTCCCAAAATTGTGTGTTAGCTACAATGTTGTTACTGAGTTTTTATATCAACTTGATTGTTTACTAATATTTAAGAAAGAATGCTTATTGAGTGACTTCTATTATTTTCTTTCTGCTTTTCTGTTCCTAAACTTTTTATCATTTTTTGGACATTTTGTCGTTTTGTTTTCACAATTCTAATCATTATCATATAATCTCCTCTTTATATTATAATTTGTACCATGACTCTAGTCATCTAGTTTGTTCTTTCTCACTTAATTTCACAGTATTATTACAGAACCAGTGCTGTTCAGACTGAGATTCAAAGTAAAAGTAAATATACAGCTATTAACCTACTAGTATGAGGATTGTTAAGAAAAACATGAATAGAATCTCTGTCATTGATATTATTTTTATCTCACAATATAAGCTTATGAGAGCATTTTATAAAACATGACATGTTAACTATGATAGTACAAATGTAATTAAGTAGGTATATCCTTTTTTCTGTATATATCAAAATGATTTATTCTAGCATTTGTCAGTCTAAGTGTTCAGTTAGTTTAAGTTCACAAAATTTATATTCATAAATATGAAGAAAATGTGTCCATCTGTGAGTGTAAACATCTTAGCATGAAAATTGGCATGTGTCTTCATTCCTATCTCTCACACAGATATATCTGTACACTACATTTACCTATATTGGAATCATGTCCCATGAATGCATGAGGTTTTGTAGTTTTTTAATTTTCTCTCAACAACATGTTACAATGATGGTTAAATTTTCTAAAAATACATTTTTCAGCAAATGTAATCTGAAAATACATTATATTAGTATTAAAATGATATTCCAGTAATGTATTATGTTTGTCAGTATTAGAACTGCATCCCAAAAGTACATTAAGTTTGTCAGCATTGCAAACATGTCTTGGAAAATTGGTCATCATACTAGTAGAAATATCGTTCAAAAACCCATTACTTTTGTTTGTATTAAGAACACTCACAGTAAATGCAAATAAGTTGGTTGGCAATATTGTGTTTATTAACTTATAAAATACTTCTAAAATGTAAGTGTAGGTTTTGAAATAATATTTCTCATTCTATGATGTAAATATATATATATATATATATACACATACATGTAATTTGTAATTGTGTGTGTAATTTTGATATACATCTATGGAAATCACATCTAATTATTATATTTGTATGCTGTCTTTTTATACATTAGTACAAGGTTCTTCAAAACTGTTTTCACTGTATCTAAGATTACTTAGTCATGTAGAAATAATAGAATCACAGGAATTCTATGCTGTTACAGTTGTTTTTGTTAGCAAATGTCATCAATTTGAGCCTCCTGCCAATAGTTACTTGTACAGTGAGTGTAATATATTAGTTGGGACTGTATGTCTCATTTGGTGTGAGATTGGATACACTTTGCATGGGAGTAACCACAGCATCTGTCTTGAAGATGGCACATGGAGTAGAATTGGCATCTGTAAACTGGATGTGGTTAATTGTAAGTTTTTCATTACTTCTGATAATGCAATAATGTTTTTTGAATTTTTCTCCGAAATTGTTAGTTGAAAGTTTACTTTGCATTCTGATGAAACTTGAAATGACGTATATTTTTACATTAATAATCTCTAGCAGAAATGCCATCTTTAGAGTGGATGTTTGTACTAGTAGTTACTAATTGAAAAAATTTAGAAAAGTGAGCATTTTCTAAACAAAAAATAGTATTTTTTTCAGTGAAGTACTACACAGGAAAAGTGTTAGGATTGGAGGTTTGGCATAAAAATTATTAAATTTGCATAAATTGTTCATAATTGTTTTAGATATAAACTGTAATATTTCTCAACATTAAAAGTTGTATTGTTTATTGGAAAAGTAATAGACTTTTAAGAACTTCAGTTTCTCAGTATTACATTTAAAAACTCCATCAATATAGAAATAATCAAACCCTCACATACAGTCCAAGTGAAAGTAATCTTCTTGTTGTGAGGAACGTATTTTTATTTTAAATTGCATTACATTATAAGAAACTTATTGTTGCAGATTCCACAGTTATGCTTCTATTTTTTTTAAATCTAGTATACCAAAAGTGTGAAAATTTTTATGGATTTTTGTTTGTTTGCCATTCAATAGATCAAGCAAGAGTTTTGGTTATATACATAGATACTGACATATTCTATACCCATTATAATAAAATGAGTAAAGCCAGTGTTATGTTTAAATATCATGGTTTGGTAATAATAATAATAAAATACAATGGCTAACATCCACTATCATTGATTTATTTAAAAATAAAACTTGAATGTTTTTTTATAATTAAATTTTTTTCATTCTGATATTCCATAACTGTCACATTTTCTGTATACATATACATATATGTGACAACAATTTTTTTTCTGTAAGAAATACTGGTAGGCTAAATATTTTTGATACAGAATGATATATACCTTATTTGGAGAATTGTTTTGTAAAGATGTGACTGTGTTCAGTGAAAGGTAAAAGACCTTAATGTAATATAAATAGAAATATTAATGCATGTTTCAACTTCTAACATGACTTACTAAAAGTTTAATTATATATTGTTTGTTTTTGCTGATTTAGTTATATATGCATTAAAGGGACAAATGTTTGTTAATTTGCAGTAAAATTCTGTGCACCACTGCAGCCTCCAGATAATGGGTATGTGGTAGGACAATGCTGCAATGATGTTGGTTCTGTGTGTACTGTTGAATGTGACCCTGCCTACATCTTGATTGGATCTCAGAATCTCATATGTCAGGAAGATGAATCTTGGGCTGGGAATGTTACTTGTATTCGAGCCAATATCTCTGGTTAGTGAATAGAGTAAAGATTAAATTAATTTATTGCAGAGATCCATTTAATTGAAGGAGGTGAAGGACGTAGTCCAACTACAGTGTTTACCTCAGTAGCTTTATTCTGATTATTATCAAGTAAAAATACTTGTTGGTCCTTAAATTCTGTGACTATTGTATGAGTAGTTGACAAGATTTTTGAAATTTGAGTCGTGTTTTTTTATGACATTTTTATAATTATTTACTAACATTGAAAGCCTCTTGATTTATAATAAACTATTATTTAGCACTTATAAACTATTTAGTTAGTCCAAGAAAAGCATTTAAATGTTGTCCAAAAACAACAAAAATTTTAACATTATATGATTTGATAAAATAAGTATTTGGTAGTTTATGTTAACTATCCAAATATTTATATTTCTTAAGTATTAGATTCAGTTACTCTATCATTTGTCACTTCTGTTACTAGATATTTAAAATTATTACTATTTAATGTTGCATGCATTATTAAGTAAAAATAATGAAAGAAGAAACTGATACAAAAGTTAGGTATTCAGCAATACTGGATGCAGATTTAATACATTTTTTCCTCTTGTTGTCAGAGATCCAGTGCATTGAACTAAATGCACCATCTAATGGTTTCATAAATGGCAGCTGTGACAATAATGTGGGATCAGACTGTAGATTTGCTTGTGAAGAGGGATTTATTCTTAATGGTAGTGAAGAAAGAACATGCCAAGAAGACTCCTCTTGGTCAGGAAATGAAACTCTTTGCATTCCTCAGCCTACAAAACGTACATATAATTCTTTCCTTTGTCATTTTTCAGCATTAAATATTTCTTAGAGAAAGGTTTATGTATACTTATTTATTTGTTTCACAAAGATATTATTCTTGGGTTTAAATAAAATACAAATTTACAAAATTATTCTAAGATTCTTGATTTTATGCTTTCTCAAGTTGTAAAAATTTACTCCCTTTTCTTAGTTGTGACATGTACACCACTATCACTACCAACTAATGGTGTGATCATAGGAAACTGTGAAAATGTTGTTGGATTCAGCTGTGTTATTGGCTGTAAGGAAGGATACATTTTGGAAGGAAATAATAACCGTACTTGTCAGAATGATACCACATGGTCTGGAGAACAGCCACAATGTATATTTACATGTAAGTGTAAATGTTTTATATATTACATGTGCATTTTATCAGTATGACTAAACATATCCTGGGTTTTTCTTTGTGACTATAAAGCAGTATAAGCTGTGATTGCTAATGACCATTTTTCGTTTTTATGAGATGTATTTACCACAAAGGCTAAATCACACAAAACAGATAACTGTCTACCTGAAAATTATTTCTTCTGTTTGTATTTGTTGACCCTAAATAGTTTTTATATGAATTATTCTAATTAGTTTTGGTATGAAGATTGGATGCAATAGTATAATTACAAATTATTTTAGTGTATGCAGAGGATTATAAGAATAATTTGAATGTGCTAATGCAGTAATAGTAATCCCATATGTGAACTATTGCTCTAGAGGTAACATGTTTAGTATCAAAGTCCACAGTAAACTTCCAACCAGTTGACAGTGTATTTCCACCATGGGTAGACTTATGTGGTTTTGGAGTTTTTCTCTAATGCCTACTCTGCTTCACTTGTCCTTCCACATCTACAGAGAACACTGAAACATGTCGGCTCTACATACTAAGTCAGTTGGATCCACAGTGGCTCCAGTTGATATCTTCATCTTCATCACAACAGGTTATTTTTTTGGCCAAAGAGCTTTGATTAAGCCAGAGCTTTTGCTTTATAGATAGAGAATGGCATTGTTGTAATTTCGGTTTTTCAGCATTATGCTTGTGAAAACAGTCATAGATACTGAGGTATGGCTGAATAACCGAAATTACAACAACACCATTTGCATTAAGTCCTCTGATGCAGCTCCAAGAGATTTATTTTGATCATCATAAATATGGTCTTGAAGTTTATTTATACATACATTAGAGGGCCTTTTGACCATTTAACAAGGTATACTGGTCAGAGATTGACTTTAGTGTTCTGTTCAGAAGCTTCTTATAATGGCAAGTAGTATTGGGGGGTAATATGTAATCACAGACATCAGACTGAATGTAACTGACAGTGGAGAAAGTAGTTCAGAAATCAGCATAGAACCTGAAAAATAAGTCTTAAAACGTGTAATCAGCCTAAGAAATACATGTATTTTTTTAATAATTATTACAATTGTTTATATGGTACTGTCAGATATTTCTATTAATTATATACATGGAAACACCCACACAGCTCTGGCTCTCTTAAAGAGGTAGTTCTTATGAACACTTTACAGATATGGTTATAGGGGCTGCATGAAAGAGTGATAAGACATTTCTTAAGAGGGTTTGTTTTTAGTATCCAAAGTTAAACACAAAATCATTACATAACTATTATAAATTTAAAAGGTTATGTACACTATAAAGCAATGGTATATTTATATTCAGTTTGTAGCATGACTTCTTTTCTCTCCATAAAAATGGATTTTACAAAAAGGTAAGGACAATTCATGGGGAAGCATTTTCAACATTGCAAATGGGAGATGTTGTATGTGTGAAGTACTCAACACACTCATTTTAATGAAAATGCAAATTTGACCAAATGTTAAGCTGAAGCAATGGAAAGCTGTATAATATGTATTGAGATATAAATCTTTGTCAAGGCTTTATAAGGGCACATCAAGTTTATACTGACCAGGTACAATCCTTTAGTGTTTCCCCATCCCCACTTCACCATCCTTTTCATCTGGTGGAAGGTATAAGCTTGTGACACATCATTTAGAATATTAATTTTTAACATAAAGGTTTTATAAATTAATCTAGTTCATTGCAATGCCATTATCTAAAATTGGTTTGAAGACATAAAAAAATTAATACCACAGATAATGAATATATATACATATATATATACATAAAGATGTTGAATCCTATATTGAAATGATTTAGAAGCCTCACCATTTCATTACATTCCATTTCCCTACATTCAGTCATGCTCTATCTGATGACCATAAATCTTGACATTAAGAATGCATTGCAGTTTCTGTTGCAAATGAATTTGTAATAAAACTGCTTATACATAGCACACCCATCTCACTTCCTGGATTTCTATTATTTATTTAGTATATGAAGATTGTAGTTTCCCAGTGTTCATTTCAACAATCCAATTATACTGACATTCATAGGCATTGGGTCCAGCAGCTTTACGAGTATGTATTCCTATGAAATATCATAAATACCCATTTCATTCTCCAGTTTCTTGTAGAATGCAAGAGTTGGAAAGATATGTTGTTGAAGCAATTTGTGCACAAATGACCTGTGTAGCTTTCCCAGATGGAGATTATGTTGGTTAATGTCATCTGGGACATGTTTTTGTTTTTCTACTCACTTTTGTGTTTATGAATCCCTACTTTATATGAGTCATGGTCAGGGCTGAATAACTCTTATTGGGGACCCAAGACTTTTAAATATTATGAAGCCCCTTTATGTATGTTCAGTTTCCTACTTTATTGAGTTATTGCCCCTTGAGGAATTTCAGCTGTCTACCACAACTACTTCTGTTAATAAAAGTGCCTACTTTTTTAGTGTCTTACAAACAGCTCCTACTGAAACATGTAGTTTTGTCACAAATGTTTACATGGATTGCCCTTGATCAATCACAGGCTTGATTTCTACATGCTTGTTATGCAGTATGTCAACTATAGAAACCAGGAATGGATTTATACTAACACTGTTGGGCATAACTTTTATAGACTTTCTATGTTGATATGGCACTTTCTGATTTGTTTGGATGATAACCAAACACAGTTTAGTTTTACATGATCAAAAGTAGCATTCCTGTATCATTTGTCTTTTGTATCCTTTTGCCTCACTGTTTCCATAATTATTTTCAGCACAATAAATCAATATGTGAAATAGTAATAATGTGAATGTATTGAAACACCAGTTTAGTACTTTCATTGCTAATGATATTTTCATCTATAAATTTTAAGAGAGCTTAGTATTAGTACACATATGAAAATAAAGGTAAAAAATGTTTTATCAAACTATTTCAGATTATGATGAGTAAAAGTCATGTTAATATTACAGTATGTGAACTAAGACATACAAAAACTTAAAATATTGTTGTTTAGAATAAGCAAAGAAATAGAAAAGTAAAAGAATTTTTGTTTTTATACCTATGAAAAAATGTTTGAATTTCTGACAGTTATTTAACTTATAGTAATAAATAACTAAAATTAAATAATAATACAAATATTTTACTTGTATAACAATAAATGTAGAAAAATTGAATGATACAATAAATGTCTTTTTAACAGCTGTTCATTGTCCAGTTCTACGACCTCCTCGAAAAGGATGGTTTGTAGGTTCACATTGTAATAGACTAGTGGGTAGTGTCTGTTTTGCTCACTGTCAAATTGGATACCAATTAGTTGGCTCTCGAGAAAAAGTGTGTCTTCCTAATGGGCAATGGTCAGGAGGTCGCCCAGAATGTAAACGTAAGTATCATACAGTATTTTTTTTAATGGATAGTAGCTCCTCAATGATAACTTTAAGAGCTTTGATACCTGACTTGTGCAGAAGACATATAATCTATTGTGTAACTTTTTGCTTAATAAATAAATAAACAAATAAATTATAGATAGTGATGAATGTAAGTTTCACAACGTCTTTTTAATGCCCAACCAAAAATTAAATCAGAATGATTAAACTTTAATATTATTTCATAATGTATGGACTTTCAGCATCAAACTCAAATCTTCTTTAATTTATATTGTAATCAATGTAAAATTAATTATCACATACGTTTAATTTAATGAACAATACTTCATTATTTTACATTTTAGAGAAAACTGACACACACACATAAATCCTATCAACTTTAACACATAGAAAGATTTCAGTTGTTTGCTATATAGAAAAGCTACAGTGGGCTATCTGTTCTGTTAACTATGTAAGGTGTTACCCCTGTATTTTAGTGTTATAAGTGTAAACTCACCACTGTCTCACCAGATGACTGTAGGATGATACTTTTGGTGTTTGGTTTCTCACATAAGACTGTACTCTTTTAATTTACTAGATGATTGAAAGTTACACATTTCAGTTTGTTTTTATCTGCAAAACTACAAGCCAATGTGATAGTTAATTCTTAACAAAAGAACTAATAAAAGTACTTCATTTGTTCAAAAATTAAAATTATTCAGATGATCATGTGGTTATGCTCTGATAAAGCATGCCACTGAGCATGTGACATTCCTCCACCAATAGAAGTGTGGTTCCCTAGTCTTCACTTCTTGATTTGGCATGACAAAGTTCAGATATCTAGCTCACAGTTTTGATTCATTTAAATTTTGCTTCATTGCTTTAGATTTGGAACTTTGATTTCTAATTTCAACTTCAACAGTATTTGATTTTTGAGATTACAGTTATCTAAAATTATTTTAAAATTTCTTTTTCAAATCATTACTTTCTGTGGTTTGTTATTCCCACTCATGTGTCAGTAATCAACCATTGTATGATGTACTCTTATATTTGAATCACAGCCATTACTGCTTCCAACATTACCAGTGACCAACCACTCAAAACGTTAGCTTCAGGTTCAACATTATCAGCTGTGGAAGTTTAGGCCCTATTCTGCAGGAAAGTGGCTTCTATCTTGCAGATTGAGTGGTCTCCTGTTTGACAACCTCTTCTGTCTTTCTCAAGGAATTAAAACACTAAAATGAGGATTTAGATTTTATTTCCTCTCCTCCTTTGATGTGCATATTTGTTCTTGAACCATGGATGTGCAGAGACCTTCTTCACTATTTTAGGATTTGATGCAACAAGTAGGTTATGTTTTGTCTCTGTTTCATTTGTCTTATGAACCATTTACCACTTTTAACTGAAAGATCAAATGCTGATTATTTTGTCATTTTTGCATCACTTGGCAAGAGGACACTCAATTCAGGTCCTTGTGTTTCACAGAGTTCTTTGTATTATCCAAACCAATTTATGCTGAGTCATTTTCATGGCTTTATTTTTGCCTGTTCAGTCATGACTTCCATTAATTTCCCTCTCTTGGTTTCTGCTCTATTTGATCTTCCTCTCTTCCCTTCCTTACTTCTTCAGTCTTACTCAACACTGCTTCATCCTTATATTTCAACTTTTTGCATAGCTTTTGTCAAGCCATATGTGAGTGGTTTTGGAATTTCCACACAGATAATGTCCCTTCTTTCCCACACAGTTTGTCTCTCATTCATTTGCTATTACACTTTCGTGGCATGATTTTTTCTATTGGTCTCTCCATCATGTTTTTTTCCCTTTCTTACCTCTGTCCCTCAACTCTCCCATTTCTTTCGCTGGTTATCCAACCGTGGTCTTCTTTTTTGTCAACTATTGCTGATTTTCAAGCAGCATTTCCTTCTACTTTTCATTTTTCCCATCTCTGTTGTTTCTTCTCTTCTATTATTAATTCTCTTTTGTTTCAGTCCTTTCATATCCATTTTCCTCCTCCTTAAACTCTCTTCCTGGATTGGAACTTTAACTTCATCCCCCTTACTTTTTCCCTTCTTATATTCAAACTCTTGGCTTCCTATTCTTTATATCATCTCTTATTGGACAACCCTTTCCTTTTTCTATTGGCTTGTGGACATTAACAGTCAGATGTTTTTGTCCTTGATGTCACTCACACCCTTGATAACAAACAGTGCCTGTGTTCTTCTTAATCTTGATCATTCCTTCCTGACTAGGATATTTGCTTTTTATGATGATAATTTTGTTTTCACTCCAATTTCCATTTCCTCATTTCCCATATGCTCTCCCATTCTCATCCAGATCTTCTATTCCTGTCAGATCTTTTCATTTTTCATGACCTTTCTCCCATTACCTTTATGTATTGGATAAATTTATTAATTTATTTGCTATGCCTGTTCTTTTTTTGTCTTCTGAATCCTGTCAACTCTTTTATGCCTCCTCTTATCCATTTCATCATCTCACTATTCCCTTGCTGCTTATTTCCTTCTTTCTTTTGGGAAGGTTATCCAGGCTGGCAAGTAGACCAATCTTCTCAAGTCTATGTCCCACTATTTTAATTGCCTTGCAGTTTTCTTTATGGCTGAATACTGCCTACATCCAATTACCACCCTACACTCTTCAGCTTATCTATGATTGGATAAATAATTTTTGCTAATGCTTTCTTTTTCAGTGGCCTTTTTACTCGTGATTTGAATTATGCTTCTTGGTGAGTGGTGCTTTTTCAGGTATGCTGTTTCTTAAAATCTGCACTGTATGACCTAAAGGTCTATAATGCTTACGGCTGAAATGGGACATTCTGCAAGACTGCTTTTAGGCTCCTCCTTGTGGTGTATTGCTTCATATATTTGTACAAAACTGCACATTCATGGACTAACATGAGTAAACCATAAGTGGATTGCTTCCCATCCCTGCCTCTATTGGAATGGTCTGGTTTTAAATATAGTGTTTCATAGTCACCCATTGTACTTTCTCTAATGTTACATCCCCCCTTCATCCAATAGAGTATGGTAGCCTTTATCACTAATCATTTTCTAGCTGATGGTGAACCATGAAAGTATCCTTCTGAGCGTGCTAATTCCACTCAGTTGAGAGTAAGGTGGAGATGTTCTGCCTGTGTAGAAGATGTGACTATCTAATGTTACATGCCAGATGCCAATTAGTCTAGACTCTGTATTTCATCTCATCTCACTGACAGGGAGTTCTCCTTTCCACTATCACTTGGATATTAGTTCAAGGGCAGTCAGTACTGGACCAGCTGAAATAAGTTCTCACATGTATGTGGGTTGAGACCCTCTTTCTGCCACAGCCTGGATGATACAGCATGATTTTGGACTTTTTTTCATATTGTCTAGAAGTCAATTGCTAGAAACATCTACTGTGGATTTTAGATTTACTACATAAAGGCTTAGATTCTTGGAATCGTGGCCTCTCTTTCCTTCTAATTCCTATGCCTAAAGTGAATGATTGAGAACCCACTTCCTACCATGGATTAGTCGATCTAATCCTTGTGCCACTGGTTTGGACTGGACTTGACTTCTCACTTATGGACTGAAGTACCCTTGTCATTCTACACATATTTCACTTTCATGTTCATTTTGGATGTGACTTTATTTTAACTCTTTCACCAAATATTTATTCCATATGGACAAAGAGTATAAGGTGCAGTCTCCCTTGAATGTATTGACTCATTACAAAACAAAATATTCCATAGTTACTTTTCAGACACTTTTAAAAGAGTATTTATGTAGGAAAAGTTACATCAGTCCATCTATCTGAAAAATATGGGATTCTAGTTGTAACTATGAGATGAGGTAAATGATTGTATTGGATGTTAATATTTTCCTAGGTTGAAAATATATTTGTGACAGATACTTAATTCTACTCATACTTCCAGTCCATTCTCCTCACTTCCAATCTTAATATTTTTTTCATGCTTAATCTGGAAGTGAAGACTGGCTCCACTGTATAGAAAGAGTCCATTGCAATAGGAGGGCGTGAAACACTCGTATTGATGGAGGATTATCACATGCTCATAGAGTTAGATTACGGTTTCAAGGCTAACAGAGAGCAAAAATTGTGCAATAGCAGGCAGTTGAGTCAAGGATAGCTATAACTGTGATAGGAAGTATTTATTGGAAATATGTTTTCAGTGTAGGAAAATATTATCATCCAGTTCGACAAGGCTATTTCATTTTAAGTTTGTGGGATATTTTTCAAGTTCAAATTTTAAAAGACTTAGTTGCATTCTTGTGTTGACTAATTTACTTTGTTGCTTTAATTCAAATAATTTGTTTTCATTTTCAATATGAAGATATAGATAAGTACATAGTTGTTAATCAAGCATGATAAGCTTTGAACTAATTATCAAAGTTCTGTCAATAACTGACAGGATATAGTGCCACTGTTGTGTGCATTATTTCACAGCAATAGAACCACCAATATCATTTCCCAGAAAAGTGTGTTTACTGCAGTTTTTTCTTGTTTAGCTATTCAATGTGAGTCATTAGAACCACCAGATGGTGGTCAAATCATCAACAGGTGTATACCTGAATCTGGAAACATTTGTCAATTCAAATGTAATCGTGGTTATGTCATGATTGGAAGTAATACAAGAGTTTGCTTAGCAGATGGACAGTGGGCAGGAGAGGCACCTACATGTCAAGGTATGTGTGCATGTATTTGTTGGTGATTGTATAATTAGTTATGACAAAATCTTATTCAAGTAAAATGTATAAATACGAGTAAATGTACATGTTAATATTCCTGTTCTAGTTATTCTTCTGGAAACAGAGATTAAGTATTATTCAGAAAAGTAACTGCTGATAAAACTTGTATCTGAAGCACCTTTATTAGGATAAAAGATAAGAGAATTTTCAAGCTTTGATAAATAAAAATCCATCTATTGCCATTCTCACAGAATGTGCTCAGGTTTCGTTTTTAACAGAACATGAAATGTTAAAACAACATAGATCTACATAACATTCCGACATTCCAGAAAAGAGAGATCTGAAACTAGATGGGATTTATACATAGTCAAGCCTGTGCTGATTGAGAAATGAGTGATCAAATCAAACCACTCTCTAGTTGGTAGTAAAACATGTTCAATTTTATCACTCAATTTTAGCAAATTTACAACAGTTAGGTAAATCAGATCTTTTCTCACTCTAAGAGTTTTTATTAGGATGAACTATCAGCAAATTACTTCAGACTGTAACTTTAAATTAGCTTAGTGAAAACAAACAATTTTATCCTCTAAATTGAACTGTATGTTCTTTGTTAATGAGCAGATAAGTAAATAAACTGCAACGTAACATTTTCAGTTATTTCTGTTATCAAAGCTTAAGTAGATTGATATTAGAAGTGATTTTACAGTGAAACAGTAATATTCCTTGTCTTGTGTCTTGTCTTGTATTTCTGTATGTGCTACTCAAAATCGTTTTAGTTTTATTGCTAGCTACAATACACTGTTCAGATGACTTAAGTGATTTTTCAATCACAACACCAAGATTGCTTTCTTCAGCTACAGTATTGAATGTATTCCTATTTAAATTGTAACACTAATTTGATTTGTGAAAATCTACATGCATCACCTTACATTTTAGTTACTTAAACATCTTTGGCACATTGAGTGATCTAATTCTTCCTGTAAATCTGCATCATCTGTGATAAAGTTAGCCACCTGAAAAATCTTAATGCAATTTGCAAACTTTAACTTTTTTTTAGTCAAACCAAAGTTAATATCATTGATATAAATCACAAACAGCAGAAGACCCAGCACAGAGTCCTAAGGCACATCACTTGTAACTGTGATCCAATCAGATCTAACTCTATTTATTATCACTCTCTGCTTTCTACTTTCAAGCCAATCTTCTACTTAGTGTAATAACATTTCCTCCACACCCACAGATTTAGTTTTTGTAACAAGTCTTTTGTTACTTATCTTACCAAATGCTTTCTGAAAATTAAGTTAAACCGAATCTGCAGTATTTTCTTCCTCAACTCTTTCAGCTACATCCTAAAAAAATGTTGGTAGATTTGTCAAACAAGACTTTCTCTTAGTGAAACTATACTGACTCTTTGACACTATATCAAATTGCTTTAATCGACTCTGCAATCCATCATTAATTGCATTCTTCAAAGCCTTTTCCATTACTGATATAAGACTAATTGGTATATACTTGTCTTCACACTTTATCACCTCCTTTAAAAAATTGGACTAACATCAGTCAACTTCCAATCTTCTTCTACTCTTCCACTACTCAGTGACCTATAGAAAATATTAGTTAGCAGTTCGCAAATAAAATCTTTAAAACTCTAAAATAGAAGTTGTCTTGTCTAGAAGATTTATCAATTTTTAGGTTTCTCAACCTTTTTCTTACAATTTCAGAACTTAATAAATTTTACATCAATATATTTCTCATATATTAAGTGCTTTGGTTGAGGCATAATAGTTGTATCTTCCTTTGTAAGGACTGAAGATAACATATAGTTTAATAAGTTTATCATCTCATAATCTTCCAAGATCAGCTACCCACTTTCATTTTTAAGAGGCCTAGTCCCCATCCTAACATTTTGCTTACCCATCATATACCTAAAGAATTCCTTATTATTTGATTTAACTCTCTCAGCCAGTTCTCTTTCATGTACAGTTTTGCAATTTTTTCTTCTTTTTAAATGTCTCTCTTGATTTCCTAGAGTCTTCTATATCTTTATTATTTCTAGTAAGTTTCAATATCATGAATATCTTATGTTAATCCCTAATATGATGTCTTAAGCCTTTACTTATTCCACACCCTTTTTTTTCTACAGGGAATATGTATGGATATTAATTTTTTTCCTAAATGCTTCCCATATCTGTTCAAGATCCCTTCCAACTCTTCAGTCCAATCTACATAAACTAGATCATGTCTCATTCCATCAAAACTGGTTTTCATGAAATTTGGAATCTGGGTACTGTTCTTCTTCAATTCTACATGTAGTAAAATCCCAAACCTAATAGATCAGTGGTTGCTTGTACTTAAATGCTCACTAACCACAACTTTGTCTATCATATGTGCATTAAGTGCTAATATTAAATCTAATATTGCTTCCTCTCTTGCAGGTTCTTTCACCAGTTGGTGTATAAAAGTGCCCTGAACAATTCTCAGGAACCTATCTCCCTTATTGTCAGACTCAATATTTCCCCAATCAATACTTCTGAAATTAAAATATCTTTTTCAGCTACTATTCTGATCTCATAAAACAATTATACATATTGAGTATTATGTAACTTTTGTAATGACAATGATAATGAGATATATATGAAAGATAATTTGTCCTCAGGTTATCACATCTGAAATAATAAATAACACTAAATTGGTTCCTTATGATATGAAGAAGATTTAAGCTTATTGACTTATAAGGAAGGCACTAGAAGTGAAAAATATATTTTCATAAATTCCTTTTTGTGATGAAACAGCTAATTTAAGATAACAGTTCTAATATTTAGGACTTTTGAAATAGGTTAAAATATCATTTTAAAAGGATGATTTTTTTCAGATATGTTTTTCAGACTATAAACCTAAAATCTGTTCAATAAAGGTTAATGAATATATTATATAAAATCATTGTTTGTTTTCTAGTGCAGAGTTTTAAGTAGGGGCTATCTGTGTACTGTGGAGAATTGATCCTCAGATTTTAGTATTGTAAGTTTGTAAATGTAGCATTGATATACCAGAGGATCCTACCCACTAAGTGTTATAAGAATGTAGTTCAAACTAATGTATTGGATACGAGTGAGAAATATTGTAGTCGATGTTTTATACATATATTGGAAAGTAAATTTTCAAACAAGGAAAATGCATAATGTTTTTCTTTTTTCAGTTTCATTGTTAAATGGATTATATTACAAAATAGATTTATACCTGATAAATAAAATGCATTCATATATGTTCTCTGTTTGATACAAGTACAGAATAACACTACAATGTTAAAATAACATTCTGCCAAGAATGATAAAGTTACAATAAGTCATATAAAATGTCAGCAATTTAAAGTTTAAAGTAATGTTGCTATGATAATATATTTACTTTGAACTACATTCATAGTGAAGTAGAAATCTTGTTGAAGTGGTGATAGGGGAACTATTTAACTTGCAGCCAAAGTTCCAGTATGAAATTTTCTTAATTAATACATCATAACCATTAAAGCAAGAATATTTAATATGCAGTTATAAAACACACAACACTATAATTGCTCTGTTGATAAAGTGATCTTAACTTCTCTACATTCAGTGTTGTACAATGCCCACAAGGCTTTTGGCTTTGTTTCATCAAATAAAATAATTGCATTTAGAGCAGTCAGCACTTTTGCTAAATATTTTTAAATCCCTCAAAGGATTGTTTTTTTTTTAGTATTCTATCACATTTTAGAAAAGTTGATTTCTCTGAAACATATCTAAATAGTTCTGTATAGGTAGTGAAATATTTAATGTTCATGACTTTGACAGTGTTAGTCCTTTAAATGTTCTACCAAACATACAGTTATGGAAGTTCAAAGGTAGACAAAAATCAGTTGTATGTCAGCAAATTCAGTGGCCCCAAAGGAAAAAATTGTTTAACTTATCTGAACCATTTTCTGAAATAAAGTTTTTGATCTGTATACTTTGTTCAAATCATTTAACTTGAGTTTATTTTTCGTTTGGAAATGTCTTCCTATCTGTCATATCTTAAATTGTGATCTAGTATATGTTGTAAACTGAAATAAAGTGGAAAAGCTTTTCCCATACACTCTGAAGTTTCCATTTGTAAGAAAAACTGTGTGAATTTCTCTACAGTTGAAATTCTGGCTGTAAAAACGCTGAAAAGTGGAGTTTCACCTGTTATAAATACAGAAGATGTTTTAGAATTTATACTTAGTTATTTTTCTTTGTTTTGTCTTTATACAGAGATTAGATGTCCAGTGATATCTTTACAACCTGGGGTCCTGACAGTTGGTAACTGCAGTAATTCCATTGGAAGCCGTTGCTTTTTCTCATGTCCAGTGGGCTACAGACAAAGAGGAAGCTCACTACGTACATGTCTGTCAACTGGAATGTGGTCTGGAACAAGAATCCGTTGTTTAAGTAAGATACAGTCTCTTACCATGTTTCACTAAAAGATTTTCTGAGGTTTAAATACAAAAAGTTCTTGTTAATCATAGTTCTAAAGCTAATTATAAAATCATATAATATGTTTGAAAGGTTATGAGAAGTATCTTAAAATGCTCATACTGTTTACCATGCCTCTACAGGACTACTAACTTTTATATAGGTAAGTATCAAAATTCTAATTACTTTGCTTTTTGTGTAAATGTTATGTTTAAAATTTTGTTGCTTATTAAATGATAATTGAAATTTGTAAATGGCAAAGCAATATATAAAGTTATAGAGTAATATTAATCACCAGCCAATCAATTACTTTTTATACAAATCAGATATCTGATTCATCATGAGATCTGAAAAGCAAATGACGAGTGTTGCAACCTACACTTACAATGGAACATTTGGTAGAAGTGACTTCTCATCTTTATAGTGTGACATTTCATTTCAGTATAGAGTTGTCTAGCAATATTAATGTAAAAGAGTTGATAATGTTCTGAGTCATTTTTGATCACATCTGAAGGAGCTTCTTCTAAGGCATTTTTAGTGTTTTGAGTCACTTGATTGGATCTGAGATTTCCAAACAGTGTCCCATACATGCTTGATGGAATTGAAGTACAAAGAAGTTGCAGGCCACTTCATTTACTCAGTGAATGTGTTGACCAGTTTAAAATGATTATCCATTAGACTGAAGCTAGGGCCAAGTACCCCTATACATGGCAATTCAAGGGTCATAGGTTTCATTTTTGCATGAGAAAAATGTTTGGGTTTTTACATATTTTTAACTGATTATAAAAAACCTACTTATTTCACAATAAAGCAGGAAACTAGTGGAAAATTGGTATAGCATTATCCTTGATCTTATGGTCTATGTATATAATGTTGTTTATAGTAATAATTACTAATTTATAGTAAATATAGTTTATAATAATAATATCTGTATAGATTAGCTGGTTTCCTTTCATTCAACAACTTCCCATATAAGCAAGCTACACAAATGTTTACTTTGAGGTCAAATGTCTTAAACTGTTTGTTTTAAATCAAAGTGACAAGTGATACAGAATTATATAAAATCTCAGTGAATAGCATGCATTGAAATAAGTAGTCATTTACATTTCAAATTGTATAACTAATCGTCAGATGCCTGATTTACACATCAATGAACCAAATGATGTAATTAATATTAAGTTATTACACTTGGTTTGCTATGTCATAAGCACAAGGTTTCAAATACCAATTATCTTTTGAGCTTACGTGTGTGGAGGTCAATATATGCATACTACAGCCTTTTACAAAATTTCATAAGTATGTTATGTACTTGATGTAAGAGCCATAAAATATCCATTTTACATAACACTGATGGTTTAACAACAGTATATGGGCATTGAAAAACTGTACATGTTCAGATAGGTTATGCAAATGCAATATACAAACTGTGAAAGGGACAAAAGTATTTTTAATCTTTGCATGAACATTATATTGCACTTCAACTACCAGAGTCTGAGTCAGATTGACTACAGCTATTTATTGACATATCTTGATTACAGATACTTTTGCATCTGATATTTTGTGAATAAAAAACTTGTACATTTTACTAACTTCTTGCCATGTTTTGTTTAGATACATTTAGTAAACTTGGAGTTATAGTCATCAGTACAAGGTCAGAGATATTTCCACAATCCTGTGGCCTTTCACTCATTTATCAGCAACAGATAGAATGTGTGTTTTTAATTAATTTTCCATGATTTGAGATTAGATTCATTCTGACCTATGAATTTGTTTCCTCTCAAAGAGAGTCAGAATATGCTATTAAAGTCTCATTACTGTTGTAATTAAAATTTTCATACATATTGATCATGCATGCTTTATTCATTTTTATATATTCACAAGTTTCAATTTTCAATTATTGCTCGAACATAGCCCATTTAAATTGTTTCTTGTATTTGCAAAAGTAACACTATAAGATAATCAGCTTAAGTAAATCATTTTATTTTATATTTACTCCACCAAATGTAATTCTAGTTGATAACATGGAGCTAAAATGTGTTTGTAGTTTGAGTAAATAGCTCCAATATCCCTAGCCTTGTTTTCTTATTATTCTCAGGTTTGTAACTTCTCGGTGTTTAACTTATTTTGTGTATAGTTACTTTGGGTTATAAACTTCAGACTAAAGACACAAAAGTGAACTCATTATGAAGAAAACTGAAAATAAATGTTTGTGTAAACGAAGACATTTTTAATCACCAGCTTCGCTACAATCTGAAGTCTAACTTTTTCACAAACCAACATGCATGACTGCCCATAGGAACACAAACATCTTGAATATTGTTGAATCTGTACATAGGACAATTCCAGTTCTGATGAATGTTTTCAGTCATGGTCACTTTAAATTACCTTAACGAAAAATAACTTCTGTCAA
Source organism: Tachypleus tridentatus (assembly GCF_004210375.1). Lineage (NCBI taxonomy): Eukaryota > Metazoa > Arthropoda > Merostomata > Xiphosura > Limulidae > Tachypleus > Tachypleus tridentatus. The sequence goes on from NC_134834.1 coordinate 35,740,701, forward strand.
AAAGTTTTGATATTTTAATTTATTTATATATAATCTTAAGGAGTGGAATTAGAAAATACAGTCTGATATTTCTCCATTCTAGCTTACTTTAACTTTTAATGAGAATAAAATATGAAATAATGTAACTGTTTTTTGTATGTAATATTTAAATTATGTCAATTACTAAATGTAGATTTTTGCTTTTCTTACTTTACAGTAACGTGCCTTATGCCACCTAATTCACGTTTCATTGGACGTTGTGATAGAATTCAAGGGTCAGTTTGTAGGCTTGCCTGCCGTTTTGGTTACACTGTTCAAGGGTCATCAACAAGAATTTGCTTGCCAAATGGTCAGTGGAGTGGTCCTCAGCCAGTATGTACTGAAACAATATAGATCTTCCTGATAAATGTTAATTTCACACTTACACACACACAGATATATATATTTGGCATATACAAGATATTCTTTATTCTTAAGTGTGATATTAGTTTAATCCTTAAAACTAAAACTATTACTGGCATTAGTAGTAGTAATGTTGTTATAATGTATGAAACTATTTCCTGCATTAAATAAAATATTAGGGTTGGTTTGTTTTCTGGAGGCATGTTGACAAAATAGTCAAATTTTATTTAATTGTCTTTCCTTCTGAATTATCTGTGGTTTGCAGTGTAATATCATTTCAGATTTATATATTATTCTGTTTTGTGACATCTAAGTTTTGAGCAACTATGTCTTTGAAATATTCCAGTAGTATAAATAAAATTGGATATTTTATCTTAAGCTGTTGTTTTTCATGTGTTATTCAAGCTTTATTTCAAACGGATTGTATTGTTTAGCACAAAAAAGTGGTTTAATTGGAAGACTTTCTTCATGGAAAATTTTTTTGGTTCAAAGTACAGATGGCAAAACATTTTGACTTAATACAAGACACTCTAATTAGAATAATATGATGTAAGGGTGAGGAAGATATTTTTATTTGAGGCATGATGGGAAATATATTGAGATGCCATTTTGCTGTTTCATGAATTTTTTTATCAGTAGTAATTATAGCTGTAAGGAGGATATTTTGACCCTCAAAGGCTCAAAACACAATACAGAAGAAAAGTTTGAACCTTAGATAATACTAGTTTGTATAATTCACTTATTATGTCACTAGAACTACTAGTTTATATTTGACTGATGACCTCTTTACACGTAATTCATATAAATGAAATAAAATATTCACATGTAGTTTGAAAAAGAACAATAATCAAATTTTAAATTTTGAAATATATAAAATGCACCTTATTTATGTACATGTACTTGATCCTATGTGTGATACTCACATAGCTGCATAAAGGAAGCTTGCATTGCCAGAGCATCCTACTGCAGGCAATTAAAATAATTGCAGCTGACTTAAGTAAAAAACTTTTATGTGGTAGCCGTCATTTCAAGCAGGTTGACAGTTATATTAGTACATACAATGCGTATAAATTTATTTTTGTTGAGTCCCGATAGGGTCGGGGTCTTGATGCAGTTGCTCCTACTGCTCCACCCTTAAATGACCATGTAAACGATGTCAAACGATATCTGTTAACGAGAGAAAACAATCCTGACGTTGCTTGAATCATCAATGTCGCCTTACGAACCTACAGACGTATTTAACTATCTTCAAATCCCTGGCTAGCGAACGAACCTTCAAACGTAACACTGGTAACATAAATTAACTAGGTAAATAAATGTCAAGTACTGGAAGATAAAGAGTGAACTACTGAATAAAGAGCTACTGAAAAAGAACAAAAATGGTAACCAGAGAAACTTGAAATAAGCCCTTGGAAACAGAAAATGGTGTAAGACAATGTAAATAAAATAATATAACACTTCCCAGATAAAGAAGAAACGTTTGTAGTATAGTGGGGGAATGTAGCAACACGCCACCAGAGGTTGTTACACGTGTGTCGCTATCGGGGAGAGGGATAGAGCGATAGCATTACAGTAACACAAAGTGGAACCAAAGATATGTTGCTTGGGTTCTCTGCTAGGCGGCCATGACATCGTAGTTCCATGAAGTTGAACTAGCTCATATTTGATCACTATGTCTCAACATGACTATAATTAATACAGTCAATATAAAACGCTAATTCATTAGAAAATTACATTTCCTGACCGTTTATATTTAAATTATTCCAAAAAGAAGTTTATTTAAATTTTATACAATAAATAAAGCTTATTGTTTTACTCTAATTATAAATCAAATGATTATTTTAAGGATTTTTGGTAGCATGATAATAATAAATTTCTGGACAAAAATTTATTTTTAAATTTTTCATAATAAAGAGTTTACAATATGATATACATAAAAAGACACATCTATTAAGGATGTATTTACATGAAAACATTTTACAACAATATCATGAATAAACAAATCCTTACCATATTTAGATAGGAGTTTTATATTTAACACTTGTCGATAATAGGCATTATATATATACACATATATACATACAATATTGTCAACACACACACACACTGATGAATACATACGAACGTGGTTTATAAATGCAAAACAATTACACTTTAAAAAGAATAGTTGTGTTCTTTTCAGCTGTCGTTATTAACACTAAAATTTAAAGTTCAGTTTGGTCACAGTCTGACATGTTTGATATTCAAGGCCAATAACCAGCTTGGATTTAGAAAATATACTGGACAAAATTAAATTTAAAAAATCTTTTGACATTTAGTGTTAGCTCAAACAGATAACAGTTGTTTGAAAATAAGAAGAAAAAAATTAAGATAAAAGCGAATTATAGCATACTTAGCCATTTATGTATTTACATTATACGTAATATTGAAAATAAACTACATAATTTAATGTTCACCATACTTTAACCACAATTTTTATATATTACTGAATTTTAAAATTCAGTAAACATAGTGTTTTCACTTTATATAGCGATATCAAACATTAAATGTATATCCTCACTATTTAACGAGCCATTTCAATTAGCGTGCAATTACTGCATACTATGACAGATGTGCAGGAAAGTTTCAGACCATGTCAGTCGGTTTAGACTAATTTTGCAAAATGAAAGATCTATTCAATTCTAATCTACTTTAATGTGAAATGTATGATATTTCATTATATAATACAATAAATTATATAATAAAATCGATTCAAATATAATTTTTGATATCTACTTAAACATGTGAAACGTATGAGATTCCATTATATACCAATATCCACTTGTAAAATCTTTCAAAGAACTTTTAAAACAGGATCAAAATTCTTGTAAACTTCAAACAGACACTTCAAAAACGTCTGTAGTAGAAAATTTAATCGTATACTGAAAACTAGAAGGTGACGTTACTTTATTTATAATTTTCATACTTCATTCGTATAATTTATGAATATAATACAATGTTCTAAAATGAAGACGCATCTACAATGATAGTCTAATAACAAAATCACAATTTTAATTTTCAAGACGGCTGGTATGAGTATCAAAACTAATTGAAATAGAGTACAGAACAACATTTCGACCTTCTTAGGTAATCTCCAGATTAAAAAAGAGGGTTTGCAACTTTGTTAACCCGAAGATGATCTAAAAGGTCAAATGTTCTGTACTTTATTTTAATCGAAGTTTTAATACCTATACCAGCCGTGTTGAGAGTACATTTTTACTTCAAATGAGTTTCTCGTCATCACGAGAAACACAATTTATTTACAATAACAACACTTAAAAATAACTCAACACAGTTAATAAATAAACTTTTAATAATGAAGTGATTAAACCTGAGCATTGTAACAGACCTATGCGATGAGATAATTGTAATCACATAAGGCACTTATTGATGTATCTTCCCAAGAAAATAAGCTATAGAAATAGAGAAAAATGAAGAGAAGAATAGAGGTTGGGAAACGAGAGCAGGGAGAAGGTTCAGAGATAGTTAAAGTAAAACCTTCCATTAACTATTTAAGAACAACTTAAACAGATTTATCAGACCTAATTCTAAAAATTAATGGTGTGAAATTAGTAGATCGTATAGACAATATATGACAATAAATTAAGAGAAAAACCATACACTTCAACGAAAAACTTGGAGTAAGGTTAACACGTATCTTGCAAATGGAATGAGTAACTGTCAACCGTTAGTACACTTTGAAGCGAAGCTATTAGTTAGAAATAGAATTGTGTATTAGTGTTTTGTTGTCGCTAAAGATTTGGCTGTATTTTGTCTTACTGAATTAGACTTAATTCAGTAAAATGAAACAACCATTAATTTCTTTATAAATTTTCTGGAATTGAATGTGCTATCTATTAGGCATGACTTTGAGACTAAAAATATACTAATCGAAGTGCGATGTTCCCAATATCACTGTACTGAAACGTCTGGTAAATGCCTATAAACAAATCACATATTAAAATGAGATCAGTAGATATTAATAACTTTAACCAGTCTGTGGTATGGAAAACACTTTACAAACCACACAGTTTGGATCAGTTGTATATGGTGTTAACTAATAACAGTTTTATGCATTGTATTAATTATAATACTCTAAAAAACTATATCACTCATCTTCCTAGAGCTATCAACCTTGAAGGTCGTGAGAAGTAGCCTTGGTCGAATTACATAATCCATGTAGCTGGCATAAAGTGTCTGATGGTACAAGATTGTTATCAGACCTTTCCAGGCTCTCACTCTGTTACCATAATAAAATATTGTAAACGAGGTTATTAAAAGACCCTTAAGCTTTAGTTACAATCTTAAACCAAGTAGAAGAAACACTTTCTTAACCCGACTATGAATTTGTATTTACCTATGATTTGGTCAACTGAAAAGTAAGCGTGAACGTAAATAAGATAGCCTCTATAACGCTATCAGTATCATTATCAGTAGTACTTGGATTAAATAATAATCACGTGATAACAAAGCCCACTCTATCTCCATATACTGTTAATATGCATGATATATTTTATTTGCGCTATGTTTACTCGGATTCTGTGGAACCTAGCATTCTAGTGATGCTTATGTACTGCTGATACGAATCGTTCAGGCTAAAGGTAAGGATGGAGATAGAGTCACTGAAACATTTACAAATTATCAATACAGACCTGTTTCTAAATAAACTTTTCAGACTAGAAAGATCGATATAAAGAGCGACCTTGGTCGATCTTTCTTATTTGAACACGGAAAAGCGGTCGCAACGTTCCATCTTCACAATCATGAGAGTTCCTTACTATCAAGAACCAGCCATCTATGATGCATATTACTCTCATCAAGTAGAAAACGGTTTGTCTCATTATGTTGGTAGTCAATAGCAACGGGAACACGGACTGGAATACGTTTTAAGTAACTTGTTTTGTTCGGCTATACCATTTCTGAAAAAGGAACATTAGCATTAGGAATACAAGCTGTTCAGTCATAAATTTAGCATCTGATGTTATACAAGGAAAACATTTTGTAAACGTTGGAAAATGACTAGTATAACAAGGAGCTCAGAAGATGATTCGAGATGTCCTAATAGTAAAAAGAAGAAACAGAAAAGTCCAGTGTTCAGAATTATCTAAAACTAATAGATGAAGCAGTCTGACTCCAATTTTTTGACAAATAATCACGACTTTCCCCCACATGAAAACCCCTGTCATTGTACAGAGTCTAAGCTAAAATTATCCTCTCTCCCTCCCATGCAAGCCGTGATTGAGGAAGATCAGTAGATAGAATGTTAGACAATCTTAATTTTAATTTTATTGTTACCCAAAACCATGCACAATGGGTCTTATACTGCGCGGGAAGACTATATCTTTACTTTTTTTAGTCATACAGCTACTATTTCGTGCAAATCCTACCTTACACGTCTATACAATAGATTTCACGTTCCAGCACTTCTTTATTTAATACTAGACCATTGGTATCTGTGCTATGCCTACCGAATGGATCGTTTGTTTGTTTGTTTTCAATTTTGCACAAAGCTACTCGAGGGCCATCTGCGCTAGCCGTCCCTAATTTAGCAGTGTAACACTAGAGGGAAGGAAGCAAGTCATCACCACCCACCGCCAACTCTTGGGCTACTCTTTTACCAACGAATAGTGGGATTGATCGTAACATTATAACGCCCCCACAGCTGAAAAGGCGAGTATGTTTGGTGCCACCGGGATTCGAACCCACGACCCTCGGATTACGAGTCGAGTGCCTTAACACGCTTGGCCATGCCGGCCCCCCGAATGGATCGAGTTTCGAACTTTAGCATTATATGTTCAAGCCTATCGCTGAGCCAGTTTTTAGGATCTTGTGTTTCATAATTACTAAATACTAGCGATGAAATTAATTAAGAATAATTTTATATAACTTCAGTTCTAAATCTTGCATGCATGATGAGTATGCATGTGTTAAATGTATAGGTATCTGTGGAAATTCTCCGTTTTAGTGTACATGATTTGACAATGTTAAAAAGACATCAGGGAACATTTCTGGTACTCTTATAACGACCCTCTTAATACACTTTTGTTCAGGTAAAAGTACAATTTTAATTCAAATATTCAATGTAAATAAAAATGTTTAGTAATTTTTAAACATAAAGATTTGACCAATATCCTGCTCAAAATTGAAGACGTGTTTTTCTGTTACTTACGAAATACTAGCTCACCTGAAACCTACCATTTCACTCCTTTTATAAAGCGAAATGGAAAGCAGATTTCTGTTTTGTTTGTTTTTATTACTTCGCCTAAAATATTTTCCAGCGAGAAAATTTTATAAATGTCCCCAGCATAATGTTTGCCAGATGTTTAAGGCACTCGACTCGTAATATGAGTGTCGCGGGTCCAAATCCCCGTCACACCAAACACGCTCGCCCTTTCAGCTGTGGAAACGTTATAATGTGACGGTCAGTCCCATTATTTGTTAGTAAAAGAGCAGCCCAAGAGTGGTGATGATTAGTTGCCTTCCCTCTAGTCTTACACTGCAAAATTAGGGACGGCTAGCACAGATAGCCCTCGTGTAGTTTTGCACGAAATTCACAACAAACCAAGCATAATGTTTAGTTTAAATTTTGTTAAAAGTTTAAATAATTAAGAACCTTGTAGTCTCCCTCATAATTAAAAGTATATATTATATATGTTTATGTGTTCTTAAACTAATTAAATTCTTCACAGCCATATTTTCCAACTTGCTTGTTTTCTTCTATTGATGATATAAACATTATGAATTTAATGAAAAGTGAGTCTTTGCTATTAAGAAGAAACAATAGTAAAAGTTTAGTACACACTGTAAAACTAACATGACTCTTTCTACAGCGAATAATGATTTGATCGATAGAACTTTATTCCCCTCTCAAGGGAAGCTGGCTCTACCATGTAAACTTCATGATAGATGGGCTTCGATCGTCCTTTTGAATTTGGAAACAACACTTGTCGCCAGATAATGACTTAGGTTTAAACGTTTGCACAACCCGTGAGTGTTCTTTGTGTAGTTTATGGGTAGAGTCATCTTGTAGTTAGTTATTTTTTTTATTAAATGCTCTGTCAGTCGAAAAATGTTATGTTAGAGCTTGTAACACGCGTCAAAAAGCTCGAGTCGAGTGTCATTATTATTCAGTTTGAAAGTGACTTACCTAAAGAAACTTGTTTCTATCTTTAAATCATTACAAACTGCTGAATTTCTCAACCGAAAAGTGACGTCTGGAACAGACTTGTTAATTTCTAGAATGGCTTCGACTGTGGATTATCTAATGTGCAAAAACAGAAGTTTGAGTACAAATGAAGAACAAACAACTACAAAACACACCACCAAGCAACTAGAAGTTTTGTTTCATCGAACGGGGACAAACACACATAAAATTGGTATGGATTATGTAAGGCTGATCAAACCATTCTTGGTATCATTAGCAATCATAGGAATTACATTAAAGGACGTAAGATATCGATCATTGCGTGAAAAAATGTCAGACAAGATGTTCTGGCAAAAGTGGTTTGTGGTTGTACTTGTTCAGTGTTTGTCGATAGGAAGTTTCATTGTTGAAATGGTGTATGCAAAAGTACAAACACAGGAGTTTCTATTTATCACACACTGGTGGCACTTTACAATTTTTGTTCGAATAGTCCAACATACTTTATGTTTAAGTAGGCTGTTGTGGCTTGAAAACGGAGTTTTTAGTTTGATGGATCTTTTGGAAAACAACAAGACAGAAGTTTTCGATAAAGCTATCAGAAAATGTATGAAAATGGTAACTTTCTGGGTTTGGCTGTCATGCTCTTTTGCTATTATTGCAACAGTTTATTCAATGCCGTTTTCTGAAAAAGACAAATTATATTTAACCTTAACAGTTTCTGTAAGGATGGGAACAATTTTGAGAACGTGTCAGGTACTTTTCATAGCTTCCTTATACTGTATTCTCTGTATTTCTGTTAGATGTAAAACGAAACAAGCTCTTGATGGAGAATTCGTTAAAATGACTAGCGCGAAAAATACCTCCCGTGCGTTGAGGGAGTTTTCTCAGATGGTGTACAACAATAAAAAACTTTTCAATGTTTTAGATGAAATTTTTTCACCCATAGTATTCTTTTGTCTATTTTGCGTATTTATTGAAATATGTGTACTTGTTAATAGTTACCTTCAATTGTGGAACTCAGATTTCTGGTCATGGTATAATATCATTTACATTATTAGTGATGCATTTAGATCAATCACTGTATTTCTCTTTATTGGATTCAGTGCATGTCTTGCAAACGAAACCATTACTTTTACCTCTGAATTATTGGACTGTTGGATTCACAAATTACCAAACACAACAGATCAACTTACTTATTTAGAGGCAAAGATGATCGTGTTGGCTGAACCTTTGGGATCTCTAACAATGTGTAAAATAACACCAATTTGTAGGCGCTTACTTATGTCCTTTGTTGCAGGAGTAGCTTCATACGCGATCTTAATGTTACAAATTAATCCAAATGCCAATCTTTGATGTTGTAGTTTTATCTCCCATTAATCTGTATAGAAATCAAGGAACAACTATGATTGAGAACAAACAACATTAACTTTGGTTTCTCTGCTCTATGTGTATATTTACCACTAATAACATATGTGATGTCATAGAAAACCGTTGATAGTTTCACACCTTCAAAAAAACTAATTGCATCCTTTAATAGATCGTATAGGCAGAGTATTTATGTTGAAATTTAATTGAATGGGCGACGTTTGAAGACGAAAGGCGGAAGACTTTCGAAACGTCGTCCTTTACACTAGTGTTTTTACGACAGGTAGTTGTTGTCCATTCAGCTAAATTTCATCAGTACTAATTATGGTTCACGTTATGTATAGAATTCTATCATTCACATTTTTATTTAAATAAAATTCAGATAAAGCTCGGTTATCGTTTTTCGTTATATGTTTTAAAATATTTTAGAAGATACAATTTTCCAAAAGTAAAAATAGTTTCATTAAGTAGTGATTAAAACGTTTAGTGTTTGTAATATAGTTATTTTTCATTTTTTTTATTATTTACGTTTGTTAGGAAGGCTGTTTTGCATTGTTAACTACTATTTGAATCAACGGCTAACCTAGATTTCCTAATCAGAAATTATACTCTCAAACATCAATAACAAAGAAAAAATTAAAATGCTCGGCTGATGAATCAATTATTTCTAATCGTTTTAAGTATATATATTATATATATATATATATTACTTTGCAAGCTTTTAGTTCGATCAGTCTCTCAATTGCAAACATTTTAGCAAAATGCTTAGTTTGGATAATCAATATAGATAACTGGTTTTAACCAGAAGTTAGTGACAACGGTGGTATTGTTGTTCAGTTTAAATATTTTACTATGTATTGAATTATTTCAGCATGATTAAAAAAATTCAATTCAGTTTCATCTTCGTTGTTTGTCATGTCTGAAAACTATTTACACTTAGTTCATACACAGACCGTGATCTCATTTAAGGTTTAAATTTTCAAAGAATGAAATCATTAAGTGACGGTTCGAGGAGTACCCCTAATTTATAAATATATACTCAACTACTACATTAAAGTGCTCTGGCTAATTCTTTAACAAATATGTCTTATACTGACAGACATGCAAAGTTATTTTTCAGTTGGACTACACTTTCACGAACTTGAAAGATTATTGATTTACTTATTTCATGAATAATGTTATTCAACTAGAGTCAAATAAAACTGTTTTAGAAGTTCATTTAAGTTTCTTTCATGCAGATCTGTACCAGTTCCTTAGAAAATCACTCATGCAATTCAAGCTGCTAGTGTAAACACCAAGAAATACATCGCATAAGCTGAAAGAATACTCAAACATAATGGAAACGTTTGTGTTGTTTATTTGTTTTTTTCAAGTGACGTGTAAAACAAAATCGCCAGTTTTGATACTAATAAATCACATTTGTATTTTTAACTTATTCGGTATCTTGTGTGCATGTGGACTGAATGGCTAGTTATGTGACCCGTGGATTCCGGGTAAAGATGTCCTTTATTTTGAGATACCAAAGGGAAAGCAGTCAGCCAGCAGCACACGCCACGACAAGGGCAATATCCCAATAAATTTGTTTGTTTGTTTAGAAATTTCGCACAAAGCTACTCGAGGGCTATCTGTGCTAGCCGTCCCTAATTTAGCAGTGTAAGACTAGAGGGAAGGCAGCTAGTCATCACCACCCACCGCCAACTCTTGGGCTACTCTTTACCAACGAATAGTGGGATTGACCGTCACATTATACACTCCCACGGCTGGGAGGGCGAGCATGTTTAGCGCGACGCGGGCGCGAACCCGCGACCCTCGGATTACGAGTCGCACGCCTTACGCGCTAGGCCATGCCGGGCCATCCCAATAAATCAAGCGAGTGAGCAAAGATTATTTCGGTTTTCCTGTGTCCAAAATGAAACAAAAATCCAATATTTTGTTATTTTAGTATGTATGTGCCATATTACTCGTATTACCGTAGATACACGTGTGTGTGATAATTAATAATACCTTTGAAAAATAGAGACAGAAATCGTATGAGGAAATTAGAAGTTTGAGAACTTTAATGGACTGCAACTGTTTGTTGGATAAAAAAAAAATCCATTGAAATAAACCAGTGTTGCTTATAACTAACAACGACAAATGATATCACTAATTCTAGAAATGTATATATGTTAACATATATATTTCAGTATGCTACAATGTTTTTAAACAATTACATCAAATGGAATGAGATGGTGAATTCAGTACATTCAAACTTTAGATGAAATATACTTTGATTTAATTTTGCAAAGAAAAAAAGAAAAATAGAAATAAGTAAATGAAAGCTATATATTTGAGAAAAACGGAGACGCAGCCTCAAAACAACTATGTAACGCTGGGGCACAAATCACATTCGGAAGGGGAACTCCAGATTTTAGAGTTGTAAGTCTGCAGACTATTTGCTGACTATCAAATATGAACAATTCACTTTAAAACTTTTTGTGAAGTTTATAAGTGTTGAAAACGACTGCGCCTGTTTATTCGTTCATTACTCTGAACCAGTGGAAAGAATCAGCATAGTCACATTATACAGGAGAGTTTACTTCATTTCTTATCAAAGTCTTTCTTCTCTGTTGAGAATATTTATTGAAATATATATACTGTATCCCATAACAACAACATAAATCTATACGTGTATGTTATAAAACTACTTTATAGGAAAGCAATGAATCATTATAATGTTTACGAATCTCTTACAAAGAGAACACGTTGAATAATATACAAACTGTCAGTGTCAGTGATGTCGAGAAACCCACTTGTTGAGAAATGATGAACCTGACGATGACCGAAGAAGGTCGAAACGTTGTTCGCTCTTCTATGTAAAATATTTTCTCAACCCAAACGAGCCGTTTTTGCATATAAACTGTCAATGTACCTTTCGTGCCTATTCCAGGCAAACGTTTGGTTAGCGTATGGTGGCTTAGCACGAAATCTTTATGCTTTGGTGGCATTATTATGTTTATTTTTAGGAAGTGCCTGTTTGTAGGTAGACATAATATGTTCAAACAGCAGTCTCAACTTGACAAACTATCAAAGCAAAAAGTAGTTACTGGTAATAGTGTGGATCTTAATGTATATATATATTAAGTTCACTTTTAAGATTAGCTCTAAGGAACTATTAGTTTGCCCCTGAAAACGCTTGTTATCAAGTATCATATTTTTATGTTAAATTTATGTTTTAAACATACGCGTTTTTCTAAAATAATGTGGTGAAGATTAGTAGGTAAGATTATGATAGTATAGAGTAACTAAACTCAAACATGGTTGTGTAAAACTCATCATTTAATTGTATGTATATAATTAAGAACTGAAGAATAACAATATATATTATAAGTGTTAAAGTTGTTTTTATATGTGTATTATTTCAAAAATTAAAAAAAAAGAACATTGAGGAACTTTATCTCTTTGAGAAACAAAATTATCTTATTGTTCATTTGATAATATAAAATATAATATTGGACATTCTTGTTCTGATCAAGAAAATGAAAGCTGATACGAGTTACACGTTGCTTACCGATGTATCAACTGTTATATGGTTTTAAAACAACATGTTGTTTCCTTGTTCTCAAGCATCATTTGGAAGATCTAATTAATTATATTTCTTAGTTAGTAATAAAGTATTCTGTTTGCAGAAAGTTAGAAACTATTCATTCCATAGTTTACTAATAGAAACAAATATTATTATTAGCTATATAAAAATTCCGTGTATGTCATTTCCCCGAAAAGAGCCGAAAGCCGCCTGGAGGGATCATTTATTTTAACCACTGGTACCACTATACAGTCATGCGTTGTCTATCAGTCAGCCAGTAGACACTAAAATGACGACACATTAACGATTTAATGTTACAATTTGTACCGTCGAGACCTCAGTAAAATGTGCGCACGTCATTTATCGCTGGAAAAATTTACACCCTGTAGACTACAACAAAGCATGAAATATGAACTTCAAAAGCAAGAAATAAAATTGTTTGTTAATCTGAATTTTGGTTTTGTTTAGTTTTAAAACAAAACATTTTCGAAGATTCCGTGAAAGTACATTTAATTAGCTAGGTGTCAGCTTTAAAGGGCCTCAGTTCTTTACAGTAAGTGTTTGTGACTGATTAGCTATAAATTTTAACAATAAACGAACAGCACATAATCCACTTGTTTTAAAATAATATATTCAAAATAATCAAATATGTACAAAAAATTCATTACACTATTGGTTATTGCAGTTGTATCTCAGTCTTTAAATAATTGCCTGTTTTTTTCTTTTCGTCTAAGCCACACAATCGGTTTCAATTACTTTATAACATTCTTTGATAATAAAGTTACTCTTCTCTACTTTGTTATTACAACACAAGGTTGGGATACTTTCACTTTAGAAATCGCCATTATACGCTCCCTATGATTAAACTCATAATTACGCAGTTTCGCTTCACTTTTACTTTCATTAACTTTTACACTAACTTATTCGTCTTTATACATATACATTGTTCAGTTGAGGTCTAGAACGTTTTACAAACAACGAAACGATATGATTAACAATACTCACTTATAAACAATACAAAATTTAACTAAAATACATTTGGCTGTAACTTCAAAATGCATCTATTCTTCCCTTATTTCACCAGTTTCAAAGTAATTTTTAAATCATCACATTTTCAGTAAAACTATGCAGCAAAAAAATATTAACGGGGACAAAAAGTAGACGTACAGGGGCAGAAATATCGAAATACTGCAATCAATACTTACAGGTAACAGCATAAGAAAACTATATTTATTTAGCTACAAGTATCGACATGATGAATTTTAGTTATTATCTCTATATCTGTATCTATCTCTGTAGTGGTACAACGACATGTCTGCGCACTCACACCGCCAGAAACCAGGTATTGATACTGGTGGTGGGCACAGCATAGAGAGCCCATTATGTAGCTTTTTATGCATAATTTCAAACAAACTATATATATATATAATATATATATATATGTAGATAGCTGTGATCGGAACCCAACTGGATTAAATTTAATTAATTAAAGCTTTTGCTAGAGTTACGATAAAGAAGAGTCAGGTTATTTTTTTAATCTAATAGCCAGTAAACCTGAAAGTTCATTAAAGAAATGAATAAACATTAATAAAAGTGAGAGTTTTTCATTAGGGACATTGTATGTGGATGATGTATCGTATGTTACTGCGGAGTATTTTCAGACCCTTTAGTGAGTAGCTCGAAATTAGGGACAGTGGAAGACAGGCTTAGTAAGTAACTTTGCTGTACATTTAAGCTAAAAATACAAGTTAGCCATGAGCTGGACGATGATGAGGTCAAATTAGTTTTATCAGATATTCATTACACTTGTTGAATTTCATTTGTAAAGTTATCAGTTTGTACTTGAGAAAATGTCAAATGTTGACGTGAATGTTTTACAGTATGAACCAATAAAAATGTTTACAATGGAGGTTTAGAAACTATAAAATGTTAAAAAGTGCAAATAACCTCATAGTAGAAATGAAACATCAAAAAGTGTTTAAGGACATACCATTTTGAAAAAATAAATCCGGGCAGTTGATACATATATATTTACAGATATATCTGTGCGTGTGTGTGTGTGTGTGCGCGCTAGGAACGAATCACGAGACATTTATTTTGTTTGTTTCACAGATGTGAGGGAAAGGCGCGAGTGTTTTCCGTTTTCTCGCTTTACTTTCTTTCAAGGATACATAGGCCCGGCATAGCCAGGTGGGTTAAGGCGTTCGACTCGTAATCTGAGGGTCGCGGGTTCGAATCCCCGTCGTGCCAAACATGCTCGCCCTTTCAGCCGTGGGGGCTTTATAATGTGATGGTAAATCCCACTATTCGTTGGTAAAAGAGTAGCCCAAGAGTTGGCGGTGGGTGGTGATGACTATTTGCCTTTCTTCTAGTCTTACACAGCTAAATTAAGGACGGCTAGATCAGATAGCCCTCGAGTAGCTTTGTGCGAAATTCAAAATAAACAATTCAAGGATATAATTACTTTGCTTCACTTCTAGAGTTGTATATTACTGTCAAACTACGATAAACGTAGATAATAATAATACAGGATAAACTGTGGTTTCATTTGTATAAAAAGTGACCTCATGTATCACACCACATAATTAGAAGCAGCAAACGTGAGTAAAAGACTATACGAAATGCGATGGATTTTTAAAGTTTATGTCCTTGATGTTGAATTTGATAAAAAGAACAAATCAAATAACTGTTTTTCCACTTAGAGACCCATGTCTAAAGACACAGAATAGGCAATATAATAAAATTTTAATGTCTTATCAATACACTGGATGAGGATCATCGCGACAAAATCTAGCGTGAACATTGAAAATTTGACAGATCTATTTAGAAATATAAGTATTAACATTTACATGATATTTTGTCATTATTAAAGTCTGAAGAGTTAGATTGGATTGGATTTTGTTACGAATTCTTGGACGACTTTACACAAATACGACATCTGTAAAGTTTTATTGAAGTTGGACCTGAAAAAAATGCTCCTCTCAGTTTATGCAACAGTCACAGGAGCCTAAACAACGTACACATTGATGTTTATATCTGTTGTAATGAATTAATGTAATAAACGCGATATTGCTACCAGTATTTTATGTTGGGTATACCATATGTTTTAACTGAAATAATAAAACTGAAAATTTTGACATTAGTCCTGCATTGCATTTCTGTCTGTGGACAACCCCTGATATAAATAACTGCATAATACACCCTCGAAGAGTACAGAGAAGGAAAGAAGAAACGTGATTAGTTCTTACGGTTTGACGTCATTGAACGTAATAGTTATGTGGATTACCCGACAGGCAATAAACAGTTACGTCGTTGTTGACAATACACCCCTGCGCCTCGGCGGCTAGTGGTAAGTCTGGCTGTCTAAGCGCTTATGATGCTAAAAATATGGTTTTGATACTTGTGTAGAGCAGTGTATGAATAACCGATTGTGTAGCCCTGTTCTTAAAAGCAAACGAACAAAACAAACATTGTATACGTGATAAAATAATTTAAGCCCCATTAATGGAGGAAAACTCGACTGGACGTTTGTTAAATTAAAATGTAAAGTAGGTCATATTTAGAAGTAAGTTAAAGGGTGAAAACTGCACGTCGTACTTTATAGCCAAGAGTTCGTGCAGTAAAAGCACGTGGTGTACGTCATGTGACTTGTAAATATACAAAAAGATTATGTAAATATATATGTGTGCTGCATGGAATGAACGTGTTAATCATATTACTGTTTTTGAAAGAATCTCACGTCCAAGATAAACCTCAAAGACGCCAAATGGAAACTTTTTAATTATTTATTTTTTACAGATGCTTCTGCTTTCTTCAGAGAATTTGCCAGAACACAGTACTGAGATAGAGAATTACTTCACCAATAAGCATATCAAAGTTTTCAAGCTCTTTCTTGGGTAAACAATGACAAAAATCATTGACTGATAATACAATGAAACTATGAATGGCTGTTTTAATTTGAGAAATCACAGAAAAAGATATAAAAACGTAAACAAGCTAAGCATGCTTTATCATATGTAAAAAATTAAAATGAAAGACGTTTTAAACTCCAAAATTCTTACTTGTTTTCATTCCACAAGATTTATTTGACAATGCAAACTATGTTCATTAAAAAGCTGAAAATAATCAGTGTTAAATGCATTTTTGAGTAATAGGATATAACTTCTTTTAAGCCTAGCTAACAACTCAGCAGAACCATGTTGTTTGTTGCAGTTACAAATTTAAGCACTAGAAACATAGTCATGAGATAACATAAATTGTTTCAACATAAAGAATATGAAACACAACTAAAATCGTCGGCTCTAAGACTAGATGAAACATGAGTAAATACGATGCAGCCGCGGCACTTTAAATTCACCTATGAGACTTTTTTTCTCCATTTTATTAGCTTTATTTTTGCGCGGGAGTGATACCAAGCGAGAGGCGGTCGCATAACCACATCGATTTTATTATTAATCAGGACCCTCCCCAGCGGCACAGCGGTATGTCTGCAGACTTACAAAGCAAAAAAATGGATTTCGATACTCGTGGTGGGCAGAGCACAGATAGCCTATTGTGTAGCTTTGTGTTTAATTCAAACCAACAAATAATTCATCAGGATTTCTATAATCCTATCCACAAGATAGGGGGCGTTATAATGTGACGGTCAATCCCACTATTCGTTGGTAAAAGAGTAGCCCAAGAGTTGGCGGTGGGTGGTGATGACTAGCTGCCTTCCCTCTAGTCTTACACTCCTAAATTAGGGACGGCTAGCACAGATAGCCCTCGAGTAGCTTTGTGCGAAATTCAAAAACAAACAAACAAACACTGAGCTATTCAGTACTATCCATTCTGCTGTCAGTGTTTATCTATGGAGACTGCACGGCTGTATGCTTGATTTTATTCACCTGTTAGCAATGGGTGTGGCTGAAAGAGCCGAACCCACTAAGTGAAAGGGGTGTCCATATACTTTTGGCCATGTAGTGTGTGTGTATATATATTTGTTTGTTTGTTTTGGAATTTCGCACAAAGCTACTCGAGGGCTATCTGTGCTAGCCGTCCCTAATTTAGCAGTGTAAGACTAGAAGGAAGGCAGCTAGTCATCACCACCCACCGCCAACTCTTGGGCTACTCTTTTACCAACGAAAAGTGGGATTGACCGTCACATTATAACGCCCCCACGGCTGGGAGGGCGAGCATGTTTGGCGCGACTCGGGCGCGAACTCGCGACCCTCAGATTACGAGGCGCACGCCTTAACGCGCTAGGCCATGCCAGGCCCCGTGTATATATATAATTAATCACTAACCAAACTCGAAACGAAACTACTAATTCAGAGCTGAGGTTGCTAGCAAATATAACTAAATCCACTTAAACCTCAACTCAAAAGATTAACCATAAATTTACATGATGAAGATTGAAGCATCTTTGCGTTGTAGTCCTAAGCCGTATATTCCTTCTAATAGCTTATACTGTTCTTTTTCCATTCTCTGTTGTCAACAAGTACTATAACCTTAAGACCACAAGGTTTCATAACATTTAGTTCTATATGTTTTTGAAACTTACCACTTTTTCAAGAAAGTTTAGATCAATGTTATAGAACATTAAAACGTGTTTCTGACATAAAAACCCAAAAATACGGTATAGTTTAATCCTTATTAATGAATGTATTCACTGTTTGAATAGTGCAAGCATGTAAACATTATTATATTCTGCAATCTAGTACTACCCATAGAAATAACATCATAACTTAATAATAACACGAGAGAAAAGTACATCTACAACTTATTTTGGCTTACGACGAGGCTCATTTTTCCACCTCATATATATGAAATTTATTTATCGAGAAAAAATAAATAAATGAATTTTAAACAAATTATTTTAATACAATAATCCTAAAACAGTGTTGAAATATTTTCGCATTGATAAGAACAATAAATATTCGATAAAATATGGTCCAGTTATCAAATAATCGAACAATTCACGTCATACTTTGTCTTATGACGTAGCCGATAATGTCAAGATGTTTATTTTTCAAGTAAGTTAAAAGAGATGTCATAGGTTATCCACTGTCGCTAACTGTGTATACTCAGCTAAGATAAATAATTTTTCACCATCTTCACATTCTATAGAAGTTGAAAAGTCTGAAATTCTGTATAAAAGTTAATTTTCTATGGCGTGTATAATCATTTCCTGGGTTATTGTACCTGTCTGTGCCAAATTGGTTTTCATCTTTTATATTGTGCATAAAGCAGATTCTGGTTCATAAGGCGCATAATTTGTGTAAACATAAGCTGGTATCTATTTTGATCACACGGAAACATTTTATAGCCAGTCCAAGATTCTGTTATCGTTAAGCGGTGTCCAAACATCTGCCAGTTGTTCTTTTACTTTGATGGTGCATATAAGGATTCTACCCTAATTTAATTAGCTTTGTAAGAAGTATATCAAAACATGCGTGATACGTAAGCCACACCTATACTATATTAGCACTGCTTCATGTACGTTATACAGACAAACCATAGTATGAAATGTGGATGTCAATTAGTTTTTTATTGTGTTTCCATGATATGTATATGTTATGTGTTGATTCGCATGCCTTAGCTTTTATTATATTTAGAACTTTTTTTTTATATCTAAATAATGTCATCTGTTTATAGCTAATCATAACTCATCTGGTTATTTTGACATTGATAAATAAAATAATAAATAATGAGAAAATAAAAGTATTAATTTATCCACGATTTGTCATACAGTGAAAGATAAAATTATAAATTATGAGTAGCAACCAACTTTCTCTGTACAAATACAACATGTACACCTTACATAATTTTCCATCGGTATGTTACAGCGAAGTATGTCTGACATATATTGTTGTAACCAACGAGATGACAAGAATCAAGTTTCCTACTTGGTACAAACCAACAATTCAAGGAGTGAATAATAAACAGCAATGAGTAGTTTTATACTTTTATGGGATTCTGGATGCAGAACTACAAAACAAAGCCATTAAAAATATATTTGTCTACATTAAGATGTCTAAATATCTACATTTGAGCAACTCAACCAGAAATATAAATCTTACTAATTGTTTCTTCTAAAAAATTGACAAAACTAAGTACGAAGACCAGTGATGAGCATTATAGGTTTGTCTACACCAAAAGGTCGAAATATCAAAAACTGGACATATATACCAGAAATATACTAATGTTTGCGCTTGATTTCGTCATTTCCAAGGTTAAATAGCAATATCGGAAAAACAGGTTGGCGAAAATACAATAACTACGTTCATTAACGATAAACAGTTCGCTTCAGGTACAAACCTGAAGACTTACCTTCCAAACTACGATAGTTAGACAAGTAACAAACATATGATTACCAAAGAATAAAAATTAACAGCAAAATAGTTAGGTCAGTTGTAATTATTTTAATTATGATATACATTTTGAAGAGCTTACATATTGTAAACTGAATAATTAGTTCGATAAAAACGGTCTACAACAAGAAGTCCAAGACATGTAACTGAAAGAATAATAACTGTTTTAGTGCAGATCGTCATTATGGGGTTCACACATCTAACACTAAATAATTAGACGTGTACAAGCAGCTTAATATTAAATTGCTTCAACACGTCAGCACTAGGTGGATTTTTCTCAAGTAGACTAATATATACTGGTTTGCAACAATAACTTAACACATTCAAATTTAATATCTATACCAGTAATAAACACCATTTCGGCTTGTTTTCGTTAAAATGTCTGCAATTACAAAACAAGATAGTCAGATTCCTGAAACACCTAACAATTAATTCACCGATCTACTGATACGGTATTCAAAAATTACATATCTCACTAGCCTGTATCATACCATACAAAAACATTGAGCTTAACTGGAACGTACCAGATCTGATCGAACTCAAGTGCCAATTTTGTCACAGGTGTTACTTTATTCAGTACGATTTGATCAAGGTAGCCATTTATTGCTTCGTTGAATATTTATATTATGTCGTAAGTTACACTGTGTATGTGGGACTTTTCTGAAACGTTCACATGGAGCAGAGTTAATTCCAGATACTTGTGACTCAGTTTTGTAACTGGTTAGCGAATGTGAACCAGTTTTGGTCAGAACTTACTTTGATGTCTTGTCTTTGGTTTTCTTGTTCACCCTGTTTATAGTGTTTTTCGGTTAAAGAACTAAACTGTCTTCGAATATTTTATATTCAATTAAAGTTTACTTTCATAACTTTTAATAAGCTTAGCCAGTTCCGTTTACTTTTATTTAAATATGATTTAATTCGATAGATTTGTTTTTAACTTAACTAGTTTATTTTATGATAACGTATGTGTTTACATACAACAAGACAATAGGCCACTGTTCGTGCGTTTTCTTTTTGTGTTATATTGTGAAGGCTACCATAATTTAGTAGTGTAAGACTAGAGGGTAATCAGCTAGTCTTCACCATCACGCAGCTCCCGAGTTATTCTTTAACCAGCGAATAGTGGGATTAACCTTCACATTATAACGCCCCCACGCCTGAAAGGACGAGCATGTTTGGTGTGTCGGGAATGCGAAATTATTAGGTTATCCAGAAATATATGTCGTTTTTGAACTGCAAAGTTTGGAAAAATATAAACCAGTGTTGTAAAACATGCTTTAATCAAAGTAATCACTATTTGCTTCAACACACTTTTAGCAACGTATAACGATGCTGTTTATCCTCCTGCTGTAAAAATCAGTTTCTATGGTCAATGAATTTCCTGAAAGCTTCTTCTGCAGCTGCCTGGTTTTGAAAGCGTTGATTGTTCAAAAAGTTGTATATATGCTTGAAAAAAAAAGAAAATCTGTAGGGAAAAGGTCTGTGGAATAAAGTGGATGAGAAAGAACCTCGATTCCCAATTCGTTCAATTTTTGGAGCATTATCCTTGACAGGTCTCATAATGCCGATTTTGTTGATCTTCAATCAGATCATGCGGAACCCATTTATATGCAAAAACGGCTCGTTTGGGTTTCGGTCATCGAAGAAGGTCGAAACGTTGTTCGCTCTTCTATGTAAAATATTTTCTCAACCCAAACGAGCCGTTTTTGCATATAAATTTCTCAACAAGTGGGTTTCTCGACATCACTGATCATGCGGAACCCACTTATCCAACTTTTCGTCTTTCCAATCGCACTCAGGTGGTTGGCAATGCTTGTTTTCCTCGTGCCAAGCTTTTCTGCAAGCTCATGTACTGTTTTGCGAGGGCCTGTTCCAACTGCTTCTTTTAATGTGTTTTCATCTAAGGATGGCTTCCTTCCATGACCTTTACGGTCTTCAAGACTTTCATCTCCATGTCAAACCTTTTGAAACCAACGCTGAACTGTACTTTCAGTAACAGATTCATGACCGAACGTCTGGTTGATGTTCCGTGTTGTTTCAGTAGCTTTTTGTCCATGCTGTCTTGGGGGTTGCGAAACTGACTCTGAGTAGAGTTGAAACAGCAGACAATTAAGACACACTGTAAGCGACAAACGTTGGATTAAACCAACCAATCAACGATAAGTTACTCAATATTCAGCTTCTAAATGTCATCATAAGAATTCTGACATTTATTTCTGGAGGACCCAATAGTTATTTTCTATGGCAGCAACGATCCGTAGTTTCAGTTTAGATTTTAATTGTTTTCCTTATTTATAAGACTTCAACACATGAGGTTTGGAAATATCTTTAATTACAGATAAAAATGTTCACTATTAGCTTAGTTTATGTATGGGACACCAAAAACCTACAAATATAAATAGACAAACAAGTTTTCTAAAGAACGTGCCTCAAAATTTCAACATGACCAAAATATGAAGAGCGAAACCATTATTAAACAGCTAATAACGGCCTGAATTACACATAAAAACCTTGATAACTGGACAACTGGTAAAGGGCTCACCATTGACCTCCCTGAGAAATCTAAAAGTGTGGCTAAGTGAGAAATAAACAACTTACTACAGTTCTTTATCCTGATGTTGTCAAATCCAAAATTTGACAGTTACACCAATACCAAATAGCATACGACTGGTCTGCTCTAAGATGTTGGCATATTCGAAATCGACTAAGTAAAGCAATAGTAAAATATCTTACCATTGCTCTTCGGGAATAACTGGTTTGTTCATATCTATCAGTCATTCTATTCGTATTTTTATGTAGTTGTACGCACGACGTGCATGCATATTTTATGCATATATATATATTTTTGATGCTTGAGATTTTATAAATTCATAAACTGGTTTGTTTCTTTTTTCAGAAACCTGTTTATAATGTTTCTAAGTATGATGTGATTGATTAAAATTTATTAATACAAAAATCTCGCGAATGTATTTCTTTATGAACTGTAGGTGTATTTTTATTATTATGTTGTATTTGTAACGAGCGTTATAAAAAGAACCTTTAACTTAACAAACCAAACTTCTAGCTTGTTAGTGAATAAAAACATTTTCTTTGAACTACTTCTGTATCAGTGTTTGAAATGTATGGTGTTTCAGTTTATATGCCCGGGCTTTTATCTGTGCAAACTTGCAATACCTTTACGCTAGACTTGTTTTCAAGTTTGTTTGTTTTTGTTTTCTTGTTGTTTTCAATTTTAGCATCTCAAATAAAGTTACTCAAGACATATTTTGCTTAAAAATAATAGCTCCTAGCGAGTATTCATAAGTGAATTCTTTGGCGAGGCCTAAGAGCTAGCATGTCGACCTGCGACTCGAAAGATCCGAGGTTCGAAACGTTATATCATGAAATATGAAAAGCACACTGAGCAAATGGCTCGTAACACATCTAATGATTAATTCAGTTATTCGCTTTAAAGTGCTGTACAAAGCTCCTGCAGTGGTGAATGCGGTGGCCGTTGTTTTTCTGGTCAATAGTTCGAAATTAAAGCCAGTTATAATTAAATTCTAGGAATTTACCACCTGGCTGTTTGATCAATTTACACATAATATGGTGTTCTTGACGAATATTAAATGCATTATAAGTCAATCGCTCAATGTGCAGAGCATGTCCAAGGATATCACATGTGTTTGAGTAACACCAAAATGTACTTGCCATTCATTTCCTCTAGATGCTTAGTACATTAAAATAAACGATTGGGTTGCTAGTCTGTTAGTCCAAGATTCCTGTTGATGAAAATGTGCACTCTGCGTTTTGTGAGCGTTGGTGCATTATAAGAATGGTTTGTTTGTTTTGAATTTCGCACAAAGCTACACGAGGATTATTTGCGCTAGTTGTCTATAATTTCACAGTGTAAGACTAGAGGGAAGGCAGCTAGTCATCACTACCCACCGCCAACTCTTTTAACAACGAATAGTGGAATTGACCGTAACATTATAACGTCTTCACGGCTGAACGGGTGAGTATATTAGGTGCGACAGGAATTCGAACCCGCGACCCTCAGATTACGAGTCAAACGCCTTAACCCACCTGGCCATACCGAACCTGCAACAATGGTAGAAAAATCCTAGTATTCTATTAAGGTAAACAAAGAGTTGATTGTGGGTGCTGTTGGGTAATTGCCTTCCCTATAGTCTATCAGTTGAAGATACAAGCGTACATTAAATTTCTTCATATCACTGTTAGCCCCCCGCTAGTACAGCGGTAAGTCTACGGATTTGCAACGCTAAAAAACAAACACGCAAACTCAGTTTTATTGATCAATGATATAGAAATCTAACAGTCATGTGTGTGTTTTCTTATAGCAAAGCCACATCGGGTTATGTGCTGCATACACTGAAGGAATCGAGTCCCTGACTTTAGGGTTGTAAATTCGAATATGTACCGCTGTCCTGCCCCTCGCTAGTACAGGGGTTCGATTCCCCTCGGTGGGATCAGCAGATAGTCCCACGTGGCTTTGCTATAAGAAAACACACAAACACACACACCGCTGTCCTACCGGAAGACATAAAAATGAAAAAAGCAGAATTTATGAATATTTGTTCTTCTCTGTGAAAGCAACAACTTTAATAAAACTTAAAAACATATTATTATTTTTTAGTACAAATTTATTTTTTTTCATATCGAGAACATCGTAATATTCAAGGAAAATAATTAATAAATAAAAATAGACATAATACTTATTAACTAGACATTCATGTAACAGTTACTTTTTTATTTTACTTGGCACAAAAATACATTTTATTTAACATTTATTTCTTGCGGAAGCATTTGTTAAGCATACTTTTTTGTTTTTTGTGCTGAATAAACAATAAACTGGCTGAATTTATTTTAGAAATAAAAATGTTCAGATCATTATTTGATTCTCTTCACCTGTTTTTAGACACAGCGGCTCATGGAATGGTTCTAAAGGTCTTTTGTTGTATGCAAATTTTTATCTCGTAGCTCCGTAATCTCTTGACGGATTTCAGATCTGATTACAGTGTTTGACTCAGGAGATGAAGCCCTTTCGGTATGTTTATTTGATCACACACAAGGTCTCATAATTTATTCTAATCCTGTCTAAAAGAAGTTCAACAAGTCAGTTTGTCAAATGTCTGCCCTGCTAGAGCTGCTCTGATCAACTGTAAGTGCTGTTTTTGTGAAGTGGAAACGTCTAGGAACAACAACAGCTCAGCCACGAAGCGGTAGGTCACACATGCTCACAGAACGGGACCGCCGAGCGCTGAAGTGCGTAGCGCGTAAACATCGTCTGCCCACAGCAATGCCAACCATCGACTAGAGTGGTGTAAAGCACACCGCCATTGGACTCTGGAGTGATGAATCACGCTTCACTATCTGGATGAATCTGGATTTGGCGGATGCCAAGAGAACACTGCCTGCATGAATGCATAGTGTCAACTGTAAAGTTTTGTGGAGGAGGAATGGTAGTTTTGAGCTGCTTTTCATGGTTTAGGCTAGTCTCTTTAGTTCCAGTGAAGGAAAATCTTAATGTTACAACATACAATGACATTCTATAGAACTGTGTGCTTCTAATTTTGTGGAAAGAGTTTGGAGGAGAACCTTTTTTGTTTCAGCATGACAATGTACCCATGCGCAACGCGATGTCCATAAGGACATAGTTTGCCGAGGTTGGTGTGGAAGAACTCGACTGGCCTGCATAGAGCCCTGACCTCAACCCCATCGAACACCTTTAGGATAAACTGGACCGCCGAATGTGAGCCAGGCCTTCTCGCCCGACGTCACTAATGCTCTTGTGGCTGAATAGGAGCGAATCCCCGCGGCCATGTTTCAAAATCTATAGAAAAGTCTTCCCAGAAGAGTGGAGGCTGTTATAGTAGCACAGGGGGTACCAACTCCACATTAATGCCCACGGTTTTGGAATGAGATGTTCAACAACCTTCTATGGGTATGATGGTCGGTGTCCGCATACTTTTGGCCATGTAGTGTATTTTAGAAGTTACAAATATTACAATCATAAGAGTTATTTTTAGAACAGGAACGACGTTTCAATCATTGGTGCAATCATCCTTAAGTACAGAAGTTTTAACACCAAAGAATAATTAATATTTAACTAAACAATCACCAGCCTAACAGTGTATTTAGATTCTATAATTTATTGTGAGTACATATCAGTTCACGTGAATTAACAGATTATTTATTTATGACTAAACAGATAAAAATTAAACAACTTGTTACATATTATAAGCATTATAACTTATTTTGGACAAGTCTCCGGTTTATTATGTTCTGTATTGTGGTTTCAAATCGCCTAAAATTTAATTTTAATTCAGGAGTTAATAAAATGTTAATATGTATCAAATTTATGATATTTACAAACAAGATTGATACACACAGTTTTCTTTTGTAACGCAAATATATTTTAATATACAAACAACAATATAATTTATAATAACGGTTATTACAAATAATGATTTATGTACAAAAGTTTTACAAATTTACTAACAATACTGAGTCTTCTATCTGGTCTAAACTTTATCTGGTTATAAATTTTAAAGCGAGATTCTCGAAAGCTCAGTTGGCAATCACTAGTATTTATACATATATTAGTAGCAGAGGCGTAGCTAGGGTTTTCAGCACCCGGGGACAAAGTCAGTTTTCGCGCCCCCTTGTGATAAAATGTAAGTCATAATTCCTAATTATGTAACATCATTTTGGCGCCCCCATCCCAGATGCTGTGTACGGGGACAGATTATCCCCTTGCTTCCCCCCTAGCTACGCCACTGATTCGTAGTGTATTGTCGATTGTTACGCTCGAGATCTTCTACAACTTTAGAGAACAGGCAGGACTTTTGCAATAAATATATATCAATGGAAGTCGCATACATTTCCAAATATATATCAGTCCAAAACAAATGTATATATTAAGATAAACATATAGCAATAAATCTGTTACAAAACAGAAGAGAATGAATATTTAAACAACTGAAATATGATATACAAAAGATCAAAAATGTGTGGAAAAATAATGAACAAAGATATATAGAGATTTGCCTGGATGTTTGTTAATTATGGGATTATATGATTGTATCAATAAAGCTTCCCTGATTTTTCTCTGGTAGCGTCAGGCTCATGTTTTAGTACGGTGACATTCTGTTAAAAAAAACTGTTCGTTTTTACTTACACATTCACATACTTAAAAAGGGAATATTTTGTGCTCTTTTAACCTGTTTCACCTATATAAAAAATCTCGCAGTTGGTTATGCCGAAAGAAATAGTGCGATACAGTCACAGGTATTGTCACAAGAGGATTAATTTCTATTTGAAAATAGTAATAGCCCTATGCATAAACCTATGTATATGAATAATGTGCGATGATTTACCATTTGAATCGTGTGAGCTCTAATACCTGTTACTTTTAGTGATCACGCGAAAGTTGCCACCATAAATGTTGAGTGTTCCTTTGTTTTGGAGAAGTATGCAAGTGCCCACTTACAAGCAAAGTACAATATATAAAACAATTTGAACATACAAGTTAGGAAGTGATGTGACAACTGCAACCAGTATGAAGTCGTGGTGGAATGGTGTGTATCAGAACAACATTTGGACATTGTTTGACTTTTCTTTGGTAATATGATGCCGCAGAAAATTAGTCCTTTTGGAAGGATATTTTACAGCTCTTTCTAATGCTAAATATTCATATACGCAATTATCAAAACCGACAAAATATAGGCCCAAGTCATTAATATAATTCAAAATTAACAAAATACAGGAAAAATTTTAAAAATTAAAAATATTATCAATTTTTTTCCCATATCTTTGCCAGGCTTTAGGTCTTATCCTCCTACTGAAGGCTGTGGAGAATTTATGTCCCCTTCTTAGAGATATTGACTATTATTTGATACTTTTAATATTTGAAATATTTGGATTACTGAACCAAAGTGTAGCACAAGCATCATTTGTATACTACAAGTGGTTTTATACCTTTAGATGAACACAGCTCAAAATCGTTAAAAACTGCTCGAAAACAATAAAATTACTAACAAAAATATTATTACAGAATATTCCTGGATAAAATGTAATTATGTGGTAATCCTTTATCTTTTTATATTTCAAAATTTAACAAAGAATTAAATCAATCTTTTTATTTTGATAAGCATAAACAAAAAATAAGTTTATTGAATACGTATTTTCACTTATTCAAATATGACCAGTTATTTTTCCCAGATTGTTAATGTTGAAGGAAACTACGCTTCGTGATTCAAATTGTACAATAATTTTCAAATTTATATTTTTGAGCATCATATTTATTTCTATAAGACTCCTAGTGGCTTAGCGGTATGCCTGCGGACTTACAACGCTAAAAACTAGGTTTCTATACCCGTGGTGGGCAGAGCACAGATAGCCCATTGTGTAGCTTTGTGCTTAATTAAAAAACAACAGCAACATTGTTTCTATAAAATCAAAATTAGATGTTAATTTAATAAATTATTTAATATTTGTTAAATTTTAGTTTTCTAGGTGTGTAATTTATTTTTAAATTCACGTGATATTCAAACTATACTATGTTTTTATTAATATCCGAAATAGTAAACCATGTGGTTAATTTACTGATATCATCAATTGTTTTTTATATTAGCTGCATCTTCATCTGCATTTGGTTCTATTAAACTGCGTGTAGTATTCGTATTTGCATCATATGTTTTATATTTATACACTATTATGGGTTATTCCAGTTCCAATATTAATTATTGATTTTTTCTAGTACCCTTATATTTGTAATGTTTTATTAAAATCTTCGATTCTGTCAGGCAACGCTAAAAACTGGGTTTCGATACCCGTGGTTGGCAGACCACAAATAGGCCATTGTGTAGCTTTGTACTGAACTGCAAAAAAAATAATTCGGTGAATACATTTTATCTGTATAATTTTTGTTGACTGTATCAGTTTCTTTAAATGTTTTATATTTTTTCTCAACATCTAATAACAATCCCTTCAATTATTTATAGATTTTTGTTTTGCTATGAATATATTGCTCCGTTAATGATAAATTAATTCATCATTATTATCAGTTGCCTTTTTAACATTTTTATTTGCTTATTTTGAATATCATAATTACTATGATCAGTTTATCAAAAACATTTATAGATGGACTATATAATGCATTTTTATATGGGTTACCATATGGAAGCCAAAAGCTAATTTATTATTGATTTCAAATATTTTATTATAAGAATTTATTATTCATTTTCTTATTTCAACCATTAGGAAATAAAGTCTATGTGGTTCTGTTAGATTTTGTTAGAGTTGACAGTACTCCATGGATAACATCACAACGATCGAAGGCCTGGTATGGCCAAATGGTTAAGACACTCGACTTCTAATATGAAAGGCGCGGGTTCAAACCCCGGTCACACCAAATATGCTCGTCATTTCAGCCGTAGGGGCGTAATAACGTGACGGTCAATCCACTATTCGTTGGTAAAAGGGTAGCCCAAGAGCTGACAGTTGGTGGTGATGATTAGCTGCCTTCCCTGTAGTCTTACACTGTTAAATTAGGAATGGCTAGCGCAGGTAGCTCTCGTGTAGCTTTGCGCGAAATTTAAAACAAACAAACAATGATTGCGAATGTCGTTTCCATCTCTAAAGGAATTAGCTATATACTTTTTATTCGGTTTTTGATGATGGTATATATTTTTTATTCTGATCCTAATATTTCTTACATTTTTCTTCGGATATGCCAAGCTGATAAGTTGTAACTAACTTGATTATAAACCTCGAAATTGCCAATTGAATGTAAAATATTACAAAAGGTAAAACTACATTAGATAATTTATCTAAAATCATTTATTATTTACCTCGTGTGCAGTACAGTTACCGTTTTTAATCGTTAACCCTTCTCTAATTATTTGCATCATGATATTCAAAATAATTATTTTTAAACTTTTAATAACTGATGTTCTATGATGCCCATATTGACGTAGATTTTAATGGTAAAATATAATTTCTGTTACTTATATAGATAGGATTTTAAAATTATTTTATAAAGTCCTTTAATTACTTGCTATCTTTAGAATCTAAAACCGTACATGTAATTTATTAATACACAATTTTCGTTCATATTATTCGGTGTTTGAGTAAATGTATATAATATTTCATAACAATTACAACTAGCAATTCTTTCTTTTATATATTTCATACGACAATATTCGCATTTTATCCACAGTTTTTATAGGAAACTCGAATTCTATCTACCTTCTTTATCACTTGATCTTAAATATTGTTCATTTTCTTTTGACATTTTATCTTTAGAAAATTTTTCATTATTCGTTTCATATTCTCCATAAGTATTGAAATATTAACTAAAATAATAATAATGAATTATTGTAACAATAAACCAAATAAGTACCAGGTCCTGCACTTTTAGTTAACATTTCATTTTCAAATAGTATTATCTTTTTTAAGTTTTGTTTGTTTTGAATTTCGCGCAAAGCTATTCGAGGGCTATTTGCGCTAGCCGTCCCTAATTTAACAGTGTAAGACCAGAGGGAAGACAGTTAGTCATCACCACCCACCGCCAACATTTGGGCTACTTTTTTGCCAACAAATAGTGGGATTGATCGTCACATTATTACCCCCCACACAGCTGAGAGGGCGAGAATGTTTAGTGTGACAGGAATTCGAACCCGCGACCCTCAGATTACGAGTGGAGTGCCTTATCAACTAGCCATTTTTTCAAGTATAGATCAATAAGGTAAACACATTGCTCAACATCTCAGTTTTGAATTACTCTTACCTCAGATTATGTTTACCACTACATACATTAGGGAAGTTAGATTCACTAACTTTATCCATTATCTATTCACACACCAAACACCCATCTTACTGGCTGCACCAGCTGTTACTAATATGAGGAACGAAAATGGTTTTTAAAACATTTTGTTTTAATTGTGTTCTTGATATTGTAATTCTCTTTCGATCATTTGTCTGTTTAATCTATTTTTTGTTAAAACCATCTGCTGATTAGGCTTTTTAAGTATATATGTTTGAAGTGAAACATATTCTAGCTTCCTTGTATGCTGTTTTCAGTTCTTTCTGACCATCACTTAATAAAACATGGCGATAGGTGTACATGTATATGAAATATGCTGTTCCAAAGTTGCAGTTGGCAAGCCCTATAAAGTAGAAAATTCAGTTATATCGTATTATGTATGTTGGCTGAAATATCACATAAAGTGTGTGAATATCGTTTCTAAGTGTTTTAATATTATATGCCATCTAAATAATAAATGGAAATGTACGAAGCGTAAGATTAGTCGCTGTGTATCTTTCGTAGACATGAAGACCGTTATGGACAAGATTATGGTTAAGTAAATAGCTTAATGTTCGTACGTTAATAGATTTAACATAATAATTGGCTATCTTTTCTAGAGGATTTTGCTAGCAAAATTGAAACTAAGTTGGAAATTGTTAAAAAAATATTCAAAATAGTCGATTTTAAAAGTTATTTTACTAATTATCTTAGAATTATACCACTACATATATACACAATCATCAACAAGATTTACGCTGAATAAAAATGTTTATAAAACGTTACTACGATAAGATGAAAGTAATGCTTTGAATTTTTATGAGTATTTAGTAAGAGATGGGAAAATAAATTAATTAATATAATAAAATAACTTGGTTTTAATGGCGATAAACAAAACTGTAGCAGAATGATAAAAATAATCTATATTTAAACCTAAAAACTATTCTTTATTTGATATGATTGGTTTGGAATTTCGCGACAAGTTACACGAGGACTACCATTTCTAATTTAACAGTGAAATGCTAGAAAAAAGGTAGCTAGTCCTCTTCATCCACCGCCAACTCTTGGACTACTCTTTTTATAATGGAATAATAGGACTGATAGTATAATTATAACGCTCCCACAGCTTAAAGGACGAGCATGTTTAATGGAACGGTGGTTCGAACTCAGAATGCAAATCCAACGCCCTAAACACCTAGCCATGACAGACTACAAAATACATAAAAATATCAAATAATAGTCCATGCCTCCAGGTTGAGAAAATAAATCTCTATATCCGTAATGGGGGATTTAGACCTGAGGTACAACACAGCAAAAAAGTTTGATTGTCATATTCTCTGGTTTTGTAATGATTTTGAGTTGCTTTTTAATCATTTTTGGTTACTTTTAATAATATTTATTGGTTCTCGGCGGTTTTTGGAGTTTTTAACTTCTCTGCGTTTTTGAAATTTGTTATAAACATAGGAAGATATGTGTTGTTGTAACACATCCAACAACTTAGCTGGAACTTTAATTAGATTTGTGATCGTAACGATGTAGCCTCTTAGTTATCATTTTGCTTCTTTTTTTTTAATTTCGCGCAAAGGTGCTCGAGGACAATTTGCGCTAACCTTCTCTAATTTAACATTGATAAACTGGAGGGAAGGCAGCAAATCCATACCAGCCATTATCAACTTTTGGGCTACTCTTTCATAAACGAATAGTGAAAATGACTGTCACATTATAAAGGACCCACGGCTGAAAGGGCGAGCATATCCAGTTTTGGAGATTCAAACTCGTGACTTACAGTTTGCGAGTCCAGCGCCCTAAACATAGGACCATGTCAGGCCCACCTTAGTTAGAAGTAGATACTTCTTCCATACCGCAACTGATGTTGTATTCGTAACTGTATTTAACTTTGTAATTATAAAGCACTCAAATAACTGTCACTTAAACGTGCAAGTTACCTTCAATACCAGCAATTTGTTTTAAAGTAATGTTTCAGCTAGCTCTTTTGTTTTAATAGCTTAAGTGTTTGTATTTTGCTATGTGCTGTTGTTCTTAATTTTCAACTGATGACCAAGGAAGACAGTCAGTCTATATGACCTTACCACGTATCATCCACCCCTAAGGGATTGCCTGTCTCGCATCAGCTTAAAGTATGGAAAATAGTTTGCAGTATCGTATGGATTTGTAACCAACAGATCCGACATGGCCTAATGAATAAGGCACTCGACTCGTAATTCGAAGGTCGCGAATTCGAATCCCTTTTGCACCAAACATGCTCGCCCTTTCAGCTGTGATGGTGTTATAATGTGACGGTCAATCTCACTATTCGTTGGTAAAAGAGTAGCCCAAGAGTTGGCGGTGGGTAGTAATGATTAGCTGTCTTTTTTCTAGTCTTACACTGATAAATTAGGGATGGCTAGCGCAGATAACCCTCAAGTAGCTTTGCGCGAAATTCAAAACAAACAACTCGTAACCAACTCGCTCGTTCCGAAATCCAAAACTCTACCACAAGGCCAACCCTTCTCTTCACTTGCTTTATACCTAATTAATGCAAATACGTTAACTGTTGGCAGTGGTTCAAGGCCACTAACACAACAAAAACATCCTTGATGTATTACTTTCTGCTAATTACTGTACAAGATGCCGTAGAACACCAAGATATCCAAACACCTAAAACTGGTACACTTTTGAAAGTCCGAAAAAGGAGGGGTGGGGTAAGTTATCTTTGGTCTCTGCACCATTTAAAACAGAATCGCGCACAAACAAATGCGCGTGACTGGACTACAGAACCTTCTTAAATTCTTGAAGGACTATAAATAAACATCGTTATTTTTATCTGCCTATTAGAAGAGTAGTCTTTTAGATTCCTTAAAAAAAAATACAATAAGTATGAAAATAAAGATATAATACACTTGCCTTCAAGTGACTACTGTTTCATTTATTTACACATTTATTCTTCATTACACTAAAGAAAAAAACCAGACGCTAACACAGAAACTCTTGAGACTTACTTATATATAAATATTTGCACATAACATAATTCAAAACCCTTCTATGGCGTGTTGCGCATTAATAAATGCGTTTCTCTTTTCTTTCTTTGTTTTAAAGCAAAATTACACAACATGCTATCTGCGTTCTGTCCCCATATCATTATTTTAGGCTATTCCAAAATCCACCTTTCACAAAATCATAACAATGAAGTGATTACTATCGCATTGTCCACAATACTTCCAATTAAATTAACTCTCAAATTAAAAATCATACTATTTTTCCATGAATATTCGCGATTCACAAAATATCCCAAGAAGTTAAAACGTTTAGTCCAACATGACCAGGTAGTTAAGGCACTCAGTTTGTAATCCGAAAGTCGCGGGTTCGAATTCCCGTCACACTATCATACTTATCCTTTCAGCCGTGGGGGCATTATAATGTGACGGTTAATCCCACTATTCGTTAGTAAAAGAGTAGCCCAAGTGTTGACGGTTGGTGGTGAGGAATAGCTGCCTTCCCTCTAGTGTTACACTGCTAAATTAGGGACGGCTAGCGCAGATAGCCCTCGAGTAGCTTTGCGCGAAATTCAAAAACAAAAAACAAACAAATGAGATTAAAAAAAAAACTCGAAATAAGAATAAGAGTGAGTAGCGAAGAAATAAATCATGAAGCAGATGATAAAAATAATGATATCTTTTTACCTGAGTGTTGATAGCGGACGAATACTTAAATTGTAGTTTGAACCTGAGAGTTTGGATAAATGATGCAGTGAAACCATGTTATAGTAAGTGAAAGTAATTAAATTTGGTCAAAATTGAGATGTAAATGTAATAGGAAAGATGCAGTGATGTTAGAGATCAAATAATATTATATAGGAACGTGAACATCCATTATCAAAGTTGGGGTGTGGTACAATATTGGATAGGCATTTGGATTTCGTTAAAACGAAAGGCAGGATTACTAAAACGTACTACTGACAATGTATGTTTGTAGAAATAGTGACATTGAGCGTCTAGCGTGTAAGTTAGCTAGTAGAAGTTACAAAGTAAAAATCGAAATGGCTAAATTACCAGTCATTAGTGAACCATTTAGTTCATGATAGTGTCCAACCTCTTCCAGTAGAATGGTTAATAGTTAAATTAAAATACTTGCTAGGCCTTGGTAGGGCTGGTTCTTTCGACATTTTGTTCCAAAGAGCAGTAGAAGCTGAGAAAGTGATCTATTCCATCTGTACAGGATGCCAATACATCAATCTGAGATCCTTATGAGCATTTGAACATTTTGAAGGATTAACTCCCTAATGAAGTGTGCGACACTATAAGTGTATTTGCTAATAGGCCAGGGCATACGTAGTTAGTTAAGCATGTGATAGAATTAACCTCTAATGTTAAGATAAAGGAAGCCAGAAGATGAGTGTCACACAGTCGAAGAAGAGTTCTGACAGATGAGATACTGAAATTGTTAAAAGGAGGTAAAACAAGGAATCTTCTAGCTCTTAAGTATTGGCTGTAGTGTTAGTATCAAAAACTGATAGGATTTAGTTATATAGTGACCTGAGGAAGTTGAATGAAGCTACTATTGCCTCACTTGGATGATATGATAAATGAAGTACTTTGGTGACATTTGTTTAATGAAACGTTATTTTCAAGTCAAACTAGAAGAAAAAGGTGAAGAAAAAACACTTTATATCCTTTATTAATTAACTTAAATTAATGCAATGCTCCAGCAATATTGCAAGGGAAAATGGATAATATTACGGGAATTACGACTAGCACTAGAGAAAACTTTAGTCCCCAATGAAAAAAGTGTGCTTTGCAATCGTGTGAGGACTTGACAAATTAGAACGCTTTGTTTTAGCTAAAGCATTTATTGCGCTAATTTTGATGTAACAACGTGTTTCATCAGTAATTTGAAATGACAAGAAAAGACATTGTAGTGGTATCTCACGAACCATTTTCAGTTCCAGTTGTAATTATCACTTAAACCAGTACAGAGATATCGTAGCAAAGCAAATGGTAACGAGGTTTTTGAATCGCCTTGTTTATCATCGAAAGTAGGTCGTAACGTTTAACACATCAAGTGACACAAATTTTGTTTTTCATCTTGTCGTCTATCATCCAAGCTAATTTAGAATGTTCTATTAAGACAAGTGATACTTTTTTCTTGGCGTTCTGGTCTATCATTCGTTTCAGTTCAGAAAAACAAAATTAGTAAGGCAAGTGACATACAGAATAGTTTGTCCGTTATTCACTTTCAACAATCAGAAGGACAAAAATACTATATTATCATTTCAATACATGTATATTTCATCAAAGTCACCCGTGTTCTGTATAAGTAATGCTATGAATGTTCGGTCTTAATGAATCCGTCCATAGTGTCAAATACACTAATTCCTTAATTGCTATTAGAAGTCAACTAAAGTGCATACAAAGTTCAGCATATACAGATATAAGATAATCCACATAGGAATTTATCTTTCTCTTCGTTTCACGTAATGTTTCTCCAATGTGGCATTATTTTTTGGAAAAAATAATATTTCCCTTTTAAAAACCATAAAGGGCTTTATAACGGAATACAATACAACTCGTTTTGTATTTATCAAATTTCCTATAAAAAAAAAGTAAAGTTTTCAACAAGCTTTCTGTTTTGTTATGTAAAAACGTTTATATGCATATACAGACTTAGGAAGTGACCTTGAGCCTTGAGAGCTTCGTTTATTTGGATTTTAAGGTTATAACAATAACACATTTTTTAACAGAATGTAAAACACTTAAAGGTTATTTTTGAAAGTTTTTTGTAAACATATACTCTTATGTTATTTTTGGAATCTTACCAATTTATCGCAGATTACCTATGTAGCCACCAGAGGGCACGATACTGGTGTACTCTCTTTAATGTTAGCTAAAAGAATAAAAAAAATCTTTAGTGAGCAAACCAGTTTATCTCAGTCTTTGTTATTGTTGTATAAAAAAATACACATGAAGAATCACCTAACAGACTACAGTCATTATATTTGTTTTGTACTTATAGCGTTACTGGATTAATTAGAAATCTAAATAAGGGAATCTCTCATGATCACAACACTAGGGTAATATTTATTTATAATAACAGATATTTATATGCTTGTGTTTGAAAAAAAACAACAACACTTGCAGCTGTATTATGTTAAAAGAAAGCTCTTGGGTGCATGCACCATAAGCTTGGTATAACAGAGGGTAATGAAAGACCTCGTGCAGCTCGACTTTAACCAGAACATGTGAACGTGCGATATAAAATGGGGTAGTTAGTGGTACTATAAGGCTTGTAGACAGACACCTAACGGCTTAATAATAACAAGAATAATTAACGTCACATTAAAACAATAAACTACTTACAAAAGCGTGTTTTATGTTTAGTAGTTTCAGTAACAACACTATATATATATATATGTATGTTGTTAGCTATTTTGACTTTATATTGTTCTTCATTGTTCACTATCTAAACATTACATTGTTCTTTAATTGTCATAGTCTAGACATTACATTGCTCTCTAATGCTCGCTGTTTACACATTATATTGTTCTTTATTGTTCACTATCTATATATTACATTGTTCTCTATTGCTCACTTTCTAGACATTACACTGTTCTCCACTTCTCACTATGTAAACTTCACATTGTTGTTATTCATTGCTCACTATCATTGCATTACATTGTTCTCCATTGTTCACTGTTTAGAATCTAGACATTAAATTGTTTTCTATTGCACATTAGTAGGCATTCGTATTAAATGTTGCTTTTTGTTATATCATATAAAAATTTTAAAGTAATTTTTCTTATTTTTTTTCGCCTTTTCTCTAACTTATAAGCACACACAGGTACATAAACTAGATTATAAGCAGTTGGTTTATTTAGGAGTACCACGTTCCTTCCCTTTGGTATAATTGTAGCAATCACGATAGTTTTTTTTTATCTTTAACATTTATATTGTAGTGATCTAGAATTTTTTTTACTTTTATATCACGCTTTCAGTATACACTCGAAACTAATTTCTAATAGTACATCTTCACATATAAAGTTTTGTTATCGTAATTACAAAATTGTTATTAATTACCCGATTTCGTAAGTTAGCGTGCGTCTGGAAATGTCTTTTAACGTTGCTGTTTATCCTAAAATTGCTTTATTAGAAACTATAAATGGACTTTACTGCCAGGTCTAATCTATCATCGATGTTATTATTGTTTGTGTTTTTTGAAGCTGTGATGTAACGAGAACATAAGCTGTGGTCTATAGCGTTACCTTTCTGTATTTTAAATATTAATAAAGCTCATAACCAGAACAGAATATCAAAAACACAAGCCCTGCAAAAGTGTTACTTCATACATACTTTAACAAACTAAGTGAACTAAGTGACCTTTCTTTAAAATAAGTTTCACAACTTAAAATTCTTCCCCACAAAAAACATGTATTGAGCTACGCTTAGTAATATAATTGGCATAACATAAAATAAAAACTCTATCGACTAAAACCTCCTACGAGCTTTTAGTTATTAGTTAAGATAAATGTAGCCAAGAAATAATACAAGAGAATTTAATGTTCAGTGAACTGAACGATTATTTCAAAAATACGTTAGCAGCAACTTTTACAGTATGGGTTTTGAGTATAATAATTACAACATTTCGACCCAAATTATGAGTCGTCTTAAGGTAAAATTTGCAGAGGATAATGAAAATGAGATCTCTAGGTGGGTAAAATAAGAGTATAGGTAAGGGGAAGTCACAGGATACTTATTTAATTTTGGTTTTGATGATTTTATTAGTAGTACTTCAGCTATTTTTCTTCTGTTTATGTCTGGTTCTCTTCATATTCAACATTGTTTTCTGTGATAATGTTTTGTTTCTTTAAGATTCTTAAAACATGAGATGGACCTTTAAGATGTTTTTTTTAAGATTTTGAAGTTCATTTCTGTACCGGTTTATCCAATATAAAGTCCTCAGACTCAGAGCTAACTAAATACTGAAAAGCTTCTCTTTATCTTGATTAATAATTTACCATTTTCTTTACTAAAATGATAATTTAACGCCACATAAAAATCTTTCCTTATCATCACATGTTTGTCGTTCTCTGGACTTCAACTGCTCTTTTGAGTGTAACTTTAACATCCTGATGGGATGCTTCGATAGCGCCCTTAGTATGTTTAGTTTTCAATCCCAAACTGTAATTTTTACTGTTATATTTTCTGAGTTTACTTGAAATATTTTATGTTTAAATATGAATGGTAAAAATTATTAGCCTGTGTTTCAATCGTCTTTAAAATAATATGATAACAAAATTTTACTTTTACTGAATTAATTTTCCTGTTTTTCATTATAACTTTGCAATAAATATTACGTGATTTCTAATCCAGCTAGAGGCATTTTTTTCTTAAAGTTATTTCACTGGCAGTATTTTTACAATTAGCTTGAAGCCAATTCACATGATTATTTAACAACCATTATTTCATCGTAACCATATTACATTTTTTCACGAGTTCCTTCGTTTTTCTATATATTTAAACTCATATACTTTTGTTTTCTTACAACCACCTTATTTCTATCAATATATCTTATATGAATTCACCTCTGTTTTGTTCATAATAATATTTGCAGCTACCTTTTCGTTTTTAATACATTACTATTTTTGCAGCTAGCTTTTCGTCTTTAATTAAGTTTTATTTTACATTCTCGTTTTTAGTACATTATTATCTTTGTTTCCAACTTCTAGCAACTATTAAATTTCTATGAAAATTACAGTGTGATTCTAGTCATTTCTATATTGTTATACGTAAGGGCAAATTTCTCTTTACCGCATTATAGTATTCTCACAATAAATTCTGATATTCAGAATTACAGTGTGATTCTAGTCATTTCTATATTGTTATACGTAAGGGCAAATTTCTCTTTACCGCATTATAGTATTCTCACAATAAATTCTGATATTCAAAATTACAGTGTGATTCTAGTCATTTCTATATTGTTATACGTAAGGGCAAATTTCTCTTTACCGCATTATAGTATTCTCACAATAAATTCTGATATTCAGAATTACAGTGTGATTCTAGTCATTTCTATATTGTTATACGTAAGGGCAAATTTCCCTTTACCGCATAATAGTATTCTCACAATAAATTCTGATATTCGTAAAATCTTCAAATTTAAAACTCATTTCACATCTTTGTTCTTTGCATCTAACTTAATATCATTGTCATCTCTACAATCAATTGCTCCCAATAGATCTTCAATTATAACCAAAAGACAAACAAGGATATAGAAAATAACATATATTTATTGTTAATACTAAACGTTAATTGTCTGTAGCTAATGTCTGTTTGTTTTAGCATAAAGCAACATAATGAGCTAACTGTTGTATGGATCGAATCCCGAATTCTATCGTTCTAAGCCTTTAAACTTACTGCTAACTTACCAGTAGACAGGCGGTTTAGTAAGTGAATTTAATATAAATTTTACAATAGGATTCGTTGTTTTTTTAAATTTACATTTCGCGTTAAACATACTTTAAATTAAAATATAAAAACATTTAAACATGCTAATAGTACAACTAACATATACACTTGAGAAAAGCATTTCATTAAATTGGACTCATGCCTGAACGAATATCAGGTAACAGAAAGCTTATCACGTGACATATGCTGCTGCTTCTTTTATCCAATAGTAAGACAGGATTTCTTCTTTGCCACGGTTTGTATAAATATGTGTAAAATATAAAGCACTTGTCGTAAAGTTTAAAATTACAGACTTAGGACAGTTTTTTAACTCAGTAAGACCTTGCTGCAATTTTGTAAGGGTTGCTATAACGTTATAGTTAGGCAAAACTGTTAAAGCTTCTTAGAAGTCGAACTTTTAGAATTTTGTAGATTAGTTAAGAAAGTTTTCCAGTTTAAAACAAACGACCAAGATAAAAAAATGTTTTTTATATTCTTTAAACAGTTTCGAAATCTAATCTGTTATATAACATTGTTACTTGTAACTCTACTAGCAGTAACTTCTTCTAGCTCTACCTGGTGCTCGCAAGAGGAACTAGCTTTATACAGAGTCAAAATGCAAACTTTTTGGTCTGTAAAACGTTTCCCCAAACAGTATCCCCACTGGAGACCACATGCTCAATGGTCTAAAGTTATTGGTGAGTAGTGGTATATTAAACTAATAATTGTGTTTTACTCCTTTTCGCTCATTTGTTTCAGTCTCAAACTATGATCAATAATTTGTCCAGCTTATTTTGTACTAAGATATTTAGTACAAGATACTCTCAAGATATTTTTGGAATGAGAGGGTCTCTTAAAGGAACTGAAGTTCTTACTAAATGCGTATCCTTTGTATTAATATAAATTTCTGACATTATTATACAGATTTTGTTTTCATACCTTGTCTCTGCGATATATATTCCTTATGTTGTCTGAGAAATACTTCAAGTTTCATTCATACGTCTGACGTATCTACAATAGGTTCCAAAAGTTCAATAATCCTCACTGGGATTCTGTGTCATCTTGTTGCAAAAACGCATCTTAGATAAACTGTAGAACATATCCGAGTTGAGGGTGGTTTTAAACACGTAGGCTGAGAGACTTGGCCAGTTAAAAATTAAAAAATACATTTTTTAAAAATTAATTAACTTAGTCCTTGTAATAACTGTAAATAAACAAGGCATAAAAGTTGTAGAATTGATGTTAGTGTAAAGTGAAATTTATTATTGTATCTCAGAACGACTGCTATGGGTATTAACACCTGTTTTTGAATAAATTTGGTGTTTACTGGAATGTTCTGGTTTGTTATAAGTTTTTTTCCAAATGTTGGTTATTTTTTCGCTGATCTCGGGAACATATGGTATGAAGAAGTGTAAGGTTTTTGTAGTTGGTCAACAACAAATAAACAATATTAAATCCCAAAATAGAACAAAACCAAGGTCCGTACTATGTAAAAACTACACTGACAAACAACGGCAACTTTGTTCATAAAATACAATGTAACAACTGCCATGACTTCTATATTGGAGAAACAAGCAGAAAAATGAAAACTAGATTCAAAGAACACAAAAAAACACCTTTACAAGTCTTTGAACACTGCTGATCAAATAAACACAATATAACCATAAAAAAAAACACCCATATACTAAGCAGGGAAACAAATATAAACAAACTCAAAATCAAAGACGCCCTATTTATACAAAAACTAAAACCAAAATTAAACCAATATAAAGGAACACCTTAATATCCAACTGCGACGCCCCCTACAATCCTGTACCCGTTTATACTTTGGTCCCTAAGACATGTGTCCGGGAACGGTCACTTGCAAACTCTCTCTTTTAACCTAAAGATGGCCTAGGAAGGTCAAAACGTTGTTCTCCGTTTATCAATAAACGTGTTAATACCCATACCAGCCGTTCTGAGATACATTTTTTATTTCAAGTGGGTTTCTCGTCATCAAGAAACTTGTGTTTGTAGACTAAATTGTTATGGTATCTGCAAATTCGATCTGTTTTAATTTTGTTTTTGTAATATTGCTGTAGATAAAACGACTGGAAGTCTTGAGAAAGTCTCTACGCCTAAATTTTAGTCTCGGTCTTGATATTATATGTCTTGCTTTAGCTTCATAGTAGCTAATTCTTTTTAGCACAGACCAATATTGCTTAGGGTGTCATAAATTCATATATTTTTCTAATTTTTTTAGCTTGTATCTGTTAACAAAGCACCAGTAGATTTTCGTTTATATGTGTGCTTTCATTGATTGTCTCAATGCATCAGTATTCAATATTTCAATTTATTAACAATTTTGTTTTGCATTACACATTTGTGTTACAGATGATGTTTTTAGATTTTAATCTATATGCATTGGTCTTTTCTAAGATTATAATGGAAAATTATCAAGTCATATGCAACTTTTATTAAGTTGAAATAAGTAAATGTTTACACAATTTTTGTGGACTTATAATTCACTTAATTATTATGTATTACTATTAAATTTTATACAAAGCTAAACTAACGCATATAAGTTAAAAATAAAAACAGAAAAAACATTCGGTAATTGATTTGTAAAAGCTAAAATGTTTATCACGGCAACGATCGCTTTTTAAGTTTATTTATGTGTAGACAAAATAGAAACAAAATTGTTTCCATACAAAATAAAACTACAGTCGTTGTGCACAGAACGAATACTATAACTCAAGAAAAATAAAAAGAACAGTTTAAAAATAAAACATAAATTGTGATGTATTATACTACTTTTTTTGTTGTTGTTGTTTTATGAGAGCCGTAAGATGGCGACACTTTTTCTTCAAGATGTAGGGTGTAGATGCTAATTCATATTTAAAGATCAATGCGTTGGTAACTCAGCGTTAATAAATTTTAAAATATACTCAGTTTAATACCTTCTCATTTAAAATACTAACTTTTTATTTCTTTATAGAATAAAATCTTTAAAAAATATAAACAATGTGAAATAGAAAGAAAAACTTTTTTTTATTAATACTTTATATCACAGACAG
This sequence comes from Tachypleus tridentatus, assembly GCF_004210375.1. Classification (NCBI taxonomy): domain Eukaryota; kingdom Metazoa; phylum Arthropoda; class Merostomata; order Xiphosura; family Limulidae; genus Tachypleus; species Tachypleus tridentatus. Next base: position 35,783,847 of record NC_134834.1, read on the forward strand.
GTAAGGCTCGAGTTCTGCCTCTAAACTTTTGCAAATGAAGATATTTTGAAATGTATTTTTCAAATAAAAAGTTTGTATCATTTAAACTTATAAAACAAAAAAATTATCATATTCTTTAAGGGTGTGCGCACAATGATGCTTTTCGTCTCTGGAGGCTGGGGGACACGGCTTCTGACGGATTGAAGGTGTTTGTTGAGACCGGCACGTCCGATGACATCTTTGACGGCCGTTCCCAAGGAAAAGAAGGCGTTTTAGATGCCTTTTCTGCACCAGCAATATCAACGGGAGTTGGGGAAACAGAAGTGGATGTATTTCTCGACAGCAATCATACTAAGGCAGTTTATTTTTATAGCAAATGAAATGTTTGTTAAAATGTTGTGGTTAATGGGTTTCTTTTTATATTATAATAGCTTCTTAATCAAAAGATAAAAAGTTACTCTTGGTTTGTTTGAACAAACCTTCTTTATGGAAAGTACAGTTAGGTTATTACATCTGCTATGGTTTGTTTGTTTTGTTTTGGAATTTCGCACAGAGCTACTCGAGGGCTATCTGTGCTAGCCGTCCCTAATTTAGCAGTGTAAGACTAGAAGGAAGGCAGCTAGTCATCACCACCCACCGCCAACTCTTGGGCTACTCTTTTACCAACGAATAGTGGGATTGACCGTCACATTATAACGCCCCCACGGCTGGGAGGACGAGCATGTTTGGAGCGACTCGGGCGCGAGCCCGCGACCCTCAGATTACGAAGCGCACGCCTTAACGCGCTAGGCCATGCCAGGCCCCAATGCTATGGTATTTAGTCGGTTTTTCTCACGTTGAAACTGGCAGAACGTCTAGGAAAAGGCTCTTTTGCAATTATATATCCAATATGGTTTATTATTCCAAAAACAGGCTGTTAAAAGCTTTGTTTCTATAGTTTATAGATATAATAAAAATGTAAGATCATATTTAGTTTCAATATTAAAACGTGACTTGCGAACTGTTTTATCATGTGAATAAACACATTTTTTTGTTTTATAAGTTCTTTCTTGCGGGTAAGAATTTGTAGCATTTCTTACATTTATCCACACTTTAAAAGTATTTTATAGGAAAATTTATGCCACTAATACGTACATTTTTTCCATGTTTCACATTTGATAAACACAGTAAACAGGATTATGTGTGAAAGAACAGAAACACATGAATCAATCTAAACAAGACATAGTTTTACTAAGTACGTATGCTGTTAGCACATTCTTCCTATATGCATTCCAGAATTGTAGGATTAAGGCAACAGATTGAACTTTTGAAAATTACAAAGCTAACACTACCATCCTATTTAAAAAGATTAATATGAAACTTTGTCGTTGTATGAGATCGTAATATTATGTGAAACCACAACAACAATCTAGGAAGCGTAGTGTTTGGTATTTAACAACCGATTATAAATCAAAATGATCTAAAACTCATATCAATGAATTAGGAAATAATAGTATATGGAACTCAATAATGGATTAGGAGTATATATCTGTTGAGCTTGTAATGTAATAATAGATTCGAAAATAAATTTATCTTCAATAAGTCATTACTTTCTATCATTAATTTTACAAAAGGGAGAATAAAGGAAACGAGTAAACTAAGTGATGTAGAAACATATACCTTTTATAAATTCTAGCATATTGCTTTGGTAACTCGATTTCCATTCCCACCCTTTAGAGTTGATTATTACAACAATATTTATTAGATTTCATCCATCCTGGGGCTCGGCATGGCCAGATGGGTTAAAGTGTTCAACTCGTAATCTGAAGGTCACGGTTTCAATCCTCGTCGTACCAAACATGCTCGCCCCTTCAACCGTGGGGGTGTTGTAATGTGACGGTCAGTCTTGCTACTCTTTGGTAAAAGAGTAGCCCAAGAGTTGGCGGTGGGTGGTGATTATTAGCTGCCTTCCCTCTAGTCTTACACTGCTAAATTAGGGACGGCTAGCGCAGATAGCCCTCGTGTAGCTTTGTGCGAAATTCAAAAAACAAACAAACAGTCATCAAGCTTTTTTCACAACTCATCATTATTGTTTATTACAAAAATATGTATTAGGCCTCATGAGACTTATCTCACGACCCATCATTATTGTTTATTATAAAAATATTTACTGGATCTCTTCAAGCTTTCTCACAACTCGTCATTATTGTATATTATTATTGTTTTATGGTTAGTTACCATGTTGTTGTCTAACTTTTGCAACAGCTTAGTCGTTTAGTTAGAACTGTTCGAAAGTTGACAGATGATTCAAAGATCAAAGAACTATATTTCATGTTTTACAGCAGTTATTTCCCATGGAAATCTTTAATAACGTGTAAATTAAGTTTGTTCCATAAACAATGAAACCATATCTTACAAACGACTGATAAAGCGGTAAAAGTGCTAGTTATCAGTTAAGAAACTCTTCTTTAAAAAAATATCAACAAAAACATGATAAATTATTGGTGAAAAGGTACTGCTAAGTTAAAATACATAACTACGTTTCTGTTTGTAAAACAAATTATATTTTTCTTAATTTTAGGATATGAAACATGCCAACATCACATTAGTTAAGGAAAAAATTTCGCAATTGCTGCGTGCTAGAATTTTGTGTTAAGAGAAACAAATAGAGAAAACTTATACTCATGTTTTGACTTATATGAAGAAACAGCAGTGAGCTTTAAAAAGATTGGATATTGCTTTAGAAACCTTTACATTTCTGGTCTACTTTTATTGCAATGTTTAATTATTTTTCTTTGATTTTGTTAGCGGCTAAAAGTAATTTGGAACTCGATATGGCCAATTGGTTAGGGTGCTCGACTCGCAATCTAAGGATCTCGGGTTTGCATTCACGTCACAATTCAAAAACAAATAAGCAAACAAATGTAATCTAATGGCAACTACTAACAGTAACTTTAGTTTATAGCGAAATAACTGCAAGAAATATGCACTCCACAAGTAATCCTAGATATAGCTGTAGGTGAGATTGCTGTGAATTCTATCACTTCATTATTAAAGCACTAATAAATGGACATTAAACCTGGTACATATATTATTATTATTAAAAATAATCTGCAGTTAGTAAATTGTCATCAAGACAGAGTTTTCATATATCTGGTACATCCATTACATGTTCTGTTAAATATGAAATACCAGATTGTTTTACGTGATTCTGCTGATTTCTGTTAGTAGACTACAAATCTAAACGGGAATGGAGTCTCGTTTGTCAAAGAAGTTTCCAAATAATTAATACATGTGTTTATTACACAAGAACAAAAAGTAGATAACTTCTTTGTGCCTTTTCCACTTTATTATCTGAAACATATGAAAAGAGAAGTTGCAATTTTTATCTTACACGTTCTTTAGAAGTTTATTATACATACGAAAATATATAAAACGATATGTTATTATTAACATATTTTTTGTGTATTTACATAATTCAAAATAAATATATTAATTTGTGACTGTTTCTACTTACTTCTAGGTGTCGCTAGTATCAAGGGTTATCCCAAGTCCTGATTGGTTTGTGGGGATTGATAGCTTGGACTTGTGTTCTAGAGGAAATTGGATAGACACATTACGAGTTGAAGTGGGTCCAGTAGATGCTGGAACGGACGCTGGATTTACATTCACTGCTCCAGATTGGGAGTCAAAACCTAGACTCAAAATTTCTCAAATAACAGCACATCACCCCAGCCACCCAGCAAACTCTTTTTATTACCCTACTTTACAAGAACTACCCCCTTTAGCGGCTTTTCATCTCACGAAAGTTAGTGTTTACAATCTCAACAAAACCATTTTTGTTGAAGGCACCAACAACAGTCAATCAACCATAAAGGAAACTACAGACCAAAGAGATAACCAAAGCCAACAAGAGATGCTAAATGAAACGTATGTTTCTCAAGACAATAATGAAAATTCTATAGAAAAATCATCAGAAATCCTTTATGGAAATAGTCCACTTCAAGATTTGTCAGACGACCCATCGCCATCTATATTTCGTATTGAGAGGCTGAACAAACTAATCAAAAAAAGGAATAGAATGCGGTTTGATAAACTAAGGCGTCGTAAGTTCCTTATTTCTTAATTACGGAATATAAGTTTTACTTCATTTATCAAACAAAACTTAAATTGCTTATTTAAAGTGAAAAGGTTAAATCACACTTTTTAAGAATAACACTAATTTATTAGTATTGACATGAAAAATTCACTCTCAGTTTTAGGTTGAACTGATCACAAACTTGCAATCTTGCAGGTTAACATACATATTTTTGGTGGTTACTAGTAATTTATTTCAGTCTGCGACAAAAACGTATAATCATGCCAGTAACCATCTCTTTATAAATTTCCGGTATTTCTTATTCACAAAAAGAATATTTGTTTGTTTTTCCTGCGGAATTACTAGACAGTTAAGTTCATACACTTCTGCTTTTCTTCGAATGTTTGTCTCTTGCTGACACATGTTTTTAGACTGTCTGTCTCATTTTCATAAAATATGTCACCCGTCCAGTGGCACAGCGGTATGCCTACGGACTTACAACGCTAGAAACCGGTTGATACCTGTGGTGGGCAGGGAACAGATAGACCAATATGTAGATTTGTGCTTAACTACAAACAAACTCACCAAAAATATGTCTCAACAATTATTACTGTTTTAAGTTGAAATATGTCTCAACAATTATTACTGTTTTAAGTTGAAAGTCATCAAAGAAAAACATTCCCGCGCACATACTTGATATTCCTAATGGATAACATTAATGTCAAAACAGGTTTAAATATATATGATTGTAATAAATTCATAAAAGACACCGTGTTCTTTGTCATATATTCTAATGGTAGTCTCTGGATGCTTTATCTTATTTTATAAACTCGCTGTCGTTTTCTACAGAAACTTACAATTCGTAATTGAAGGGTATATTGAGTTAAGACTGAAAAAAATAGCTTTTAAAATTAACACTTCAAAGAGAATAGTTAATTAACCTATTCTACGTTAACACCGAGTAATAAGTTTCTCTTGACGACTTTCAGTTAAAAGTACAGCTTATTTGCCTTTTTTGCAACTAATAATTCACCACATCAGCTCTTTCACACTGAACGTGTCTGATGTTTTTTATAACAAATAATTCGTCACGTTCTTTCATACTGTTACGCGGCTGGTGCTCCTTTAGATACATATATATATATATTTTTTTTTTCCTTTAGAACGCCCTCGACCATGCAAGGTTAGCCAGTGGTCAGATTGGAGCAATTGTTCGAGGACTTGTGGATTTGGATATATGACGAGAATCAGAAAAATCTTGAGAAAGCCTAAACATGGAGGAAAATCATGTCCTAAGCTGGTCGCTACCAGATGGTGTGGCAGTGCTAGAAACTGTCGCTCTTTGGAAAACAGCTATTTTAGATGGTGATTAGTCCTAACGAGACGGCAGTATTGCTATAAATTGTAATGTTTTAGTGATAGTAGGTTTAACAACTGCAAAATATGTTTGAAATGTCACGATAATTCATCTTTAGTGAATCCTGTTTTAGATCATTTCCATTACATTGCGAAGCATCACATGTAGATTATATATTCGAAACTGTCAAATTTCTGCAAGTAATTAATAAACACTACAAAAGCTATTCTCATATAACTTTAATATCAAATCAAAGGAACACCAGCACTGGTTACATGCTATTACATGTAATCAAATTTAGAGGAAAAGTTTATAATAAAAACAACAACAGAAAAAGTTAATATTATGTTTGAATCAAAGGAAATTCTTGCTTTCTATTTCTTTCTGGTAGCCTTTTGTGCTTTCGTTTTAGAGTTTTGTAGAGACTGTACTTTCTAGCCTAGCTTGTGATTCTGTTCGTAAATGTAGTTAGTCTCTAAGAGTTTATAAATACAATAGAGTAACCGAATATTGAAAATTTTTATATAACTAATTACACAAATATACACTAATTCTAGCAACTGAATTGTTGGCGGGAAGTTGCAATTTAATATAAAAGATCAATATTTTTTATTTGATCCAAGAAACGATAGTACTTTTTATTTCTTTAATAGGAGAGTAATTAACCCATCTGATCCATTGTGATTATTTAAATGATTTTTTTCAGCTTGTTGTGCCATCAATAGTGTTCTTATTTCATATGAATAATAAGTGATTTCAAATAAAATTATAACTAACAAAGATGGATTATACTTTAACCTGAATCTACATTAATAAAATGTTGCTTTCTCTTTTTAAAATTTTTTTCAAGTAAGAACACTTTTACTTTTAACCATTTAATAGAAGGCAATTTTAATGACTGTGTACAAGAAACATTAGATGTTTTAGGTTGTACAGACACCACGAGAAATCATTTTTGATATTATATTGTAAGAACATTACTAGTAGGTAGTATAAACGTGATATACCCTGTTCCTATTTAAAGTCATAGCCCACCGATCTCGAGAAGAAAAATAACTAAGGTTAAAACCCAAAACCAAATACAATAAACAAATTAATGTTGAAATATGACCTCAAGTGTTGTATAAAAGTGTCCTGTCGTATTATAATTGTATGCTTATTTAACGTACTATCGTTGTTGTTAAACAGATTGTTTTGTATACAAGTGTCAACTATATAATGTTATAGTTGTGCATATCTAACCACTTTAAAAAGGCTTTTAAAAGAAACACACCTAAGTTGTAGTTGTAGTGTAAAATATCAGTTTTAAAGGGCAGAATAATAAAACATATAATCTCTTTTTTTTCAAAAATTATTTTGATAAAAATATTTTTTCATTGTACATTACTGTAAGTTACCTCTCAACCTTAAAAAATAATAAAATTCAACGTATTGTGCAAAAAGTTCAGATGATATTTTAATATTCCAAATTATCACGAAATATACTTAAATAATTTTGTACAATCTCACACATTTACAAAACCGATTTTAAAGTGTATTTTATAATTCCAATTTCCATGAAAGCATTTTCATGATAGTTCATGCTGTCATGAAATCAACTTCAGGTTATATACCCCTAAAATGATATGCAACTGGTTTCAGAATATATTTTACTGTTTCAAGTTGTCATTAAACTATGAATATAGAAAATGGAGCATACCTATATATAGAGTATATATATAGAATATATCAACGAAAGTCACAATTTATATTCTGTCTCTTATTACGCTTCTTTCGGGCAGGGCGTGAACTTAATGACTCTTGTGTCGGACTGTGAATCTAAAGGCTTATGGTTCGCCTTCCACTGTCGCAAAATCGCGCTTCGTAAGTTGAGGCGGCGGGTAAGTGATAAAACTGCTAGCAAAATCCTGATATTCAATTACAATTACGCAAAAGCTGCAAATGGGTGTGTTCACTAGCTGCCGTTTCACTTGTCTATCAACTTAAAATTAAGGACAGTTAACAGTTGTGTATCTCTTTGTGAATATCCGAAAATCAAAAACAAACAAACAGCTATTCAAACTTATTGCACTTAATATTTCATTCATTTCTGTTACAGTAAAATAATCAATATTCATAACATAAATAAGTTAATTGAGATAATCAACTCGTAAAATGACGATGCCAAAATGGTTATTAGCAAGTGTTTTTTAAAATCATTTTTATAACATTTTGTAACCACGAAACAAAAGTAATGAGGAAGGTATGAGCTAGCAGTATTCCACGGAGCACGGTGACATATTTTAGCTTTAAAACCGTTTTAACCGTGACATTCAGTTCAAGTATTCAGTAGTTGTTATTCTCGTATGTATCTAACGCTACTGACTGCCTGCTATTCCTCTGGCTAGTAATTCTAAGTTAGATATCGCTATTCGTAAAAGTTAAGAAACCTGGTCGTTTATTCCATGTAATGGATAATGTACTAATGAGGTTGAAAATAACAAATACCAAATGACATATATAAATAGCTGAAATGGAATTATTAATTTAGTAAATATTAAAAGTATGTGACACAACTAAAATAACAATTTCAGCTTTACTATCATAACAATTTGTGTGTTGGAAAGTGTTTCAGCTAAGTAAAATTCTATATAAGTGCTGTCATCTGTTGGCAATATTGTGCGATGGTAAAATTTAAAATAGTTGTGGCTTCAAACAACAGTTTCTGCTGACTGTTTACCTTCCATCTGGTCCAGAGTTTAAAATTAGGGACATTACGCCACAACTACATGAAATCTCGGATTTGGTCGTTTTGTACATTGCGCGTGTAAATTGATAACGTAAATTAAATAAATAAATCTTTAATTATGAAAATAACAAAAAATATAAATATGAATAAAGTTTTCTTCCGGCATCTAATTAGGTTCGGTGAATCTACGTAATAATATTACGAAGTGCTTTACTTTATTGTGATGAATTGGGATGACCAGTAACTTATACATGCGTAGACTGCACTATTCATATATATGACATATTTCAAAGTTTAAAAGATGTAAGGTTATTTTTACGGTGAAATTTAAAGTAAATTATTTGTATGTGTATTTGAGCTACCACTTTAAAGCAACTAATATTTAGTAACATTTATTCTTATGATCCATTTGCCTGTATTGAAATTGGCCTAATTATTAAAGAATGAACTCAATACGACATTTACAATACAATAAATTATATATTAATCTGTTAACAAGAATAAAAGCTTAGATTAATCAATTTTATTACGTTTAATTTAGTTTAAAATGAACAGCTATTTTAACAGGTTAAGATATACATATATTTATATCAAAAACCACAAATGTATCAAATTTTAACTTTTCCTTTTTTACCATAAGGTATGAGAGTGTTTGAATGCGTTCAGTAAAAAAAAAAGAACAACTGTACAATAATTGGAATCTGTTTAAAATATGTGAAACATAACAGAAGAAATAACATTGTAAGTTACTTCGGAGAAATCCAGGGTATTTTGACGATACCACGTGCCTGCTCAGTTTGACGTTTATTGGTGCAAAGTAACTAGGCTGTTTGCGCCGAACAGTCAACAAAAAAAACAACGTAAAAGTAAAAATAAATCAAGGTAAAAACCAAAAAGTTCAAAAAGTAGGTAAAAACTTAAATAGAAAAGCAAGTGAGTTGGGCAGTGTCACCATCACCAATGCGTTGTCCAGCGTCAGGGGTAAACCCGTGGGGAAAAACAAATGTCAAAAATGGTGCGTTTGTTTATTACAATATCATTTTAACCTCTATGTGATCAGTAATGAAGTATCAATGGAATAAACTTAAAAAATACTAGTTTTAATTCAAAGCACAAAAGTAATTTCAAATTAACTTTATTTGTTAACCTTTCATCTTTACTACCAAAATACCTTGAAACGTGATCCAAACAGAAGTGATTAGTCAGTTACATTTCCCGCTGATACTCTTCCTTCTCTCTACCATGTCATAAAAATGTTCCCCTTGATAATAAAATGTGCTAGTTAGCACACGATACTAACACAGTATACTATTATATTGACCTAAATACTGTATGTCTTCTAAAAGAAACTTTCAACGAAGTTAGGGATTCAGTAGCTGTAGTTACTTTTGAGAATTAAAAATTGGATGGGTTTTATTCGTCAGTTCACTAACGTATCCCGTCATTATATAAAGAAATAGTTGTCACACGAGGTTCTAATTAGCAATGTAGGTTATGAGGATAGAGTTATAAAAATACAATAATTAATTAGCAAAGTAGAGATACAAGAATTAAATTACGAAGGTGTAGACTTCAGTGATCGAATTATTAATGTAGACATACTAGAATCTAATAAGCAAGTTAAACATACAGGGATTTAACTGTCAAGGTAAACTATAAGGGTATAATTAGTAAGCTAGAATTAAAGAGATCTATTTAGCAAGGTAGTATACAACGTTGTACATATCAGGTTAGATTATAATAATTTATTTATCAAAGCGGACATAAAAATATTTAATTAGGAAAGTAGGCATACTGGGTTCTACTATCAAAGTAAGAATATGAGAATATAATTAAAACATTAAACATAAGAGGATTTAATTCAATAGTGTGACGCTTGCTTATTGCTTAAAATTTTCATAGGTTTGAAGTCCAACTATTGTAACCATGAAGGTTTCGACTTCACAAAAATAAGTCCCACAATTTCTATAACATTTTCATGAGGTCGAGGCACATTAATAACATTAAGTACTCCATGCGTTCTGCATGGTCATATTTGTAGCTAGATTAGTTCTGAAAGTTGTGAGAGAAAACCAGTTTTTTTAATTAGAAATTTATAGTTGAACTAAAAATTTGAATAATTGTCGTGATATTAAAACTGTTAAGTATAGATATTGTTAATTTATTTATTTTGTGAAATTTATTGATGTACTGGATATAGCAAGCAGACGATTAAGTAATAAAAATATAAATAGTGTAACGGATTTACCTTTATACGATTATTTTAATACCTGCGCTTGTTTCAGTAGAGTTTTGGTTTTTGCATTTGACACATATTGTTGGCTGTCTATTGCGCAAGTTTCACCTGTTCTCGAAATTTGTAGAACATTTTCGACAGTAAGAATCAACAATATCTGTTTTACGAAAACGCGTTAGAACGTTGTTGAAATTTGTACAAACTCGCGTGATTCGTATACAAAGTGGCTAGCTAAGAGACAGAAGAAAATTATTATTGGTTAGCTACAGTCAGTGTGCTACAGGCCTCGGAGGCCATAATTATGATTAACACCTATTAATTGGAAAACTGCAGAACTTGACCAAGAATGTTTATAGATTTTGAACATTAAAAAGCATTCAACTTTAGTGAATTACTTCGGACGTTAGAATTCCTACGATGACATTAAATATCATCATAAGTGTTCCCCCGTTGGAACAGACTTACAACGCTAAAATCAGGGGTTTGATTACCCTCGGTGAACACAACAGAGAGCCCGATGTGGTTTATAGAAAAACAAACACGAACAATCATCGTCGGTAAAGTTAGCAGTCTGAAGTCAATCAAGCTAGCTAGCCTGAGCAAGGTGTGACAATATTAACTTAGAATTAATTTTCTCGTCGTGGACGTGGATCGTCAATAAAACATTCAGTTTTAGACCGGATATAAAACTCAGTATTGTCTATACGTTTGTAGAACTGTTGTATATAAACCATTGTTTGTAACAACTATTAGTAATAACCGTTATTTTAATTTTTTTCAGGTCTTACATGGCCAAATGGTTAAGGCACTCGACTGGTAATATGAGGGTCGCGGGCTTGAATCCCCGTCCCACCAAATATGTACGCCCTATCAGCAATGGGGGCGTTATAATGTGACAAATAATCCAACTATTTGTTGGTAAAAGAGTATCCCCTGAGTTGGCAGTGGGTGGTGATGACTAGCTGCCTTCTCTCTAGTCTTACACTGCTAAATTGGGGATGGCTAGTGCAGATAGCCCTCGTGTAGCTTTGTCCGAAATTCAAAAACAATATTTTTTGTATATTAAAATATATTTGTGTTAATAAAGTGAACTGTGTTTACCAATCTTGTTTATAAATATTATAAACTTAACACATATTAACATTTATTTAACTTCTAAATTCAAATTTCCGGTTATTTGAATAGTAATATGTTAAATGCATAACATAATAAATTCAAGACTGATGTGAAATAAATTATAATACGAAACATCATTAACTGTGGGTTCGTGCTCGAGGTCTGAATGAGAGATAAAATCGAAATAAATTCAAATCGTAATACAATTTATATTTATCATTGCCAACAAAATGTGATCATTTCTGATTATTAAGATTTTCTTAAATCACCCTCTCTCTAATAACTAGAAAAATATAAAATAAGTGAATTTCTTGAAATTGCCAACATTTTAGAATTAGAAATTCAAAAATCAATGATAAAAAAGGAACTAAAAGTGTATTGTTGAAATATTATCGACAATGATTTGTTGTCTGAGAAAGCATTGAGGGAATACCTTAATGTCTCAGTAGTCAATCAGAGTTGAGCGATGACGATAAGTTAGAAATAAATTAAACTAAAACTCAAATAAATCAGACATGAACAGGTACACATCGAAGCCCAGAAAGAGGAAGCATTTATCAAAGCAGAAGGAGAAAGTAAACGTCTGAGCCAAACAAGACCGTATTGAAGCCGAAGAAGAAATTAGACTGAAAGAAGTTAGACACAATTCCGATCGACCAAGATAAAATGACAACTTTGAACTCAATCGATATATTAAAGTAAAACCATCACGAAAATGAAGTCGATACATATTTCCAACATTTTGAGAAAGTTGCCCAAACCATGGAATGGCCCACTGGAAATAGTCATTATTATTACAGTGTTTTGATTGGTGAAGCACAAGAGGCTTATGTTGCTCTCTCTCTAGAAGATTGCACCAACTATGATAATGTTAAAATAGCTATCCTTGAAGGATACGAGTTAGTATTAGAGGCTTATCGCCAAATGTTTCAAAGTTATGGCAAGCACGATAGTCAAATCTGTATGGAATTCGCCCACGAAAAAGTTTATTTTAACCAATGGTGTAATTCTGTACATATTGGCAATAATTTCGACAAATTAAGACAGTTATGTTTAATTAAAAAATGTAAACGCTATACAAGTGACGATTTCAAAACTTACTTGAATGAAGAAAAGTTGAAAAGCTACAGAAAGCAGCTTCTCTTTCCAATAATTACACTTTAACACATAAAACCACTTTTCATAAAAATAAATTCTTACCAACTCAGAAAAAAACCTGTATCTGTTCATTCCACTAAAGTTAAGGATTCTTACAAAACATTCAGTTTCTCTAGTTCGAAAATTTCTGGCAGCCAAGATAAAACTTCATCAAAATCAGCAAAGTCTCTCTACACTTTCTGTAAAAACCTAGTCATATAATGTACAATTGTTAAAGTTTCAAAAATAAAAGGAGCCAAGACCCTGTGTGTTGTGTTTCTGTCCATATATGGACGTAATTTCACCAGATCACCCGATGTTGTTGATTTGGTCACTGATAAAAAGGCATCAGAGGCATTAGTTAGGGAGAAATTTAGACCTTTGGTGTCTGCTGGTGTTGTATCTTTTACAAATGGCACTGTTAACCCAAAACTCATACTATTTTAAATGGCACTGAGGCAATTCATTCATCGTTGTTAGAAGGTGTTTTGCCTTTAGGCTCGAGTTCTGCTTTTGGTGACAGGAATCTTGTGAATAATTGTCCTACTGACAATTCATTGGTGAGTGACAATGATGAAGTGAGAGATTTAACTCACCTGCTGAAGTTCCGTTTGCTAGAAGTAAACTGAAACAAAAAAAGGATTTGCAGATTTCATTATTATTTAAATAATCACTCCCATATGGTTATTTTTTTCAAAAATGGTGTGCTCATGAGAAAATGGAGATCATCAAATGTACAAGTTTCAGATGACTGGGCTGTAGTTTATCAAACTGTTGTTCAAAAAGTATATCACTCTGAAATATTGAAAATTGCCCATAAACTTTCAATGAAAGGTCATCTAGGTAAGTAACAAAATAAGTAACAAAGTAACAAGATAAGTAACAAAATTATGAGACATTTCTTTTGGCCAAAAGTTAGGCGTGATATTTATCAGTTTCGTAAAACTTGTCCCACCTGTGAAATGGTTGAAAAACCTAAACAGAAAATTTCCGTTGCTCCTTTGAAACTTATTTCATTCTTTGAAGAATCCTAGTGTGATCATTGACTGTGCTGTCCCTTTACCAAAAACTCAGTCAGAAAACCAATATTTGATTGACTGTTATAGCACATCCATTCAATTCTCTGAAGCTATTCCCTTAAGAAACATTTTGTCCAAAAAATTTCTAAGACTTTGATTAATTCCTTTACTTTTGTTGGCTGGCCCAAAGAAATTCAGTCTGATCAGGAATCGAACTTTATGTCTGGATTGTTTCAACAGGTTGTTTACCAGTTTGGTGCTAAATACATTAAATCTAGTGCATACCATCCTGAATCGCAAGATACTCTTGAGAAATTCCATTCTATCTTGAAAAATATTATATTGACTTACAGTCTCGATAATGAAAAAGATTGGGATCAAGAAATTAATTTAATTTTTATTTCCTGTTCAGGTGCCATTGGGACTTAGCCCGTTTGAAGTTGTTGAAGGAACAATAGTTGGAAGATGGCATTAAAGACATTCACTTATTAGATTATGTTTTCAATTAACAGTCCAAACTATTAGGTTGTTGTGAATTGATTTATCAAATAGTTATTCGAAAAGCATATCAATCCGAAATATGGAAAGTTGCCCATGAACTTCCCATGGAAAGTCACCTAGGTGTGAACAAGACACGTGACGGAATTACGACACATTTCTTTTGATCAAAAAGTCGACAAGATGTTTCTCACTTTTGTAAAACGTGTCACACATATCAAATGGCTGGAAAACGTATAACAAATTTCTGTTACTCCTTTAAAACCTATCCCAGCGTTCGAAGAACATCTCAGTTACGTAATAAGTGATTGTGTTAAGGCAAAAAGAAAAAAATGTGTTTAACCACTTTCAAGTGCTGTGTAATTTTATTTATCAAAAGGTTATTTATATTGTGATACATATTATCATATTTTTTGAAATTGTATAATTTTTTGACAATGCATTGTATTTAATCTATTGATCGCAATGTATGTATATAGATAATATCTTAGTTAAGAATTGTCTAACCCCAATTTATAATTTTCTAAGAAGGAAGGTGTAACGGATTTACCGTTATATGTTTATTTTAATACCCACGCTTGTTTTCGTAGTTTTCTTTTTTTGCATGTGATGTATACTTTTCTGTGTATTGCGTAAGTCCCTTTTGTTCTCGAAATTTGTAAAAGATTCATGAGAATAAGAATCAACAATACTTGTTTTTTTGTTTTATGAAAAGGTGCTAGAACATTGTTGAAATTTCTACAAACTCGCATGATTCTTATTAAAAGCGGTTAGCTGAGAGATAGAAGAAGATTATTATTGTACAATTACAATCAATGTTCTTCAGACCTCAAAAGCTAAACTTGTGATTAACGCCTATCAAATGTAAAACTACAGAATTGACCGGGAACGTTTATAGATTTTGAACAGTAGAAACCATTCAACTTCAAAAAGAATCTAGTGGTGTTGAAAGAGGTAAGCATAATAACTTTGACAAACATACAACCGATTACATAATGTAACACAAATTTTGTTCCTGGATAGGATGTGTTACTTCTTAATTGCTTACGCTGTAAAAGTACAGAAAATAAGTTCTCGGAAGCTCTACAACATTCTAGAAAGTTCTGGAAAATCCTTGTAAGTTCGAGAAAATTCTCTATCAGCTACTCAGCACTGAATCTACCTCGAATGCTCTGGAAAATAAATGGGTAAATTTGAAAATTTCATTACCCAGGTCACAAAAGCAAAGTTTGAAGAGAAAAATAGATCTTTTCCATTTATTTAGGTATGAGCAATTGGAAAATAACACTTTCTGTCCAGGAAAAAGATAAAGTAAAATTTTAGTTATATAGTGTTATCCGAAATACAAAGAGAGAAAAAAAGAAGCAGGATATTTTTGAAGCATAGGATACAACTGTGGTAAAGCCACGATAAAGTAAACTATACTCAGATAGTATGGTGATAGTAATATAGAAAAATAGTTCGGCTTGTTAATTAATTGCAATTCTAAAGCTATTAAATAGGTCTAAGTGGACTTTGGACAAGAAGAAGGGAGTTATATAGTGTTTAAGATAAGTCTATGATAATCTATAATGTAAAAAAAAATGTTGTATATACGTTTAATTAATTCCGAATACATATATTATTTTGAAACCTTTCGCATAACAACGTTATTCTACGAAAATTTCACCAATAAAAATATCATAAAAATTAGTTTAATGATAATAAAAAAACAAAAACCACAGACACTTTCAATTTTTTATTTACAATAAAATACACAGAAACAAACTCGTAAGTTCAGTTCGGATATGAAGTTCAGTTTTGAAGGTTTTGTCACTTTTTTTATACAAGACTTTGTTAAGCGTGAAGCTATAAGATGGGCTACTTGTTCTATGTTCTCTAATGCGCTTGTCAGCTCTTTAAGGTCTAAATCTACATTTATGTTCTGAATTAACTGTGATTATTTCACAGTTAACTGTTCTTGCCAATCGGGTATTCTTATATTTAATGGGATTTATGTATACTAAGTCTTAATTCTAATATTAAATGGTATTGTTTTCAGTTGACCATGAATGGATCACTTTTTAGCAAATCTAAGGTATCCACTATTCGTTAAATTAACCACTTTATTCTGGTAATCAAACTGATGTACATTTGTTTTAGGGCATACCACTGACAAGGTAAGTTTAAATTTTACATTAAACAACCACATTCCTGAGGCATTTGTTTTATAGAAGTAAAATGGCTTATGGATAATTACTCTTTTTAGATATTTCAGCCATTCTATCCTTAATTTTTGCAAACATTACATAATTACAAGTCATAATGAATACTGAATATACTCCTGAATTAGAGTCGTCACATACTCGAATAGGACCTTCTGTATCTCTTAACATATCTACTTCTGTCATTTCTAAATAAGTACGTTGATCACTTGAAACAACAATGTATGGGTTTTCATTTTCTATAGTGAAAAATAACGAGTGGTTTAACATTAAGGGTACAAACCTATACATGTTAAACATTCTATAGGTTGCTTTCATTGGTATGTTTATAAACATTCTTAATGTAGCCTTCACTGTGGCTGTCTTTACATTTTCCCATGTAAATCTCTTCTTTATGCATAGAAGTTACAAAATGCAATTTCGTCTAATACTTTTCTAATTTACTTGTAACTCATCCTCAATTTCTGTTTTTATTTCTCTTATTTTGTTAATAGAACATTTTTCTTCAGTTTCTGTATTTTCGACCCTAATTCTACTCAGAGCATCTACGTTATAATATTTTCTACCTGGTTTATGTGTTATTTCAAAATCAGAATCCTGCAATAATATTGACCATTTGTCTAATCTAGAGAAGGGGTCTTTTAATGTCATTAACCATCTTAATGGTGCATGATCTGTAATGATAGTAAACTTTCTATCATAAACATAATAATGGAAGGTTTTACTTCATGCACTATGGCTAAGCATTCCTGCTTCGTGACTGAATAATTTATTTCAGCTTTTACTAACTGTCTACTCTGAAACACTACAGGATGTTCTTTTACATTTTCATCTAATTGTAATAATACTGCACCTACAGCAAAACCTGTAGCATCTTTGCCTACGATAAATTCTTTACTGAGATCTGGGTAACTCAAAATTAGTGTCTTTAATAAAACCTTTCTTACTTTTTGAAATGTTTCCTGTCCTTTATCTATCCACTGAAATTTCGCTGATTTTTAGTTAACTCAATTAAGGGTCTTGCCAACAATACAAAATGTGATATAAATCTTACATAAAATTTTACAAATCCTAGAATAGGGGTTTATTCAATTCTTTCTCACTTCTTGCCTTCGACTTTTCTAAAACATAAATTACCAATTTGATTAATGACATGATTTACACTATATTCTATTCATTATTGATATGACATGTTATAATTTTTCTAATTAACATACAACGAGGTTTCCAAACTTAAGTGATGGTATTTGTTTATTAAGAATGGGCGACGAAACAATGTTTAAATGAACACTAAATTCATTATTCCTTCTTATCTTTCATAGTATTCTACATATTATCAAATGCTTCTAAGTCCTGGCTAGTTTAGGAGTGAATATACCACACTACTGTCATCAGAATTCGAATTACAAGTGTAGTTATAATATTTAATGAATCGTTAGTGTTCAGTTTTGTTAAAACCAAATAACACATAACGGCGGTACCCATTACTGATATACTTCTCTACAAATGATATTTATTCACAATAATCAAACATACAATAAAATGACTCTGTATTTAAACACTGTTAAAGACTAAAAAGCTTCTTACCAAAGTAAAAAACGATCAAACAAAGAGAGCTAATTGTCTTCATCATGATTACACTGATGTTTACAGTAGTCGTGAACTCAGTATTTCTACTGCATTTTATCGCTCTGCGGATACTTTTATATATTCAGTAAATAGTGGACTATTACGTAGTATCACGTAACGATGATAAACGTTATAATGAAAAACATAACACAATGTTTCAGGAACTTGTGTGGTTTTCGAACACCCAATAGTAGCAGGTGTGAGTCATCTAAATTCCCTAGTTTCTTTTTCTTCAAAGAAGAGACTAATTTATACGTAATAAAAGTTAATCTCTTTTTTTCATTACATTATCAGCTAACAATAACTTCGTGGAATTTGAGAGCATATTTGTTAGGAAAATATTTTCAAAAGCTTCGTATTTCCTCACGTTTCTAGAATACTTTCAATCAAACATCCAATGTCGATTAGTTACTATAACTTGTTGTCGTTCTCCTGACTAGACAGCAACTATGTGCTTTTAAGCTATGTCCATCGCAGGTATCTAATCCCACTTTTTAGCGTTATAAGCCCACAAGCTATTGGTGACTCACCAAATCACGATTAAATTGAGATTTAAATAAACAGTATGGTTGATAAGTTCGTCTAGACTTCTTTCTCAGTATTCATCAACAGATGTAAGAATAGACATTGTCTGAGTTTGGTTTTAGATATTCTCTACAAATATAGTGTAATAACTAACAAGACTCGGCATTGTCAGATAGTTAAGGCATTCGACTCACAATCTGAGGGTCGCGGGCTCGGAGTCCAGATACCAAATATGTTCTCCCTTTCAGCCCTGGGGCGTTATAATGCGACTGCCAGTACCACTATTCGTTGGTAAAAGACTAGCCCAAGAGTAGTGAGTGAATGATGACTAACTACCTTCTCTATAGTCTTCACTGCTAAGTTAGGAACGGCTAGCGTAAAAATAGTCATCGTGTATCTTTGTGCGAAATTTAAAACATACCAAATCCAAACCATCCCATTGTTAGTTGGTAAAAGAGTGGCTCAAGAGTTAGCGGTGGAATTAGGAATGAATAGCGCAAATAGTCCTAGTGTATCTTTGCGCGACATTGAGACCAACTAATGAAGTATACTTACGCCATAACATCTCAACTAGTTCTTGTAATACTATTTTAAATCTAATTTATCGTTTATATCAATATACATAGATTAAATCTTAAACTGCCATAAATTACATCTTACATTACTACATTCAGATTAAATCTAAATTAATTTTAACAGCGAAAGAACCCAAGTGTTGAAACACTGCACTACAATCTTCATAAGTAGGAACTAGGAAAAGAAAATTTAATTATTTATATTATTACTTGGTTGATGTTCAGTATAGCTTGATTTAATCTAAAGTCAATATTGATCTATATTGTTATTCTACCGTATCTTAATTAAGTCAATTATTATCAAGTAATATATTTTCAAGCCATATCTGGGTTGAGTCTTATATTCCGATGTCTAGATTAAATCATATGTTAACATAGATTAATTTGGTTCAGTAATTCCACCTTCAAATCAAGTATAAAACTACTGGCTGAGTGAAAGAACGCAGAAGGATGTTACAAAGGAAATTCAGTCAAATTGGTTTATTGTTACAAATGGGTTACTGCGTGGCTTAGTGTTAGAAACTTTGTTCACTGTAGTTTGCATCAATGTGTCGGAATTTAAAATTATATTATTTTCTTCAATTGTCAGAATAAAAAGGTTTCCAATTATACTTTTTAATAGTATGACTATATAGTATGTTGTTTGTCTTAGAATTCTTCCACAGTGGATGTGTGTGACTTGACGATAAATTCAACGATAAATGAACACTTTTTTTAAAAAATAATCCATAAACTCGGAAAAGTTTAAAATATTTGCAACAAATCATTCACACTATAGAAATTATAAGTATATCATAAACACTATATATATAGTTCTCTTCCTCTTGTCTAAATTTCACTTAGGCCTATTCAATTAGTTTAGAATTTCAGTTGATATACTTCAATTTATCGTCAATGTTACTACACTTGTATCCTACAGTTGTAAACTGTCTGCTTCCTTTTCTTCTTTTTTTTTTTTGTCTCTTATATTTGTCAAAATCCATTGAAGCTAGTTCAATTACTTTAGAACTCTCTTTCACCAAATAAACTGTTCTTCTTAGCTTTCCTTTTCTACTGTTAATTTTCCTCTAACAAATTAATCGTTAGGCCTTTCCCTCCAACGGTAATTTCGTGTAGCTTTGCGCGAAATTCAAAATAAACCAAACCAAACCTACGGTAATTAATTTTACTTTGGCTAGGCTTCCTTTCGTAACTTTACTTTCTCGTCTGCTCTCTTCTGGCTGCTGTTCCTGCTCATCTCATACTTGTTTGTTTGTTTGTTTGGGAATTTCGCACAAAGCTACTCGAGGGCTATTTGTGCTAGCCGTCCCTAATTTAGCAGTGTAAGACTAGAGGGAAGGCAGCTAGTCATCACCACCCACCGCCAACTCTTGGGCTACTCTTTACCAACGAATAGTGGGATTGACCGTCACATTATACACCCCCACGGCTGGGAG
Source organism: Tachypleus tridentatus (assembly GCF_004210375.1). Taxonomy (NCBI): domain Eukaryota; kingdom Metazoa; phylum Arthropoda; class Merostomata; order Xiphosura; family Limulidae; genus Tachypleus; species Tachypleus tridentatus. Next base: position 35,804,343 of record NC_134834.1, read on the forward strand.
GGCGAGCATGTTTAGCGCGACGCGGGCGCGAACCCGCGACCCTCGGATTACGAGTCGCACGCCTTACGCGCTAGGACATGCCGGGCCTCATCTCATACTATTCATATACACTGCTGGCCAAAATCTTAGGGCCAATGAACATAAAGGAAAAATATGCATTTTGCGTTGTTAGACTCAATCACTTATTTGAGTAGAGCTTCGAAAGATGAAAATAAGAAAAGGAAAAATAAAAATAAAAAACTTTTTTAGCATTTAATAGGGAAAATGTGAACACTATGAAATTAGCCTGAATACTAGCTGGTCAAACGTGCAAGTTGGCTGTAAATTCTTTTTGAAAGGCCATAGTAAACAGTTAACTAGCTGTGTCTAAGAAGTTTGAGTGCAGTATGTATACAGTATATATGCCAGTCTTATAATCTAATGCATGTGAGAAAACGTTAGAACAAAAAAATAACAAAGAATTGTTCATTCTTTTTTTGCTTGAGATTACTTCCTCTATTTGTAACGGATTTACTGTTATATATTAATCTACGTTTGTTTCAGATTAATGCATGTAATGTATATTGTTAAATGTGTATTGCGCAAGTTCCGCTTATTCTCTAAATTTGTAGCAGATTTTCGAGATAAAGAATCAACAATATACGCTTTTAGAAAACACTAGCCTATTTTCGAATATTGTCTAACCTTTGAGAATCTCGCCTAATAATTATAAAAGCTAGCCATTGCAAAATTCCAAGACACTGTTATAGAATACTGTTGGTTAGCTACAGTCGATATACTACAATCCTCGAAAGATATAATTGTGATTAATGCTTATTAATCAGAAATCTACAGAATTTGATAAAAAACATTCATAGATTTTGAACACTACGAACCGTTTAACTTCAGAAAATTATCTTCGGACATTAGTATTTTTAGCAAGCCACCGCATAAACAATAGAGCAAACTAGCATTCTCGTCAAATGAAGAGAATTTGTGAATTAACATAAAAGTAATTTGCGTTTCATGCACCTGGAACGTTGATAAAATATTCCGTTCCATACTAGATAAAAAACTAAATTGTTTGTAAATTTGTAAAACTCTTGTGCATAAACAATCATTAGTAATAACTGTTGTTATAAATTGTATTGTTATTTGAATATTAAAATATATTTGTGTTGAGAAAGAAAACTGTGTGTATCAATCTTGTTGGTAAATATCATAAATTTGATACATATTAACATTTTATTAATTTCTAAATTAAAATTAAATTTCCAGCTATTTGAAATTGTGAAACGTAACGTACATAACGTAATGAATCAGAGACTCGTTTGAGATATGATAAATTATAATACGAACATGTTCCAAATTAACTATTTTTGGATAAAGAAAAAAACAAACATAAACAACTAAGGAACTCTGCCAGTATGCTGTAGTTTTGTAACTACCCCTTCCAATATATAGGATGAATGGGATCCTATTTCGATATCATGCTTTATTTGCAGACGATGACGTAGGAAAAAATTACCGAAAAATCATAAAAAACCTAATAATAAAAGTTTAAATGCAATAAATTCAAAGATTAAAAACATCAAATGAAAGTAAAATAAATTGCTTCCTCATATAGACAGTGAACTAATGTGTGCTTCCTCATAAAGAAAGTGAACTAATATGTGCTTCCACATATAGACAGTGAACTAATGTGTGCTTCCTCATAAAGAAAGTGAACTAATATGTGCTTCCACATATAGACAGTGAACTAATGTGTGCTTCCTCATAAAGACAGTGAACTAATGTGTGCTAATTCATATATACAGTGAACTAATGTGTGCTAATTCATATATACAGTGAACTAATGTGTGCTTCATCATAAAGACAGTGAACTAATGTGTGATTCCTCATATTGATATTGAACTAATGTGTGCCTCCTCATATAGATAGTGAACTAATGTGTGCTTCCTCATATAGACAGTGAACTAATGTGTGCTTCCTCATAAAGACAGTGAACTAATGTGTTACAAATTAAACTTTAATAGCAATATAGATTACTTTCTGTGACTTTTTAACAAACATTCATACTTCTCAATGCATTTGTAATAAAATATACAGATAAGCAGTGCAGATTCTTTAATATGAGTACTGAAATATTTTGGTCATCATGTTTATCAAGCTGTTGGCATTATTAAAATACACAAACGTATACACCATTTTCTAAGGCGATATACTTGTATTAAGCAGTGCTCCACGTCTTCTGTTCTTCTTGCACATGGATAATCAGTGATTTTGTTGCTGTTTAATTTATCTTCTATATATATATTTTCATTATAATATTTTCAACTTAAGATGATGTACAGAAAGATAGTCAAATGTATTTATTACAAGATTCTATCTGTTTGTTTTCACTATATCTTCTTTCCATTTTAAGAGGATATACACAACATCATGCTATGTTCCATACATTCCATTTTTATTCGTTCATTCACTTGTCTTACCATTAGCAGGGAAGTAATAGAAATTTTCTTATTATTTCTATAAGTATTTTAACATTGTAAAAACTCTTGATGATTCCCTCCATGTGAAATAATGGATTCATTGGCTCATAACCAATTTCTAAACACTATAACAACTAAGAATCAGACTGAAGCAAAGTAGAAGCACACCCGTAATTGAATATACATAGGAACCAACTCCATATTTGAAAATAGATGTTCACTGTAACGCTGGATGTATAATATTTATCTACACAAATTGTGGCAAGCCTTTAGAAAAAATATACAAACCACTTATGCACAAAAAGATATATTTCCAAAGTAACTGTACTCAAGATATGCCGGTGAATTGACAACGTCAGTTTCATTCAGACTCTGATAATTTAGAGTGCAAGGTGATTATCACGCAAAAATATATAAAAAAAAATATGTTTATAGTACAGTTTTAATAGTGTATTTGTACAAACTCAAGAACTTCTAAAATACATATATACAATTGTTTTCACTACCGTTTTATATTATATCTAACACTTATTATTCTCTACCATGGACTGTTGCTAAATCAGTAGTAAGAGGTAAGTAAACAGGTGATAACTCTGACATCATATACATAATACCATGTTGAATGGAGCTCTGTAAAAGGCCATGTTAAACATGCTTTGATTCCTACATGTGTACATAGGAATCTCTACAGTTGGTGATGGAACTAAAATCCATTCAGGTCACAGAAGAGCTTATAAAGGTACAATCTAGAAGATATGAGGATATCAGATCCTGAAGTTGTGAAACATTAAATCCATCTAACGACTGTAGAGAATAACTGAAAAAATTAATAAAATGGTAACTAATTAAACAGAACCGAGGAAATAAAACATAAGGTGGTGAATATTTTACGTGTAACGTGAAAAGATGTCTTGTCAAGAATTGCAGACAAAGGCTTTTATGGAATAAGAGCTCCTCTGAAAAAATACCAAAAAGACGTATCTGTTATAATTTTGAGAAACCTTGCCATGTATGGCCGAAACTGTATTGAATCAATGGCTGTTAGTAAGTCAAAGAAAAAGAGCACAACCATATCAAAGGAACAACACAGAGCTAATTGAAATATCAAGAATATAGGAATTAGTTGGGTTTATCTGGTAAAGTTCAACTAAAAATAACCTGTCTACTACGGATGAAAAAAGAAGTATATTATTTATAAAATAAACTTGTCAGTGAGTCTACAGTTTATCGATGTAAAAATCTTGGAGTATGCTGTTGACTCTGATTCTACACCTACAGTTATTTAACCTGTTTTGTTAATGAAAGGTGAAAAATTGCCTCCAAAGAAAAGGGACTGGTGCAAATAGTATTTGGACATAAAGAAAGTTCCTCTGTGTCTCGTGATGTGTGGACAATTTCTATAGAGAAAAAGTGCATTTTGAGAATTGACGTCATACAAAACATGGACACTAGGTCGGGCTAGCTTCATAGTCTATGGCAACTTGGAAACACTTATGCACTAAATAACAATATCAACTATGATTAGTACATCAAAAATTGAATGTCCAGTGAAAACAGGGATTGAGGGTAGTGTTCCACTAAGAAGTTAAGCATTAATTTTAGGAGTCAATAGAATTAATTACTCATCTAGTGACTGAACTGTAGTGGAACAAAATACTCCAGTATGTCATGAAGGAATTTTGGTTGGAATACCTCTCTAGAATGTAAAGAGTAAAGAATGTCTACATGATGAAAAGACAGTAGCTATGAGATAAGTATTGATAGGGTTGAATTCCATTGAAATGACATGACGTGGCTAAACAGTTTTAATTATGAGAGAGGACAAACTCCAAAGTAAGTTGATGTTCAGAGGGGAGGTAATCTAATCAGAAGTCCTACATTATGACGGTGCTTGGAATGACCAACTGGATGTCAGTAGTATCACATCCTGAAGAGAAGCCCAGAGTTCCATACAAGCCTGCTTCCAGAGGGCAGTCAAAGATGGATCCGCTATTAAATTCACCCGATTACCTATCTGTGAATAACTACCCCAGCAACACGGGGATTAGTGACAGCAATGGAAAATATACCATCCCATCTCAAATCTGTCAGACTTGGTGAAGGGCAATTTGATGTAATGTTTTATTATTTTGTGTGTTAGTATTATTCAAAGAACTTCACTATCTAGGAACGGGTAGTATTGTATGTTATGTTTTTAATGTTGTAACTTGTTAGATAAATAGTATACAATCCTTGAAATATCTGAAGTATTTGACATAGTTTTATAGTATAGATTATAAACATGAATTTATGTGAAATGGAACTGGGTTAGTTGTAGAATGAACTGAAAGAAAAACCCGGATATAGTTAAAAAGTGTGAACGTATTTGAAAATATAGCTTAAATATAATAAGTTAACCATTCACTGTATTAGATATTGCATAAACTTAGTACAAGTAAGCTGATGCCCAAGTTTTGATACACGTAGCGGGTAGAGCACAGAAACAACCTTTTGTGTAGTTTTGTACTTAATAACAAACAAACAGTAAACTGATCTGTTTGACGTAACTTAACACAGGCCTACATCCCTTTATTCTAAGTCTAAGCAGTTGGTCCAGAAAAGTAAATCTAATACTAGTTCAGTTTTCCCTTGTTGTTCTAGAAATAATACTCGCTCTGCCCATGGAGGATGTTGCTGAATTGTGCATGTTTTCGAAGAAGATCAATGATAGCAGTGTGCCTTACTGGTAAAGCAAAGGAAATATAGTGTTTACACCATCTTCTATGTTGAATGAAAACTACCAGTCACGTTAAACCATTAATTCCTATGGATAACACCAATGTTTTTCTGTTAAATAAGAAACATTAGATTTAAATATTACAAATGATCTTAGTTGGGCTGGTTGTGGGAAAACATGATAAAGAAAAAAATATGTTCATTAATTTACAATCCCAATACTACATCACTGTCCATTGCTCAAAAAACAGGTATGACAACTGTGCTTGTATGTTGTCTTAAGTAAAAACTGGTTTCTCTTTCTATAACACACAGTGGTCAGCCTGTTTATTTGCTTGAACTCAGTTTAATTATAATCATGTTTATTTTGTAATATACCCTGTCAGTTCTTCTGTTATAAAGTAAACCTTCTTCCCAATATTTGAGGAGATATCACATTATCACAAAGTCTTAATATCCAAATTAAATCCTTTATTTTCCATCATTTGTTACTCAGTATTTGTGTTCCTTTTGTCTAATTGACCCATTTATGTTTTATATGACACATGTGACTTCATGTAATTCTCGAATATGTGTGTAGGACCACTCATACACACATACAAATATGTATTTAAACATATATACTGCCACATATATATATATATATATCATGTGTACAAATCGTTACATAGTTCACAACATACTGGCTTTGCCATCCATACAAATTATTGTTAAGACTTTATGGCTCTTTCTAAAAGCTACTCTGATCCACCAAACTGAATACACTTTTCTTTCAGGTATTATGAAATACATAATCACAGAGAGAACTGGATTAAACTATGATTTTTCAGTTAAAACTTTCATAAGTGAGGATTAATACTTATACAGTATGTTTCAAGACACTCAGAAAATTCAACTTTCTCACTGCATATGGAGAAGTTCACTCCCATCAGGTGTGCCAGGTAATATCTAGTGAGGATAAAGTATTACTCTACGCAGCTCAGGGAAATGAGATTTCAATTTACCGCTTCATTTGTGCAAACTGTTAATGAGATGTAGCAGTTATTTCATGTATTGGCAACAGCTGTCTTAACTGTGTTAATCACGCAATTATTATTTAATATCCAGTGGATACCTGTTACAATAAAACTGTGTTTGACATATTAGAAAGTAATACTCACGAAGCACTTTTAGTCTCATTAACCATGAAATTAAGAAACTATCCTACCTTGAAATAACTGAATGGTAATCATTAAATGTAATGCTTTAAGTGTATTTTACAGTACAACTTGATGGTCAGAAAGCAATGATTGCAACTCCTTTTCAAACTCTTAACTGTTACCTACAAATATACAAACTGGTGATGCACTAGGTGTTACAACTATCTGTATCAGCTGTCTAAACTTGGTTATAAACAAATGGAAATTCCACAATGTAATTCATACATCACTTGATACTTTGGAAAACAATGACTGCTCTTTCCTGCCGGTCATTGGTTTTCAACCATAGAAATTTTCTAGCTTATTGACAATTGAAGCAAGTCTAGCCATCTTGATTTAGCTGTCATTGTCTGTTGTTTGATGACCATTGGAGTTGTCTTTCACTTAAAGATCTTGTACGAAAGGTTTATCTGACGCATTCTTCCTTTTCATCTTCAGAATTGAATGGATGAGACAGTGTTTTCATCCTCATCTGACTTGAGAATCACCTCTTCTGACTCATGGCCAAACCAATGTAGTAACAGTTCATTTTTCATGTACGAACACAGCTGGTCAATGTGTACTATGAGGCTTTATGTGCCCTTCGACTTCTGTTATTTGTGCATCAATGGATGAGTTCCTCTCCAGCCAAAGCCAAAAGGCTTTTGTTATTCTGACATATACCAAAGCCATGACTTTTCCCCATGTTGGTGCATTCGTTTCTTCATGTCTTATCATAGCATTTATTATATTGTATGGAAGCATTTCCTAGATTTTGACATGCAAGCTTAATTCAGAGACTAATCACTCCACATGCTCTCTTAGAAATTGTGGGACATTGGCTTTAGATGAAAAATCATATGTCATGTCTACAGGGAGGAAGACTTCTCAGCTAAGCATAGTTAGCAAATAAGCTGTTGATCTCTGTTGAGTTATGAGGTACATCTTTGCATAGGGTTAGTGTTCGTTTTAGTCAGTTGAGTTGAGATGAACAAATTTCAGAAGTATATGGTTTCCACTGAATATCACACTGTAATGAACAAGGTGAAGTTGCCATCATAACCAAACCCGACATTTTACATAACACAAATAATAGTTGGTTATTGAAGCTATTCCCTTGGTTCATGTGGATATCTTCAGATGCTCTGGACAGAGCTACCCAATGTTTTGTCAGTACGTCAACCACAGACAGTGCAGATGTATCAACTAATGAAACAATCAGTTACCAGGAATATATACATGTGACCTTACTCTGTCTCTGGAAGAGGATCAATGATATTTAGAGATATTTACTGTAAAAAAAATCTTTGCTGGAGTTTACTCTGTTCAGACTGGCTTTTTATTTGAGTAACGCCCATAATACAATATTCACACTAATGTTAAAAGTGCTCAAATATAACCAGTATGCTATCAAACAGCAGTCCCAGTGTATGTAACAAAGCAGCACCGTTCATTTGTTGTGTTATTCAAAGTCTGGGCAATCTTGTGCTTCAAAACCCTTGGGAGTAACAGCCATAACAGAAGCCAAGAACCATCTGATGGTTAATAACGAAGGTGCAGCACACTTTCCCTTCTTCTTAATTGCCTGTACAAATTCCACTGGGCATGTATTTTCATGCTAAGTTCTCATTTTAACCTTGTCACACCATTTTGATATTTGGCAAAAAGCATTCATATTAGATTGTAAATCATCATTTGTTCTTACCAAAGATCCTAAACTTTTAACCATAAACTTCATCTACCAATAGAACCCCTACTATAGAGCTTGAAAACATCATAGCAGAAATGGTCTTCAACATAAAATCCACGCTGTGGGCATGATGTCACTATACAGAAAGACATTCTATCCATATTTCAAGAATGTGAATGACAATGTTTGAATAAATCAGTGGTTTTAACTTTTTGAATCCACGGAACTCTTCTGCCATCAAATTTGTGTCACAGAAACCTTGACAGCATTCATTACAAAACATGCTACTGTAATACTGTATCAATAATTACAGACAAAGTATGGACGTTTAAAATAGCCATATACCCACACACTTACATCCAAGCCAATTACTTGGACACACACACATAATGAGAAGTGTACTTTCTTAAATAATAAAAATTTACATCACTCAAAGACTTATTTATACTTAGTTTCGCTCACAATTTAAAATAACTCATTGACTTGTTTTATGGTGTGTAATTATGAAACCTTTAGTCAGACTGCTACTATGCGACAAATATGTATTTATGCACTAGAATATGTAGAATATTGTGGAATCTCAGTACCTCAAAATATCATAAGGTTTCTGTGGAGCCCCGGTTGAGAAGCAATGAAGTAATTCATACTCCTGTAGTACTGGTATCTACCATACTATCACCCCTTCAATAGTGTTAAGACTACGATGTTAATAAATTGTATTCTTGTCCTACATCTGCTTTCAGGATCATTAATCATACAACTATCATATACAGTTAAACGTTCTTCTCTGTATTACACTATTCATAATGTTGCTCTAATTCTACTATCATTGGCTAACAGGAGCCAATTAACTTGATATAGATATGCTGATATTGGTTGTTCTAATAAAGTACATTTCAGGGACTGAAATGCTTGCTTGCATTATTTTCTCCATCTGCTTTAATGATGAAACAAACTTGGAGAAGTTGGTCACACATCACTGGTGAAAACACTTAATTCTTGACTGATCACAAGTTGAGGCTAGTTTTGTAGTGTTACCATTCATTTAGATCCGTAGAGATTCCTTATCTACCCACATATGACTGAGAAATTCCACATGAAAGCACATTCTCTTTGTTTCGGTTTCAAGTATTCCTTTTTTGTCAACTCAAATGCCATTTTAATGTTCTCAGCTGTAGACTCAACCATATGACCAAACACTAAAGCGCATCAACATAAATTAGATACTTCTAATTTTGCAGTAAATTCTGTGTAAGGCTACTCTAAAAAGTGATATGTGTATTTCAAGGTTCTAATGATATAACATAAAACTAATACAAGCCATCTCTCATACTAAAATCAGTCTTCGGTCTGCTCTTGTAATCCATCTTAACATACTAATATCTGAATGTCATGTTTAACATATTGAATCACGGCTTTCATATAATTAAATGTTCATAGTGTTGGAAAGGTATTAATTTGATTTTCTGTATCACCCACCTAAAATCAAAACAGAGCTTGGGTATGCCTTCCCTATTCCTGATAAACATTATCGGAGATGGTCAAGTACTCTATTAAGACTGTACTATCCCAATCATTATCATTCACTGTAGTTCAGTGCTGGCTGGCTACATCCCTGTTTGGTTGTCAAGTAATGGTCAAAAGTTTAAGACAGTGGTTCCCGACCAAGGGTGCGAGATAACATTTGTTTTGGCCACCTTTGCCTTTATTCTTAAATAAATAATTACTGTGAGGGGTGCGAGAACATATTAAAATTGTTTAGGGGTGCGAGGCATAAAAAAGGTTGGGAACCACTGGTTTAAGACCATACCAAATAGAAGTACTAAACAGGGTAGGAAATGCCCACAAGAGGTTTCAGTACTGAGTTGCACGGCCATCATTGCGAGTAACTTCAAACATTCGTTTTGGCATGGTCGATATAAGCGTTTTCAGAAGGCTGGCTGGAATGTTATTCCAAGTGGTGAAGATGGCTTCACGAAGATCATGTACTGTTTGGAATTGACGTTCATTTCTATAAACTTCCCTTGCCATCCACCCCCAAACATTTTCAATGGGGTTCAGTTCGGGCGAACACGTTGGATGGTCCAAAAGAATCACATTATTCGTCATGAAAAAGTTCCTTTGTTCTGCGGGCATTGTGGATTGCAGCGTTGTCCTGCAAAAAGATCATATCATTTCCATATAAGCGAGAACATTCAGTCAATAAGGATGCTCCCTCCAACATGCCAATGTAGCCAGCTGCTGTTTGACGCCCCTGTATAACCTAAAGCTCCATTGTTCCATGGAACGAGAATGCACTCCAGATAATGATGGAACCTCCTCCACTGTATCGTGTAGAAAATGTCTCCGGTGGGATATCCTTATTGTGCCAGTAATGTTGGAAGCCATCTGGACCATCCAGGTTAATTTTTTTCTCATTAGAGAACAAAACCTTCTTCCACTTTCTTCGTCCCATGTATGGTGCTTCTCAGCAAAGTTAAACCGACCTATTTCGTGGTGTGAAAGAAGGCGTGGCCTTTGAAGATGTTTACAGTTTTTAAAGCCTTTTCTCGTAGATGCCGTCTTATTGTTCTTGAGCTGCATTCTGCGTCCATAAGGGCCTTAATCTGGTTCGACGATCGGTTGGTGTCTTGCCGGACAACTCGTCGAATCCTCCTGCTCAACGCCGACGAAATTTTCTTGGGCCGACCACTTGAAATTCTCGTTCCGTATCCCTCAGGGTCTTTTAAGAAATTTTCAACAGCAGTTTTACTACGCCCAATCACGTTGAGAGAGACCTTGCTTTTGCAGCTCGACAATTCTGCCACGTTCAAACTCTGTCACATTTTGAGCCTTCACCATGTTTTTACCCAATACAACACAAGAGATGTTAGTGGGAGATGTTAACAACGCTAATGCTTGAACACAAATGACTAAATTTTGTTACGTGTTTACCGATTAACGCTTCGTTTCAGTATGGTCTTAAATATGTGACCAGCTAGTATTGAGGCAAATTTCAGTGTTCACATTTTCCTATTAAATGCTAAAAAAGTTTTTTGTTTTTATTTTCCCTTTTCTTATTTTCATCTTTCGAACCGCTACTCAAATATGTGGTTGAGTCTAACAACGCAAAATGCATATTTTTTCTTTATGTTCATTGGCCTTAAGATTTTGGCCAGCAGTGTACATGGGATTACTGTGACTTCCTCTCTTACATTCACTCTACTATTCAGTAGGCAATCTTGTTGACAGTGAATAACTCTTCTGTGTAACACCAGTTCACCAACTGAACAGGCTATGATGCACATAAAATATCTATAGAAATATTAACTAAAGAAACGAACAAATCAACTCATTAGAAAAAAAGCCTTATAATAAGTTTAAGAAACCATGAATCGCTAATGAAATAACAGAATTGATAAGCGTTAGATATAATGTATAAAAAGCTTCAAAATCCTTTTAATGAAAATGTTTTAAAATATTGGAAAGATAAAATTAATGAAGAAGTAAGAATATAAAAATTAATTAATAAAAATGAAATTTTAATATTTGAAAGGGATTCAAAAACAATGACCCTCTGATTACGAGTCGAGTGCCTTAACCACCTGGTCATGCTAAGCCGTTGGAATTTGTTAATAGGGCTAACTGATTAAGAAAATATGAAAAACAATATTGCTTAATTGTGCATATGGTGACATAGGAAATTAAAATGAAGTAATTAGAAATTCAGGAAATAAATTTAGTGATTATATTGTAAATGTCCCCTGTTGGGACAGTGGCAAATCTTCAAATTTATAATGCTAAAATCAAATGGGTTCAATTCCCCGTGGTGGACACAGCAGAAAGCCCGATGTGAATTTGCGATAAAAAACAACACAAAACACATTTTGTAAATATAAGAGAAAAAATATATAAAAACAAATGGATAATGAACCCTGTAAAATATTTAATATAAAGAAAAAATCATAATCCCATAAACTCTACAATTATGAGCCCAAAAATTGTAAAAGCACAGGACATGTAAATTATTTGTCATAAGATCATGGGTATATATATTTATAACTTATAAATAACAAAAATCTTTCTCAAAATGAATTGAAACGACTGTGATAATTCCAAGACACAAAATAGACAATAGGACTAAAACCAAAATCTATTATTTAAAAATTGTTCCATATTCAAGTGTTAAAAATTCTTTATTTTTCATTGATACAGTCAATAATTCAGTATGATATTATGACATGAGGAATTTTACTACTGAAAGCTTGCTCAGCTAATGTTCAACTAAACTGTTAGTGAATGTTACATACCTTTAGTTATTTTCCGTCTACCGTCTCATTATGTTTACTGTATCATAAAAGCCAGCAGGGTGAAGATTGCAGATCAACCGTCAGATGAAATAACACTCGATAATCCTTTTACCCGGAATGATGTATCTAAAATATGTTTTTTTCTTCATGTTTCAGTCAGTGGGAAGAACAATTTAGTCTAGCTTACATGGTGTTTTAGAAGATATTTTATTGGTCAATTTTGTTCTGTTTTTACCTGAATGTAGTGGTTTTTGTATGTATGTATTTAATTCACTAAATCAATAATAAAGGTAATGTTTTGTGTTATTCAGCTTCATAACTTATCTAGAATTTATAATTATCTATCAAAACACAGAATTTAGCGATGCATATTTGATAGAGTTTAGTCTTTAATGGTACTTCTTTAAGGACATTTTTAAAATTGAAAAAATCACCGCTTTCAAAATAAATTGGATTAATTTATTTGCCACCTACACTGGTAGTTAAATCAACTGACGTGAAGAAAACGTTTTAAATGCTTCGTCAAACAGAGAAAAAGTTACGTTGTTAAAAATGTTAGCTCTGAGCATGTTTGAAAAAACAGCTAGATAAAATTCTATCATGAAACTTACTTAATGGCCGATATATAAGTCGTCAATTTTCCGTCTAAGCTGACTTTTGTAATCTGATTATTTTAGTAATTCGTTGGTATTCTAAGTCTATAACGTTGTAACTTCAATAATGTGACTGAACATTAGTAAAATCTATGCTCAAACCTAAGATTATTGATAGAAAACTTAAGCTAAGTGAAATGGACAATACAATTAAGTGTTTATAGCAAAGCAAAACGCTACCTACCTTCTTTTCATTACCAGTAGTTGTTCCATGTTTCTTTTTTTTAATCAGGAATAACTATATGATAAACCTTATAAACAAGGTTGATCTACAGACTATTGTTAAGTAATAACTTGTTAGCCACAGTCCTGTATTTGACTTTTTATTGTTAATAAATATGAAAGATAAACTTAAATCTTGGAAGGTCTAGTGTACTGTATCGCAATATGACTTTGTAAGTGAGCACAAAATAATAATAAGCCTTGTTCGTTTATTACCACGATAAAAATTTCTTCTCTTACTGAAAACAGATATTGCTTAAAAGACAAGTGATTAACTTATTAACTATACTCTTCATAAAAAGAAACGCAAAAGGCAAAATATGAGACAAATTGTTAACAAGTTTATTCCGGGTAGTTCTGTATGACATGTGTGAAACTTTGCACATTCACTGCTGAACATCCAAAGTCTGCAAAGGCGAAGTCCACGCTCACTAGGTGAAGTTTAACGTCACTCAACGTCAATAACGAGTATGCCCCCCGTGAGCATCAATAACTGCTTGGCATCTTCTGCCCATAGAAGCGATGAGATGACGAATCACATCCTGTGGAATGGCTGTCCACTCAGCCTGCAAAGCTGCTGCAAGCTGAGGTAGAGTCTGCGGTTGAGGTTGTCGCAGACGTCGGTCCAACTCGTCCCAAAGATGTTCTATGGGGTTTAAATTTGTTGATCTGGAGGGCCAGGGAAGAACGTTGATGTTGTGGTGTCTCAAGAAGACAGTGGTGAGTCGGGCTGTGTGAGGACGGGCGTTGTCATGTTGACGTATCGTTGAGCTGTAAGATTCCCTCGAATGTGCAAAAGGTCTGTTCTGGCATTGTAGGCGATAGCAGCCCACATCATGACGCTGCCACCACCAAATCTGTCAACATCCTGCACACAGTTTGCTGCAAAACGTTCACCTCGGCGACGGTAAACACGGGTCCTTCCATCCTGCCTACGAAGCATAAAACGTGATTCATCGCTGAACCAAACATGCCTCCATCGTCGATGAGGCCATACCCGATGTGCCCGAGTCCACTGCAGCCGTGCTTGACGATGTTGCTTGGTGAGGATCACGCCTCTGACTGGACGTCGAGGTCGGATTCCTGCATCTCGTAGACGGTTGCGTACGGTCTGATCGGAAATCCTACGCAGCCCTGGTATGGTTGAGGCAGTAGACGTCGCAGTGGTTGTCCTATCCCGAAGGTGACGTAATCGGATGTTGCGATCTTGTGCGGGCGTGGTCACACGAGGTCTACCAGATCGTGGACGGTCACGAGTTGATCCATGTTGTTGGTGACGATTCCATAGCCTTGTGATGGTGCTTGGGTGGACATTCACAGCTCTGGCAACATCTGATCGAGATTCGCCTGCTTCCAAGCGACCAATGGCGTTGTTGCGTTGTGCTTCAGTTAGTCTTAGCGTAACTGTATTGCGTGTCGGTGGCTTAACACTGAGCTATGGAAACCGAGAACCTGTCACTTTTATAGGGATTTTGCACATGTTGCACTTGCAGAACATGCAGATCTCTCAAACAAATGTATTGGACACGCATGCGTTTTGGCGAAAAATCCGTTGTTTTCCTCCGTTTTCAAAGTGCACAACTTTTATTGTCATTTTGGTCTGACAATCAGTGCCTTAACACGTGTAACATCACATACTCTGAGCTTGTAACGTTATTACATATATTTCTCTTTAAAATAACAAAAATATCCCTTTTGCGTTTCTTGTTTTGAAGAGTATATTTTTCGTAGCGATTACATTGGTATTACAAATGTAATACGCACACTTGTTTTGATGTTATTACACTGTATACTAATAGTCGTATCAACAATGCTAAAGTAATCTGAACTAATTAGATGCAAACCATGGGAATATTTTAAACCATGGTATGAACAATATTAATAACAAATTGATGGTCATGAGCGGATTATACTTTTCGTGTTGTTACAATGAACTCATAATGGTTACGGATATAGCTCACATTATTCGCGAACAACTATTTAAATGATAACAGTTTGTTTGATGAATAACTAACAATGTCATGAGTTGCAAGAGTCTGTTCTGAATCTGGTTTTCGTGCTAAGTCGCGAAGTGGCTCTGACAGAAGTATAAAATAGTACATATGTTCTTGTTTGGTCATTAGTTATCCGTTTTAGTAGATCTTCTTATAACCATGCTAATTTATTGGGTACCCACAAAGTATTTTACTTGAAAATGTATCTTTAGAAAACTTGAAAAATCATAAAAGAAATGAAATGAGTTGCGAGAAAACAAATACCACTGAAGGGGTTCTGAGTAATAATTATAAGGATTAACACATCTGGCGGTCTCCGAATAACAAGAAGTATAACATCAGATTAGTTACCGGAGCTGTCAAAAACGATAGTCCCTGTATTTAGAAATAGTAGACGACGATATGAAGACAGGAGAAAGCAGCAGACGATGATATTGTGGCAGGAGTAAGGACAAGAATTAATAGCCTGTGGATAATACCTTGAAAAAAGCAAAATTAGAAAAAAAAACAGCTCAAAGAAAAATCTTCTTTGCAATAATGAAACAATTATATAGCCGCCTATCTGTCTGTATATGTGACCGAAATAATAAATACAATGATGCCATCTATTGTGCTGGTTATTAATGCTTATGAAAAGTGGAGCTAATTATTGAACACCACTACAGGCAAAAATCCATAAATAAATTTTACACTTAGGTATTCAAACTTCAGACAGTTAGAAAAAATAACTATGGTACGTACAACAACAGTTTATTCATAACAAAACAAATTTTAAATAAAAGTATTCTCCCGGCGACAATAACAAGACGTGCACTGGTACTACAGCAAGTGAAGGTTTGATTATATCTTTATTGTTGAAATTTTCAAATTTAGTACTAAAAAACTGTAGTTCTTAAAAACTATTATTTTTTTCAATGAAGGATAGCACTTTTAACACATAAAAACATTACTATTTATATTTGTAAAACTTATTAAAGTTTTAGCTTTGTACATTGAATCATTTTGTTAAATTATTTATGTATGATTAAAGAGCATTTTAAAAAAATGTTCACAATAAGGTATGAATACTAATTACCAGCACAAACAGCCGTCCTCGGAGCAGAGTTTCTGCTAGTATCTATAATGGTTGACATTATATCAGTTGCCCAAACATAGCACCATTCACAAATACATCGTAAAAATCAAATGAAGTTAACGATGATGATGGAAATAACGAAACAGAAGTTATTCAAATAGCTATGAATAAAAAAGATTTGCTGGATCAATTATAGCATTAGAATTTTAAAATGTTAGTTGTGAAGCTGCCCTCATTTAGTGATAAAGGAATTAAACAGAAAAATACTATGTATGTGATTCACGAAAATAACATAAACTAGGTGTCCCTGGTGTCAGTCTGAGGCCTTCAGGCTTCAATAGCAGCGGTGAGTAGAGAGCACAGATAGCCCTTTGTGTACATTTGTGCTTAATAATAAATAAATCAGGCTAAAACTCATAAAACTAAACACAAAATAATGCAGGAAAAATTGGAAACTTTGCTATACGTGTATATGTGTGTGTGTGTGTGTGTGTATATATATATATATATATCATTAATAAATACAATACATAACTTCTTATAAATTGACACTAAACAAACAGTGACCAACGTAGCTCTAAGGTTTTCAATAGTCATGGAGAAGCCTTTCTTGGTTCATTGCGTACTGAGCTCCAATGAATCAGGGAGAACGTATTCACGAATAACCTTCTCAACCTACTGAACTTAGTCGACCTATGGGGGTCAAAAGTGACATCGTCTATCCTGTCTGGCAGATCATTATATAGGTTTGAATTTAACTGACTTTCCATGGTTAAAAATGACCACCACGGGCCTTCACTAATATCCTTAGGATGAAAGTTTATAAATGATTTTAAAAAAACTATCACGAAATCTTTTAAACTGTTTAATTTGAAGATAAACAAATTGATAAACTTAAAAAGATTTCAGTAGAAAAATTAGCGATAAAATAAATAGGTAAAAATTAAAGAGGACTTTTCTTGTTTGTTTAAAGTTAAATACAAAGCTAAACAACAGGCTCTGGCTATACTCTGCCCACCACTGGTATAGAAACCCAGTTCTTAATGTTATAAGTCAGCAGACGTGCCGTTATATCACTGGAGGGATTATGAAGATAAAATAATTCACTACTATGTTTATCTCCCAAAACATTATATTTTTATGTTTTACAGAAAGAATACAGTTCTTTTTTAACTGGGGATTTCTTTTTTTACAATTGTTATTCAACCACTGAGACACTTCCCTTGTTAATTAAGCATTAGTACATCTATTGTAAGAAGTAATTTATTCGTTTCTGTATTTGTGGTTCTACTAGTTTTCCTAGCATTTAAATGTGTTCAATTTATGTAGGAAATACTGAGAATCTTAGATCAAGTTTAAATAAGAACACATCACATCTATGAAATGGTTTTAACAGTACTATTGACTATTCTAAAAAATTTTACACTTGAATAAAAGGTGTGTTTATTTCTTATTAAGCTCATAAAAGCACAATGGGCTATTTGTGCTGAGTCTACTGCAGGGATTGAACTTCCTATTTTGAGAGTTATAATCTCTAAATTTTCCCTTTGAACCACTCGAAGATGCTCTTGTATATAGTATAAATATATTTATCTTAAATAGCCTTATTTTATTGTTATTCTATTTTAATAATATACAATTTTGATTTAAGATTGTCTTATAAACAACACTTTATTTAAAATTGTAAAGCTATATTAGGCAGTGTTTATTTCTGTTATTCATTTGCAGCTTAAATTACACTATGTAACACAAATTTTGTTCCTGAATAGTATGTGTTATTTCTTAATTTCTTATGTTGTAAAAGTACAGAAAATGGCCGCTATTCCCTTCAAACTTTGCTTTGGTGACTTGGATAATGAAATTTAGAAATTAACCCATTTTCTATGTAAAAATGGGCAAATTTGCACATTTTCATAGACATAAGGTTTGAATAAAACAAAATATGAATCAAGATTTACATGTATTTATACTAAAGTTATACAAAATGTATAGAAGTGAGTAGTTTTTCGAGATTTGCGATTGTAATGTAAATCACTTTCACGTATCAGTCCCCAAATACAGTCTCCCATCATGTTTTTGTCATACGATCCTTGATAGAGGCGTTCAAAGTCTAGTATATCCTTGTGGAAGTGCTCGTCTTGCTCCTCTGAGTATGCTCCCATGTTCCCCTTGAATTTATCAAGATGAGCGTAAAGAATATGAACTTTCAGGAACATCCTGCTGCCCATTTTGCCGTAGTTCTTCACCAGAGCCTCAACCAGTTACACATAATTTTCGGCCTTGTGATTTCCCAAGAAGCTCTGAACAACCGCGACAAAGCTGTCCCAAGCTTTTTTTCCGTCCTACTGAGCTTCTTTGGTAAGTCTGTGCACTCCAGGATCTTCTTTATTTGTGGTCCAACGAAGACACCAGCTTTGACCTTTGAGTCAGATACGTTAGGGAAGAAGTCTCGAAAGTACTTGAAGACTGCAGACTCCTTATCCAGAGCTGTGACAAATTGTTTCATAAAACCCAATTTTATCTGCAATGGTAAGAACAACACCTTCTGGAGGTCCACTAATGGCTCACACTTGATATTGTGCCTCCACACAGATAACTCGATCCGTTTTGGCCAGTGCTTTCTGTTGTAGTGTGCTGCGGTATCTCTGCTCTCCCAAAGGCGAAGATAACAGGGAAACTTGGTAAAGCCTCCTTGAAGACCCATCAGGAATTGCACCATTTTGAAGTCTTCAATAACCTCCCAGCCATACTCATCATACTTCAAGGCTTCTTGCAAGGTCTTGACGCTGTTGTATTCCTCTTTGAGGTGCACCGAAAGATATATAAATTTTAAAAGGTCTAAAATTTGAATAATATAACATCTTACTATTCAAGCAAGCAAAAATTGTCCGTCTTACCTTCTAGAGTTGTTTTTTTTTACAGTGCTCGCAGGTAAAATGAGGTGCCCAGTATTTGTCTTAATCCCCGACAGGCAGGCTGAAATATGGCTTGCAGGCTTCACACATTGTTCCAGATGCTGTCACATAGTACGTTTCCGCTCTTTTCTTGACAAATTGTCCACACACACATAGCAGAATGCGTTTGGAGAATGCTTGCAGCTTCTTGACGCCATCTCCGATAAAATCAGATGGGTCTATGTGTTTACTTAGGCAGCTAGAACTAAACTGAAGTTGTGAGTGGTGATCCCCTGTATATATACTCTTCAAAAAAAGAAACGCAAAAGGGATATTTTTGTTATTTTAAAGAGAAATATATGTAATAACGTTACAAGCTCAGAGTATGTGATGTTACACGTGTTAAGGCACTGATTGTCAGACCAAAATGACAATAAAAGTTGTGCACTTTGAAAACGGAGGAAAACATCGGATTTTTCGCCAAAACGCATGCGTGTCCAATAAATTTGTTTGAGAGATCTGCATGTTCTGCAAGTGCAACATGTGCAAAATCCCTATAAAAGTGACGGGTTCTCGGTTTCCATAGCTCAGTGTTAAGCCACCGACACGCAATACAGTTACGCTAAGACTAACTGAAGCACAACGCAACAACGCCATTGGTCGCTTGGAAGCAGGCGAATCTCGATCAGATGTTGCCAGAGCTGTGAATGTCCACCCAAGCACCATCACAAGGCTATGGAATCGTCACCAACAACATGGATCAACTCGTGACCGTCCACGATCTGGTAGACCTCGTGTGACCACGCCCACACAAGATCGCAACATCCGATTACGTCACCTTCGGGATAGGACCACCACTGCGACGTCTACTGCCTCAACCATACCAGGGCTGCGTAGAATTTCCGATCAGACCGTACGCAACCGTCGACGAGATTCTTAGGCCCCATGTGCAACCCATCATGGTGAACGTCAACGACGTTTTTCAACATGACAACGCCCGTCCTCACACAGCCCGACTCACCACTGTCTTCTTGAGACACCACAACATCAACGTTCTTCCGTGGCCCTCCAGATCACCAGATTTAAACCCCATAGAACATCTTTGGGACGAGTTGGACCGACGTCTGCGACAACCTCAACCGCAGACTCTACCTCAGCTTGCAGCAGCTTTGCAGGCTGAGTGGACAGCCATTCCACAGGATGTGATTTGTGATCTCATCGCTTCCATGGGCAGGAGATGCCAAGCAGTTATTGATGCTCACGGGGGGCATACTCGTTATTGACATCGAGTGACGTTAAACTTCACCTAGTGAGCGTGGACTTCGCCTTTGCAGACTTTGGATGTTCAGCAGTGAATGTGCAAAGTTTCACACATGTCATACAGAACTACCCGGAATAAACTTGTTAACAATTTGTCTCATATCTTGCCTTTTGCGTTTCTTTTTTTGAAGAGTATATATTACTATGGAAAGTTCTAGAAAATTTTAAAATGTTCTTGAAAATTCTCGTAAGTTCTACAACATTCTAGAAAGTTCTTGAAAATATTTGTAAGTTCGAGAAAATTCTCTATCAGCTACTCAGCACTGAATCTACTTGGAATGTTCTCAAAAATGGGTAAATTTGAAAATTTCATTACCCAGGTCACAAAAGCAAAGTTTGAGGAGAAAAATAGGTCTTTTCCATTTACTTTAGGCATAAGTAATTGGTAAATACTTTCTGCCCACGAGCAAGAAAAAGTAAAACTTTTGTTACATAGTGTTATTTGAAATATCACTTTGTGATTTACTTGTCCCACACATAAAATTTGTATTTGATGGTGACTTATAAGCTCTCTCCAATAATATAAAATTAGATGTTTATGCAATAAAACACAGTGTTTAATTATTCGTTTTCTACGAAATTAGTAAATCTTTCAGGTGATATACGATATGTGAAAACAAATGCAATGGTCTTCAAAAGAAGAGCTATAAATTTGAAATATCATTCAATATTGTAAATACTCAATTGTGTGTCAACATGTTTAAAGCACATGTTGAGAAAGCTGACGAATAGAATCACCATATAGAACTGTCTTTGCTACAAAAAAAAACTTTATTTTTATTTATAAGGTAAATAAATGAGATAAAATACAGCACAATACCCAGTGAACTTATTTAAATACTCAGATTATGTTTCAATTATGAACACAAAAAACAAACCTAACTTACAGCTTTGTAAATAACAATGAATGTTATGGATGACCAGAAAAGTTATTTTAAAATTAAAATCAATTGTTTTGTGTATAACTTTTTCAATTATTTATGAAAACAAATAAAACACGTTATTTTTATGCAGAAATAGCTTATGTTCATACGCGCGTTGTTGGTGGCCCTCAAATGTGCTGCCATCGAATGACGATGTGAGTAATTACAAATAAATGTTCAGTTTACTACAAGAATGAGCTCCCACGTTTCTCAGTAGAAAAATGAGAAATTAAGTGCTAAAAATTGAGCTTCGATACCTATGATCGCAGCAAATATAGCCACATGTGTAGCACTGCATTGAAAAACAAACATAAATATGAACCACGAGAATGTATAATGATTATACCGTAATACAATAATGATAAAAATAGAAGCGGCCCGACATGGTCAGGTGGTTAAGGCGTTCGACTGGTAATCTGAGAGTCACGGATTCGAATCCCCGTTGCACCAAACATGCTCGCCCTTTCAGCCGTGGGGGGCTTATAATGTGACGGTCAATCCCACTATTCGTTGGTAAAAGACTAGCCCAAGAGATAGCGGTGGGTGGTGATGACTAGCTGCCTTTCCTCTAGTCTTATACTACTAAATTAATGATAGCTAGCGCAGATAGCTATCTTGTAGCTTTGCGCAAATTTCGAAAACAAACAAGTAGCCGCAATTGTAACTCTTACAAATATACATTTGTAAATGATATTTTTGATATTTTCTGCAGCAGATTAGTAAACAAACTACGAAAATGTGTAATTTAAATCTCGTTTTTGTTATAGTTCTTGTATTTACGAAGTAAGAACCTTATAAACTCCTAAGACCTACTTAATCACACCAATATAATCCAGCTACAAGTTGGATATATAAGTTTTACACTCAGTAACAAGAAGCCCAAAAGAATATTATTCGTTTTTGAACTAGAAGAAGCTCTACAGAAGATTATATGTTGTTCTTGAATAATGTGTATTACTTTAATATAAATTTGACATTAAAATAAACGAGAGAAGTCTGAAAGTGTAGAAACTAAACTTGACTTTTATTTAATATTTTTATTTTAAGGTAAAATTAGGAAATATCGATTAAATACAACAAAACTCTAAAAATGTTTCAAACCTTTACGATTTCCAAAGCCTTTAAGGAGTTTTCATTCAAGTAATTAAGCGAAACGAATTTGTTTTCCGACTGAATATGACGCTATTCATGAAAAAATCAAAATAATCGATTAATATCCATGAAAGTCATACATTTATGATGTGTGAAAAAACACCTAGAAACAAAAGACTTCAGTAAGTCGAGTTGAAATAAATCCGGTGAAACTCTTGGGCTATCTTCTTCTGGAATAAATGAAGCATTTGAGAATCATTCATTATATCAGAATACTTTTGAAAATGACATGTTATTTAATCATATTATTAGTATTTAAATCCCCCAACGTTTATGTTGCCATTAAAAAGAATTTTATGCAATGCACTTTATTTAGTCAATTAAAAACACATCTGTTACTCATAAGGCTAAAATTCTTCTCTAGTACTGATTATTATCGCTAGATGGTAGCAGCATAATATATTTAAACTATATATAATTACTTTTCGCTAATAATTCACAGGAATGTAATAGTTTTATGGTTTTTACGTTTTAACACGTTCAATAATAATTCGTGTATGCTGAATCTGAAAATGATATCCATTTTTCTCCATCACGCACATATTTTATACAAACCTTCATATGTACTTTTACACAACGCATAACTTTGAAACTGAAAGACGTAGATTTCACACACAAAATATGAATGCGGACATATTCGTTTGATATCAATGTTATTTCCTTTTCTTCAGTTTGTTTGTATTTTTCTTGATAAACATAAAAATAAAAAATGTTTATAGTGATAAATGAACTAATAATATGATATAACTAAGAGTGTTTTTTTTATTCCCGATTTGTAAAAAAAAAAAATCCTTTTGTGATAGAAACAAAATTAACATTATTTTCGAAATCTGCGTAGCAGAATTATGAAAAATGTAATTTTTTCAGTTTCAATAGGGCTACGTAAACCTGTTCCCTGCTGGTACAGTGGTAAGTCTACGGATTTACACCGCTACAATCAGGGGGTTCGATTCCATTTGGTGAACTCCGCAGATACCTGAGGTGGCTTTTCTATAAGAAAACACACACACACACTCATAATTAAACGCAAGAGTTGAAAATAAGCGGATGCTACTGAAAAACAAATTCGTGCAAGCTAGCAAATAAACTACATATTTTATAGTAGGAATGTTTTTGTTACGAACAAAACTTTTCACAAAAGTAAAGTAAAAATAAATAAGATGCAGTTCTAGATATTGTATTCCGTATTTCATTTTAATACAGAGAAGTGTGAAAATTATTCTAACAATATGTTTATTTAACCTCAAACTTACCAAGTAAAGAATGAAATATGGATTAATAATCT
Organism: Tachypleus tridentatus; assembly: GCF_004210375.1. NCBI lineage: Eukaryota > Metazoa > Arthropoda > Merostomata > Xiphosura > Limulidae > Tachypleus > Tachypleus tridentatus. The sequence goes on from NC_134834.1 coordinate 35,828,204, forward strand.
GTTTTAATGAACGATTCCTCGAAACGACAAACGCTTTGTGTTTGAAGTGACAAACATTTGCTGCTGTATTTTAAAGAAATTTTATGTTACAAAAACACAAGACATAAAACATTGAAATTGTTACAGGAACAAGAATAACTGTCATGAACATGGATTTACGTGTTGTATATATATATATATAATATAACAATTTAAATAAGCATTTGTATGTTATACACTCATAATGTAACGATGTCAATAGCATATGTACGTTGTACACATATAACGTAGTAATGTTACTAAACACATAAAGAAATGCTAAATTGTCTTTGTGTCATCGTATTTAATGTTCCAAATATAACAAAAATTCATAAACATAAATTATTTTATTATTTGTGTGAGGATCGTTATTTATACGGTGAAGTGTAATTTTTTAAACAAACTTATTTTAAGTTTTTGAGACACTTTCTACTTATGTTCAATATGCCTCTTCTCAACAGAAAAGTAAACATAGCTGTATACAGAATTTGAAGCATGGAAGGGATATACTCCAAGATATGGTCAGCCCAGAATGGCCAGGTGGTTAAGGCGCTCGATTCGTAATCTGAGGGTTGCGGGTTCGAATCCCCGTCACACCAAACATGCTAGCCCTTTCAACCGTAGAGGCGTTATAAGGTGACGGTCAATCCCACTATTCATTGGTAAAAGAGTAGCCCAAGAGTTGGCGGTGGGTGGTGGTGACTAGCTGCTTTCCCTCTAGTCTTACACTGCTGAATTAGGCATGGCTAGCGCAGATAGCTCTCGAATAGCTTCGTGCGAAATTCAAAACATACCAAGGAAAAGTCATATTTGTAACTGTTATTGGTCACTAGAGAACCACGACACTAGTATTTTAATAAATCTAATTGTTTACTTATTTAGTTACTGAAAGGCACGTTCTATGAATAATTCGACCGAATTTCAAGCGTATTAATTATGAGACATTCATACGCCTTTCCAAATTGCATAACCATAACAAACAGTAGCCAATGACGAGAGAGAAGGAAACGTATACATTTTTGTAGAAGAAACCAGTTGTCTTTTAAAAACCTTCAAAATTAGGTTTAAAGATATGACATAATGGATATAACTAAAATGAAAAAAAAATTGAAACTATGCCAGTACATTACACTTAGTTTTCGATGAAACGGTAAAGATAAACTCAACAGTAAGAGTCGCACTTTAGGGTTGTGATAATGATGAGTATAGCGGACATATGCGCACCTATAAACTACAATAAAAATACTGTGGTGCAAAGTTATTTCGCAGTTATGACACTGGAATTACAAAATAGCACGTGTAGTGGATGTATATTCTCTCATGCTCGAGCTTCGTGGTATTGTTTTGTAAGGAAAGCATGAAGTGACTTTAACAATCTGTCTCTCTTCCTGGTCAAGTTTTAGATCTTTTGTAGACCTGGGAGGGTCAGATGCACTTGACGTCTTCCTCCCCTCTCGAGCCTGTTCATGATGCTGCAGTAAAATATCAGTGTAGTTACTACAAGGGGTTCAGAGAATTGCTAGGTTATACACAATGTAATATCCATGTGGGTAATTATAGCGATACTCGTATATCGAACACACTTTCTCCTGATTTGTTTCGTGTAAAATTCGACACCTCGAGAACAGTTCAAGTGGTATTATTTTATATGTTTTATATTCTTGTATTTGTTTCATTAATTTCAACTTTCTCTAGGAGTGCTGTGCATAAAAATCATTTTTCAATATTCTCATAGTCAATTAAAACTATTGATGAGATGCGAGTCCAGCATTAAGTGATCTTAATTTATACCTATTTGTAGTATAGATGCCAACTGAAGAGAAATACTTAGGATCTTAATTTATACCTATTTGTAGTATAGATGCCAACTGAAGAGAAATACTTAGGATCTTAATTTATACCTATTTGTAGTATAGATGCCAACTGAAGAGAGATACTTAAAATACTTCCATAACGTATGCAGTAACGATCTAATTCACAAAATAATTCATTTTTGTGCCAATTTTTCACGAAATAATTTAGTATTGTATGTAAGAGTGTATCGGATATAGTTTTTAGAATTGGATAATTGTTAAGAAATTTTGATAAGGTACTTCTTGGTACTTTATATACTGTGGTAAGTAACAATTTTGTAATGTTTGTAAATTATGTGTTGATGCCACGTTTTTCCATACAGAGAATGTTTGTTGCATTGCAGAACGTATGTTTTCACCCCCGTGTGTGTTTATCAACAAGATATTTCAAAAACAGCTGAAAGTTGTACACATTTAGACTATGACTGAAATTAAAAATGATTAGTTTTGGATGATCGGTGTCCGTTGACAACGACAGACATGTGGACCGATTTTTTATAATTTTTGAGGGCTGAATATGCTCAACGCTGCGTGGTGGAGATAAACTCTCTAGATTAATTGTGTTATCTGCTGATGTTCTACTGGTTTGGTTTTGTGCGTTAGAGTTCTACTATAATTCTTCTGCTACCAAACTTTGATTTTAATACTGTTTATGTGTTTGACACACGTTAATTTTGCATCGTAGATTAAACCTAAGACTTTATCTGATGTTACAGTCAGGTTCGTACATGGTTCGGGTTGGTCTTTTGTTCGTTTTATAAAACAATAATTCAGTCACCAGCTTTTAAGTAGTTGCTACGTATTTTGGAATATTCACTGTTTTTCACCCATATAGTAATTTAATCCACGGTATAGAACGCCATTGTATTTACCACACTAGTAGTTAACTCCTAATTTTTAAGAAGAACGGGGGTGATGTCATCAGAGATGACGAGGTCATAGATCCAAGGTTTCTACCAGGAGACGCGTCGTCAAAGAAGTGTTACTAAGCCGCCATGATAGATGGCCGTGACTCATACAATACATGTCTATAATTAAATCGTCAAAAAAAGGATGCTTAATTCTGATTAATTAACAAATTCATAATTAACTCGTTAAACCATTATAGGACACTAATTAATTAGTTAATCCTGAAGAGGACAAATAATATTAAATAATTAATTAATTAATAATTAAATTATCCTACCACAAAGTATGGAACATTTTTCTAGGCAGTCATAATTCATTCATGTGTCATAATTTCGATAATAAATCATTAATTAATTATTTAATTAAATCATTCTTAAAAAGGACAGTGAATATCAATTCATTAGTTAATTAATTCATTATTAAAATAATGCTTAAAACTAATTCATTTATAATTAACTCATTGTCAGCTTTGATGACATCGCCTCTCTCTCCTCCTTTCCTGGAGAAGCCAATCAGCTTGAGGCGGCATCATTTGGATGATGAAGTGAAGGGATATCTACCCAGACCATTAGTTTGTTGTTGTTTAAAGTTAAACACAGAGCTATACAATGTTACACAATGCTATGTATGCAGACTTACAACACTAGAAATCCGTATTTTGATACCAGTGGTGTGCAGAGTAAAGATAGTCCACTGTGTAGTTTTGTGCTTAATTTCAAATAAATAAACAAACACTGTTGTACCAGAAACGACGATTCAGTAGAAAACCTCAAAATTGATGAGTTAAACGTTTGGGTTGAATAACACAAGAAGATTTTGGCATCACGTCAAAATAAAATGAGTAGAGTACGTAATAATAAAAACAATCAATGTGCAATCTTCTCTCAAAATTGTCCAAAAATAACATCAACCTCTGAAAAGTTCTAACGGAATTCTTATAGTTGGTTCCTCATTAGGTGAGCGACAAATTTAAGGAATTACAATACCAAAACCTGAAATTAGATTTCCCCTGATAGAGAGGACGCAGATAGTCTATTATGTGGTTTTGCACTAACATAACCAAACAAAGCATATATTTATTTTGAACCTTTGTTTGAGGATGACGCTTCGATCTGCTAGCGACTTTGGACTTGACAGAAACCAGTGCTAGGCGAAAGAAACGTCTTAATTAAAATAACCTTAAATCAGCCTATTTAATAATATTGTGGAAAGTTCCACCAAACCTATCATCACAAAGTGTTTCTTTTTCCTTTACATTTTTTTTCAATAATGTAATTCTTTGTTTTCTCCAAGTATTCGAAGTCGAATATTTAGTTACACGGATTTCATGGAAAAGGTTTCACCATCCAACGGAATTAGTCTTCGATTAAAATTTTGTAACTTGTATTAACATGAGTAGTAATATAAATGTAATCCAGTAATGCTTACCATTCGCCTTGAACCAATGAAAGAATGTTAAAAAGTTAAAGTTTCTAATTTTTATACTTTGATGAAAAGAGATAAACGATGGCTCATTAGTAAGCGTGCGAGTTCATAACGCTAAAAATCGGGGTTCGATACCCAATGTAAACACAGCGCAGATTTCCTATTGCACTGATTAGCCTTTACCTCCCACTGGCACAGAAGTACGTCTATGGATTTACAACGCTAAAAACCGGTTTCGATACGCAGCAGAGAACAGATAGTCTATCGTGTAGCTTTATGATTAGCTTCAAATAAAAAAAAAAAAGATTTGTCTTTAACAACAAACAAATAGAACATATAGATTGTGGTTTTTATAAAACTCAGTATTTTTCCATCAATTTAACAGCACTTAATTATGAGATTAGATAATGAACCAGGTCCGGCATGACCAAGTGGTTAGAGCCCCGTCAAACCAAATATGATCGCCATTTCAGCTGTGGGAACGTTATAATGTAACGGTTAATCTCACTATTTGTTAGTAAAAGAATATCCAAAGAGTTAGTTAGCGGTGAGTGGTGATGACTAGTTTCTTTCCCTCCAGTGTTTCACTAGTCTTACACGTTCTTAGAGACTGCTAGCGCGGATAGCCTCGTGTAGATTTGGCGAAATTCAAAATAAACAAACAAATAATACAATGAATCATTTCAATTAATTGTGAACTTTAACTTTATCGTTTCTCCATTCTTGCTGTTCTGCGAACTAGTAATAAGCGCAAGTTTTTAAAGTCTATTTATTTATATTCTGTAAACAGGCTGGGGGTGTTTAACAAAGTTCGTTAATCTCAGTATAAAACTAGAGGTCAGGTATCAAACGTCACAACTCTCTAGTCAGCGTCTTTTCCCGCATTACATATGTATTAAAGTAATACTTTATGAAATTATACGCTGGAATCATTGTTTAGATAATAAAACGCACGACACCTTTGGGAGCCATTCTTTTCTCAGACATGAGTATCCATTTTAATATGAGTACAGTATATACCTTCAGAAAATAGCGAACATTAATAGCTTGCGGTTTACCATATACAACTAGTTATAGTCTTATAGAAAGAGCTGCTCTCCTGGAGCATAAGATACGTTAATTCGGCTCTAATCACTCACTTTAGAAACTTAACTCATCTGTTATGGAAGACTTAATTAAGATTCACGTCTGTAATGGAGAACGATTTGATTAAAAGTGAGGCGTGCTGTCATCAAAAGACCACTTAAACTTCGCTAGGTTCTTTTACAATGATAATTACGCTGTTAGTCTCCTAATTGCAGATTAATTCAGAGAGAAAACCGATCGAACTCGCTATTAATTTCCGAATGTTGTTATCAGATTAAAAAAAAAGAAAAAAAAAAGAAGCAAACTCGGAAGTTTAAGCAAATGAAGTTGATGGAAAAATGAAAAAATACGTCCCTGTCTGTGGAAACAAGAAGAGAGAAACTGGTTAGCAAAGATAAAAGACGGAACAGAAATATTTCTATTATACGATACACACTGACAAGTAACAAGCCTTCGTCTTTTGAAGTGTACGCTTTCGTGCTGCTTAGATTAAGTTTTTCGTATATTAAAAGAATCGTTTTCTAGCTGTTCGTTATATGTTTTTCTTCCATCCTATCGCGTCACATTACAGCACGTGTAATTCGTTCACGTGATTCCATACTACACTCTGCTTCTGCAATGCTCTAAAGCAGTGTTTCTCAAGTGGGGAAGGGGGTATGTGGAGCATTTGGGTATTTTATTAATAAGTTATGTAAAAGAAAAGAGAACAAAGCAAATGGTGGTCTGAATTTTCCAAAGGAGAAGTAGAGGGCGATCTTTTCTCGTCTGTAACTTGAAGGAAGTTAAGAGGTCCTGTAATTAGTAGTTATACGAGTTTAAAGGTCCTGTAGTTAATAGTTACACTGCTATACAACAAGCTGTAGCAGGCATGCAGATAATATCAACAAATTAGGTTATAGAAAAGTGGTAGAATAGTCAAGAAAGGTTGAGAACCATTTCTGTAAAATATAATAAAACTACATGACAAAACTTTTCTTTTGCAATTATTAAAAATTAATTATATAATACAAGGGAACTTAAAAAAAATTCTTACAAATTAATAATGTTTACAGTGTGTATGTGTAATTAGCTTTGCTTTACCTACAGTCGAGTATACCAAACTAGCCGTAACTCATTGGTTAAACTCAGATTTACAATAACATGCATTTAAAAAAAACAGAGCTTAGGTTCAAGGAAAATCAATTTACATTAAATAAGTTTATTCGAAATGTAAAGCTTATATGCTGATAGTTTATAGTGAAACTTGGGCTGAAAACAGTTCTTGTTCACGAATGGTAGCGTGAAGAGATTCATGTGATATACTGTTAATTAAAAATTACAAGCGTCATTAAATCTTCTCTTGAACAGGTCCAAAAAATGCGAAGACCTAACTATAACTAAACATTATCAATGTAAAATTCTACTACTATATTGAAGGTAGAGTATGTTATATTAAAATAATTTCGAATGTGCAAATAAACAACTCATTTAACAAACAGAGTCGCAAGGGAACGTCATAAATCAGACTGAAAGTTTTTCGGTTCGTAGGTTTAGTTTTCAGTCATCGAAAATTCTTCACTTTTGGTAATAGTATGTTACAAGCCTTTCTGATGGAAAGTATTCATATATGTTCAGATCCTAAAACTCTGTTCAGATTTATGATTGTCAAGATAAGGATTTCTTTGTATTTAATGGCATTGAAAAATAAAAGAACGTGGATCAACTTAACACACCAGTACTAACTAGCAAGAGGTCTGCAACAAGTTGTATGTCCTAACCATAGTGTGCAGTTTGCATAGTGCAACATCTTAGAAAAGGTCAGAATCCATAAACATAAATGTAAATGGCATCATAAGTTGTCCACGCGTTCCAGACACAGTACCCATCATAATAAAAAAGAATCTCTGTTTGCAATCGAGGCTAACAAAATATGAGTCAAACCATCACGTACCTCAAGCGGCTTCAGAATGAAACAGGTATTTACGCTATTCCATATGAAAACATATTAAGCAAACAAATAGTTAAGCTGACACTGTAAAACTGTTTTATGGAAAGCAAGCAGGTAGGAGAGGTGTGTTTTAGGTGTGACAATCGTACTTCGGAGCAATTAAAAATATGATGCAGGTCGTCAGTTAGAACACGATTTCACATGACAATCTGGATTGTAAAGATAGTAAAGCTCAAAAATAGTTTTAATAAAACTTACCCAACCTGTATATAATTAATGTCAAAGTTATGATTCACGGTCTTATAATCTTAAAATCTGGGATTCGTTTCCCCGTGGTGGATACAACAGATAGGTTAATGCTGGTAAGTTTCCAATTTCAACTCTAAAATCTGTTGTCAGATTTTCCAGGTAGTAAGAGCTCGGATAATCTATTGTGTAGCTTTACGTCTAAAAATAATTATTATTTATACTACTGAGTCTAGAAAAGCTTATAAAAGAAAAACAAATCAAAAATTATTTTCTAGAGTCGATTTGTTTAGAAAGTGCTGTATTGTACGATACGAATGATGTATGGAAACTACGTAAATTCCCAATGTGTTCTAATATATACAATAATACAAGGAATGAAAATAATAACACTATTTAAGAATGATATGGACAATATTTTAATGCTCAGTGTTCGGCTTTTGAATTGTCAGATGAAAGCGGGTATTCGCTGGACTAACGTTATAAATATACAGAAATGATACATTATACAGAGTCGACGAAAAAAATATTCGTTAAATTTTGTTTATCTATTATTTAATTTATCATTTTGATCTATGGCCAAAGTTTCTTGGTGTTTTTGGGTTTGTTTTTTTTTGGTTTTTTTTTGTAGAGTTGAAAACCATTATCAATGAATGGACATTAATGTTTACAAAATATATTGTCAGTAGACATAATGTAGTAAACAACACTGTTGTCGGTAAACAGGAGAAATTCTATCGTTGGTAAAGATAAAACGTTCCTCTTGCACTAGAGCTATCTGCGCTTGCCGTCCCTAATTTAACAGTGTAAGAACAGAAAAGGACCTAGTCATCACACCCACCTCCAACTCTTAGGCTATTCTTTTACCAACGAATAGAGGGATTGGCTGTGATTTTATAATGCCCCACAGCTGAAATGGCGAGCATATTTGGTGTGATGGGGATTCAAATCCGCTACTCTCGGATTCAGATCCAAACAGCATAATCATCTGGCCATGCTGGGCCGGGGACAGCGTGGTAAAGAAAATTCACTATTGTTGTTTACGATATATCTTTCGATGAAGATACGACACAACAGTAAAGAAAGTACACTGTCCTTGTTTAAGATGTATATACAGCATTGTTTGCATTATTTTTTGCCTTACTAATTGCATCATCTTAATGATACTGCGATTATTCGAGGTTTGTTTTTTTTTCAAAACTGCGGTAAGAAAATAAAAAATGTATACTGTAATAAACAATATAGCATAAGTGTTTCATGCTCTTACCGACTAAAATATATGCAGAATTTATCGACATTTCTTACAGACCAGTTCTATGGTTTCTATACAACTTTTTCTACCACTTATCAATTCGTAATCCCAGTTCACTTTCGGCTCTACATATGTATGTGTGTTAGAAGCAGCATACATGTGTCTGCAAAGTTCATCATTTTATCTGAACTTTTCTATTTGTATTTACATGGATACGGATGACAACCTAATGACACTCGCTGTACGGAAGCGAATGTTTAAACAGAGACAACCTGTGGCCACTATAGGATCTGGATTCACATTGAGAGCTAGTACGTGAATTGTTTGTTTGAATGTTTTAAGTGAGATTGGGTATTTGATCAATAATGTAAGTGAATACTAGTATAGCTTAGGACGTTTCTACGTTTAGTAAATTTACAAACGTTTATTCTCTCTGTGTCTCTCTCTGGAGACCAAAGTTGTATTAACTTTTCACCTAAAGTAACTGAGAAATACATCACGACACATAAAAGTTTACTACTCTTAAAGATGAGACTGTTTAAAGAAATAGAAGATGAATAAAAGTTGTGGATAGCACTTTGAGAATTGAATAATATTATATTATAATTTTAATCATCGTGCAAAAGAAACAGAAATTAACACTCAATGGCTTAAAGGTATGCAGGTTCATTAAGTTGTCAACTAGAGCTATAAAACTTTCTTTGTCTAGGTAGCTCTTTATTCATCCAATCAGTCCCTACCCTTTTATAATTTCACAGGCCCTGCACGGCCAGGTCAAGTGGTTAGGGCGTTTAACTCGTAAACTGAGGGTTACGGATTCGAATGCATGCCATACCAAACATGCTTGCCCTTTCAGCCGTTGGATCGTTATAATGTACGATCAATCCCACTATTCCTTGGTTAAAGAATTTTCGGTGGGTGGTAATGGCTAACTGTCTTCCCCTCTAGTCTTACATTGCTAAATTAGGGACAGCTGATACAGCTATCCCTCGTGCGAAATTCAAAAACAAACAAACTTTATAATTTCCGAGAGAGGAGACCAAAAGCCGCCTGGAGGGGTAACCTGTTTTAACCAGTTGCACCAGTAAGTCAGTAGACACTCTAATGACGTCATTTAACGGATATTTAAGGCTTCAATTTGTACTGTTGTGACGTCAGTAAAACATCCGCATGCCATGAATCAAGACAACGTGGTACTACACAGCGTGACATATGAATTTTCAAAGCATTTACTTTTGGTTTTATTTACTCTTACAACACCTTCAGGGACCCTTCAGTTTATTTGGTTTTAAATTTTGCGCAAAGCTACTCAAGGGCTATCTGCGCTAGCCGTCCCTAGTTTATCAGTTTAAGACTATAGGAAAGGCAGCTAGTCATCACCACCCACCGCCAACTCTTGGGCTTCTCTTTTTATCAAGGAATAGTGGGGTTGTCCGTCACATTATAACGTCCCCACGGCTGAAAGGGCGAGCCTGTTTGGTGTAACGGGGATTCGAACCCGGAACTCTCGGATTACGAGTCGAATACCTTAACCACCTGGCCATGCCGGGCCCTGGACCCTTCAGAGTACATCTAATATATATATATATTTCAATTCATTCTATTTTTTCTTTATCAGAGTTTCTATATACACACACACACACACACATATATATATATTCATACGCTCATTTGCTCTTTCCAAAACTCTCTCTAAGGTAAAAGAGACAGTTTTACGCTGATTATTTGTTATTATTTCGTTGACTTAAATAAATATTAAGTTACTGTACAGGTTTCCGTTTTAGAGTTTAACTGTTATTTTTCTTTTAAAAAATCAGTTTTGAAATATGGTGCTTTATATGAATATTTTTTTCCGCAAATGCTCATGAAAACAAAGGATAAGTAAACATTTTAATGTTAAACATATACTTTAGCATTAGCCGACAATAAGTTTTGGTCGTGTTCCGTGTACTATTTTTGTTCGGGTTTCCACACTGTACTTTGAGACCAAAACATATCAAACCAAAAAATGTATAAAAACAGTTACACTGCAATACAGTAAAACAGATAGTTCAAAATGTCTGACACTATATTCATATATAGCTCCAAATGGCAGAAAGCATATTTAGATACAGGTCTTAACGACAGATACTATTGTCAAAGATAGCTTTAAACAGTAGACATTATGTTCATATATAGCTCCAAACGACAGAAAGTATATTTAGATACAGATCTATACAACAGATACTACGATCAAAGATAGCTTTAAACAGCAGACACCATGTTCTTATGTAGCGGCAGACACTATGTTTACATATTATCAAAAGCGGCAGACACTATGGGAATACATAACTCAAAGCGGCAGTTCATAACGATTGACATTATGTTCAAAGGTTCTTATAAACATAAATACTGTGCTTACGAATTGTTTTAAAAGGCGGATACTCTATTTTATTGTTCTAAACTGCATTGTTCAAACACCAGACATTATGGTCAAAGGCAGTTTTAAATGGAAAACGTTTTACTCAGATGGTATAAATGGTAATCGCTATTGACTAAAATAGTTCGAAACGGGAGACATTACGTTTATAAACAGCTCTAAGCACCAGGCATTACATTTAAATATAGTTCTAAATAGCAGTCGCAAAAAACAGTAGTTCCCATCTTTACTTTCCTTGTGCATGTTAGGAAAGTTATTTCTAAGTGCATATTAGAAGAGATTCAAATGAGCAAATCATGTTAAATATATAATGAGAAACCAATGGCAACACTACAAGTGCATATTTAGAAAGAATTGAACAGAAACGTCAAGTTAAGAGTGTACTGGGGAATAAACTTGTTGCTCTATAGATGAATATTGTAATTTGTAAAAGAAGCGAAGAAAAATTCCATGTTAAGAGAATACTGAAGAATCGACAGGTAGACCTACTGGTGCGTATTGAAAAACATTTAAAGAAAACATGTTAAGAGAATTACGTGGTTGTCGTTTAAGTGCATATTTAAATAGATCTAGGCAGAAATGTCTTATTAAAAAATTAACTGATAAAAGTACAAATCCATATTGAAAAATAAAAAGTAAAAACTGTGTTAATAGAGCACAGAAGAATTATCTAGTAGCAGTTTAAATGTAGTTTGAAAAAGATGTGAACAGAAAACTCATGATGAGAGTGTAGTGAAAAATTACTCGATATAAATTTACATACATATTGACAGGAATGTGAACAGACAAATCACGATGAGAGTAGAATTATAAGTTAATTTGTAGCTGTATAAGTGTATACTGATAGAAACCTGAAGAGGAAGATTCATGAAAAGAACGTAGTCAATAATTATTTACTTAACAATCTAAATCAGTAAAGTCCTTTTACTAGTGAATGAAGGAACAAACTTGTATAAGTTCATATTTAAACAGTTGCGAACAGAGAAGTCATGTTAAGAACAGGATAATATTTTATACGTCCTACACCTGTTTATGAATGCTTCTTAGATTTTCTAATAATAAAATTAAATTTGGATCAACCTAATATAATCCAAGCGTTAACTAAGAATTATTTGACATGAAGGGTTTTTATTTATTACGTTAAGTAGTGTGGTTCTAAAGTTTTAAGCTGGCCACATAATTAAATAAATTCTAATTAATTGTAACCAAATAAACGGGATTGATTTTGAAATAGTACACAGTGCTCGTTATAATAATCAGATACAAAGTAGGGAAATTATTTCAGATGAGTAACTATTGGTAGGTCCGCTTAAACTAGAACCAAAAGAGAAATCCTATTTTTTAAAATATTAAACTATGGGAAAGAAAATAAACATTTTATCACTACACTAATTAGATAAAGGTTTGTGTATAGACTTATAAATTTAGACGCCGTAATGAAAGGACATCCTATTAACAGCTATAACCAACAAAACATGTGCTAGAACACTCCAGGTACTAGGTACATAAGAGATTAAATGTCCGTTTATTATAATTCAGTAGAGTTTACAAAGAACATTGTCATCTGTATTAGCGCCGGAAACGCTCCAAATTATAAGTTCCTAAAATCAAAATTTAAACCATAATATTGTGGCATTTAACACAACAAGGCAATGAAATTTAACATGTTTACGTTTATCAACACCTTGAAGATTACTAATACTTAAAATCGATTATTTATAAGCGTGTTATATACAAATAGACTGCTGGTGAAGATAGCTTATCAGACAAATGAGAATGGCTGGTTTTACAAAGAAATGGCTCCCATAATAACGTAGATAACTAACAAGTACGTGGCGCCATCTTTTGTAATGTATAACTGTTTTGTTGTATTTTACTAAACTTTATGCTTTTTTTTTTTAATTATCCAATATTTTACTTTCTGTTGTAACATCAAATACATTCAAAAAATTTCTATATAAGCTTTGTACCCTAAATAAATTGTAACTATAAACAGACTAGGCAGGTGCGTTACCACATCAATGTTCTAAAAACAAACATGTTCTATACAACGATGAAGAAAAAAGGAATGTTTTTAACAACAGTAAAAGCTTTGATGTATTACGATACCCGTTTGTTCGGCTACATTTATGACTATGTAATATTTCATTATGTTTATAAATTACTGATTTTTATTCATGTTAAAATTTTCCTACTTTAGTTATCTCGTTTAATTATATAAATATTCATTTAAAATATCTAATAAAAATAAAAGTTTTTTATGAGATTTTAAAATTACTATTGCATCGAATTGAGAGTCATATAATACATTCACTCTTGTACCAAATTCTTAAAAATTCGAAAACTAACAAAAATAATCTAACACTTTATGGTAAAACATCGAAGAAGTACTATCTGATCTAGAAAAAATATTCTATCGAAACATTAAAATTATGAATTTTGAGAGTTTATTAATGTGATACAAAAACTAAACTTGTGTGTAAATCATATACTATATATCGGCAAGATTACCAACAATGAGAACGAAATGAAATGAAAACGAAAGAACTGATTTATAGAGTAGTGTCCGGAAAAGTTTTCAATAATCAAAGCTAGTGACGATGTTACTAATTGCCGTTTACAGTAGTGGAAACATTCTTCATATCTATGACCAGAAATATTAAAAAGAATAACTTTAGTTTCCTAGTGATCACCGAAGTTACACTAACGATGTTATTCACTGTCGTTTCTAGCAATGGTTTTGGTCTGAATTTCGCGCAAAGCTATTCAAGGGCTATCTGCGCTAGACATCCCTCATTTAACAATGTAAGACTGGAGGAATGAGAGCTAGTCATCACACCCACCGCCAACTCTTGGGCCACTCTTTTATCAACAAATAGTGGGATTGGCCGTAACATTATAACTTGACTCGTGATCCGAGGATCGCGGGTTCTAATCCCCGTCACACCAAACTTGTTCGCCCTTTCAGCCGTGTGGGCGTTATAATGTGACGGTCAATCCCACTATTTGTTGATAAAAGAGAAGCCCAAGAGTTGGCGGCGGGTGGTGATGACTAGCTACCTTCCCTCTAGTCTTACACTGATAAATTAGGGACGACTAGTGCAGATAGCTTTCGTGTCGCTTTGCGCGAAATCCAAGAAACAAACCAAACCTAAGTATTTCGGAAATAGACAGGGGGTAACTCCTCCCCAACTCAACCTCCCAAAGAAATACGGGCAGACCGAGTCGTTCGGGCAAATTATTTCATCGGATTCGGGCAAACTAGGAAAACTGTGATTTTATTTTCGGATATTAAGAATCCGGTATAGTTCCATATAAACGTAGGGAGAAATTTAAGCTTAACAATATAACTGGTCGAAATATTTGATCTTGAACTTAACATTTATTTCTCTTTCAAAACTAATAAGTCTCATACTTTCTATACAAAGCGTGCTTTAAGCTTTTCATTTTCATTGTAAAATTGATTGTTGGTTAAATTTAGCAAAATTCTTAAAATACTTGCGAAATTTAGTGATATTTATATTAATTATAAGTATGCTGTTGTTGTTGTTGTTGTTTTTAATTAAGCACAAAGCTATACAATTGGCTATCTGTGCTCTGCCCACCACGGGTATCGAAACCTGATTTTTAGCGTTGAAAGTCCGCAGACATACCGCTGAGTCACTGGGGGGCTATTAGTATGCATATCGCCTGTATCCCAACGAATTTCACTTTGAACGCACTCACTATAAGAATACTAACAGTTGCATTTTTTTTTAAATTTTAGATCGATGAGAATCACAGTTTCACAAAAATGTCGTTGTCATCAAATCCCAAAAAAGTTGCGTAAACCATACTTCCAACAGTGTGTCATATGTAAGAACGTCAAATACAAATATATCACAGCCGAGTGGCTTCTTTATTTTACATCATTGACAAAAGCTTTCTAGAAGTCAAGAAGAAAAAGCATGTATTGTTTGTTTGTTTTGAATTTCGCGCAAAGCTACACGAAGGTTATCTGCGTTAGCTGTCCCTAATTTAACAATGTAAGACTAGAGGAAAGGCAGCTAGTCATCACCACCCACCGCCAACTCTTGGGCTACTTTTTTACCAACAATTAGTGGGATTGACCTTATAACGCCTCTACGGCTGACAGGGAGAGCATGTTTGGTGTGAAGGGTATTCGAACCCGTGACCCTCAGATTACGAGTCGAGTGCCTTAACCATCTAGCCATGCCAGGCCAACACGCATGTAAACTCCATCGATAAACATTCCAGCTCTCGGCTGAAAACCGAGGTAGATGTCGTCGCTAATATTTTTCGGAATGGACTAAATGAATTATTACCTGTGCTATACGAGATAGCGACCATCCTGGCATCAATCCCGACAAGTTCCTGCTCAGCGAAAAGGTCTTTCAATGGACTGCGACACAATTCATCCACTGTACACAACAATGGAAAAACAAATTATTATAAACATCGAATGAGCTGACGCCAATAAGACAATTGAAAATTGCATGCATTAAACTATTGACACCTATGGACGAAAAAAGGGACGACATGTTTATATTTTCCGAGCCTCTGATACTGAGTTGGCATATTCAGGATGAACATCGTGTTTGTTGCTCATTAGACTATGTATAAATAGACTGGCTATCGTTATTATCCAGATTTCAGAATTTTCTTTTGTAATTTGAAATTAGGGCAAACCTCTCCTTCAAAAGATTTAGCCTGTATGTGTGCGTTCTAAAATAAGCACTTTCAAAAGTAATTAATACATCCCGGAATATTCTGTACTCGTATTTAAAAATTGTAGTTTGTTCAAGTCTGTGGATGCTGATAATTTACTGGTACAATTTTAGTATTTTTATTAAAATTAGGAAACAGAAATTAACCGACTTGTGAAATATGGTTATTACGCTTTTCACTTTAACCAATGTATGGTATCAAATGTTACAAAATCTACTAATATTCCATGGATGAAAAGCCAGTGGTTTAGAAAACTTTTTTTAAAGGGGAACACATTTTCGATTAATGAATTGTTATCAGTAATAACAGGAATAATACATTTCTTCAAGTTTAATTACAATATTTCACGTGTTCATATAGTTATTCTGCTGTTAAAGATTTAACAGGATAAAGTAATACATTCTTATTATCTGGAACACAGACGAAAACATGTACTGAATTAGCCAATTTATCACTGTCATTTTGAAAAATGTACTTAATCTGGCTGCTTTTGTATTTAGAATATGGCGAATGATGCACAAAAAAAATGCTTAATAGTGTTTCTTTTTCATCTGTCAAAGTACACTTCTGATTTCAGTAAAATATATTCATTATCACCGCCAGATGAAGTGAAAAGAATCCTAGATAATTTTCTTAGTCTGAAAACTTGAAAACTATAATATTCCACTCTGTCGAAGGAACTCTTATGCCTTGTGATTCATTAAATGAACATCTACTTGAGAATAAATTGTACTATATTTACTTCAGAGTAAATTCAGTAAGTTCAGTTGTGATTCCAAAAAGTGTATTTTATTTTAGTAGAGCTAATCGAAAGGTTCAGTATCGATACCAATTACTTTATCTAAAATATATATAATTGCTGCTAGCATCATGTTACAATAATCAGATTTCTTATCCATAGATGTTAATTGTTATCATCATAATTAAATTATGTACCTCATGTTATTCTACCATCGGAATGTCCATGTTTTAATGATTTATTATGGGAAATTCTATAGGATAGAAATGTGCTACAGAGATTACTGTGTATAATTAGTTCACATTTTAAAACTCGAGGTGGTTTTACACTTTTACTTACGAAGTGTAATACAACAACATTACCTTAGTTTACAAATATCCAACCTGGTCACGTTACTTTCGTCAGTTACGAATTTCAAAAATTAATTAACCTTTGAAGTATAATTATATCCAAGTATAAGTTTCTGATCATTTCGGAGATACTGTTCGGTACTAACGTCTACGGCAACAGATCTGTTATCTGGATCAACTGACTAATAATACTAAGATATGATACTAAGTTAAAAAATAAAGCTGGATAAACACCGTAATTTAATTTTACCTTGTTTTTTGGATACCGGCACGATACACCCTCATAATTGCTCGTGTGACTTGGAACACAACCTTAGATTTCGGAAAAACTTCAATGGGCCTAACACTCCTTTAGGCCTAAATAAGTTTGTCTAAAATTTAAAAATATCATTATCAAGATCACTTTTATTTACTGTATCTGTAATTAAAACTAGTTTTCTTTTGTAGCTTAATACACAATAAAGCATAAGTACATTTATAGTTTCTATAATTAAGTAAAAACTATTATATTAAAGGATATTATAAGCACACACTTGAGCCTCCCGAGATACTTCTTGACATGTGGTCTCAGAACGTTTGTACAGAGGATTGTGGCGCATTGTGTATTTTTACACTAAGAAAATAAAAATAGCATGTACTATATATTTTTCATCCTTTAGTCTTCATTGAAAACATTTTATGTGTATATAAGTGAAATTATTCATCGTTGAGATGTAACATTCAAATCATCGACTTTTTATGCCGTTCATTACCGTTGAGGTCCACCATAATAAGATATTTTGCATTTCTTTCTATTGCAGATTTAATTACAAAGAAATGACAAGAAAAGTGGACTCACTTACTTTGTACGTAAGATGCGTAGGAAGCGACTGCAGTGTGAGTAAATGCAGTATTGATATATCTTTTACATTTTAAATGTGACTTACTTCTTATTAGAGGCCTTGTAACCAATCACGTAATAGATCCAAGCAATTCGGTTCATAA
This sequence comes from Tachypleus tridentatus, assembly GCF_004210375.1. Taxonomy (NCBI): domain Eukaryota; kingdom Metazoa; phylum Arthropoda; class Merostomata; order Xiphosura; family Limulidae; genus Tachypleus; species Tachypleus tridentatus. Next base: position 35,846,140 of record NC_134834.1, read on the forward strand.
TTAATTTTAAAACATATGTTTAAAACCCGATAGTGTCAACCCATAACCGTAATTCTTAGGCTTTCGTACCGCAAAAGATTTCTTACTAACGTTTACTTGCTGTGTGTGCAAACCGCGTGGCTACATTCACCACCATACGGTACGTAGAACGTGGGTAACTTTTGACTCCACCTACATGTTGTTGTCTTATCGTCACACTAGTCTTGGGGCGGAGTTTATTACGGTAACTGTGGTAGAAAGATAAACCCATTCTACATATCGCTTGTTTATTTCATTTAAGTAAAATTCTAGAATAATAATCAGTGATGACGAGAAACCCACTTGTTGAGAAATTTATATGCAAAAACGGCTCGTTTGGGCTGAGAAAACACTTTACATAGAAGAGCGAACAACGTTTCGACCTTCTTCGGTCATCGTCAGGTTCACAAAGAAAGAGGTAACTGACCGGAGTTACATTTTAGTATAGCTCATAGTGCAATTGTTTTAGTTTAAGTGATATTAATATAACTTGCGTTTCAACCACTGCTATATCTGTTGCACCACATCTACCCCGATGAGCCCTAGAATTGTGTGAAATGTTTCGTTGACACTGGAGAGAATATATATATATATGTGGCCTGAGATATTGTTATAAACCCTCCTTTACTTTCACTCTTAAGTTCTTAGAATGTGTTTGTTGTTTAGTTTTCAGTCAAATACAACTGTGATGTTCTCATTGAATTAAGAACGTTTATGATACCCGGAAAGTAATTGAACCTATCAGTAAAATACAAAACAACGTGATGTCTACACACCTTCATATTACTTGTTATAAAGAAACACATGTAGTTTTACATAAATATTTTATCTGCATCAGAAACTTAAATAACTAAGTGTCAGTCTTATCCGTTATTAAACTGTCAACAAATATGTACTTGAACTGATTGTTAATGGAACAAATACATTCTGTTAACAGTTTTAACTGGGTCATTAAAAACAGTTCCGCCTGAACTATCTAGAGGAACAGTTACGCGATTTCACTTCATAACGCTAGATAATATTGAGAGTAAAGCTTTTAGACCGTTCCCGGACTTATAATGTCCTCAAGTATAGACTGTTGAAAGTAATGCCTAAGAGATTTTACTATATAACTCTCGACGTAGCTTTGAAAGTAAAACGTTTAGACCGTTTCCGTACTTAAGATAGTCCTTAAATTTAAGCTACTGAAAGGAACGGTTAAGAGATTTTACTATATAAGTCTAGACGTAGCCTTGAGAATAAAACTATTTGACCATTTACTAATTAACGGGGGTCTTTAAATTACTGAAAGGAACGGCTAAGAGATTTTTTTACTATATAACTCTCGACGTAGCCTCGAAAGTTAAACTTGTAAACAGTTCCTGGACTTACGGCATTCCTTAAACTAAATTACTGTGAGGAACGGCTACTGCAGAGATTTTACTAAGTCTCTTCTACTCCATCTGGAACGTATAGCTTATGAGCTAATACAGGCCTTGTAGCATAGGATCTAAATTTAAATTACTGAAGGAATAACACAGGGAATATGTTCTTTCGTTCAAAATGATAGGGAACCTGGTTGTATAGTAACATAAAGATGTGTTTGTGGATGTTCCAATCGTTTGAATAGTAACCTTTTTTTTCAGTTAAAAGAAATGTGTAACTTTGTCAAATATGTTTAGGTAAGATCCATCTAATGAACTGTAAGGTTAAAAATCTGACAACCATGCCTACGGTATCACATATGGTGCACTGTTCTATAAACCGTTGTGTTCTTTAAGCTGAGTACTATCAACAACCTTATTCAACCTTCGAAATTAAACCATTAGTTGTGATAACGTAACACGCAAATAAAATAAATCAGTAAATAAGTGTACAAGTGATGTTAAAAAGTGTCAAATCAACGTAGGTGTAAGATAATGCTAACACTGAAACAATGAGTGTGGCATTATCTTGACAACTAAGAAGATATCCCGTCTTTTTAAACCAACATAACATCTACTGCTAAGAGTGAAGATTATAAATTACAGTGTAGTTCAGTTCTGTTTAATTAAAGTCAGTCTTCAACACACAACCAAATTACAATTCATAAAACTTTAGAACAGATGATTCATATAAGCCAGGGACGTAGTCTCACAGTTATTGTTTTTGGTTTTTTTTTGGAATTTCGCGTAAGACTACACGAGGACTATCTGTGATAGCCGTCCCTAATTTTGGAGTGTAAAACTATAGTGAAGGCTTCTAGTTATCACCATCCATCGCCAACTCTGAGTTTGCTCTTTTACCAAAGAATAGTGGGATTGACTGTCACTTATAACACCCCCACGGCTGAAAAGGAGAGCACATTTGGCGTGATTGGGATTCAAATCCACAAATTATGATTCGAGTGCCCTAACCTCATGGGCATCCTGGGCCGTTTAGGAAAAAAATAAAATAGAAAACACTATACATATTTCTACCAACAGGTACATAGTATCTCACATAAGATGTACATTATTGTATAATTACGTGTACGTTGATTTAAAACTGTGGTGGACTACAATTTATAATATTTGCTGATAGAGACATATTGGAGTTGTCCCCACATGTACACGTGTATATGGGTGAGTGGATGATTGTGAGGTGTCAGGTACCAATGTTTAAAGTACTAGAACATACTAAAATACTTTAAATAAAAGATGTTTTAAAACAGTACAGATGAGACAGCTGTTATCTGTATAAATTTACATTTAAAATGGTATAAATAAAAACGCACAATGTTAAGATTATTCTGAAACATTAACTGACAGCAGTGTAAGTGTACATTGAAAGAGATATAAAACAGCTAAATAATTATATCATCACCATTAACCACTTAAACATCCACATGTGTTAAAAACGTAACCCATTCTGTGAAGGTTATAAAAAGAACAACAATAACAAAAATTAGAAAGAAATCCTCGTAAAGCACAAAGATTGGTTTTCAATGTATCCAACCTATTCAGTAAAGTAACAGACTTAAGACACTATGGATATTTCGTCAAAAGTGGGATGGTGATAGTGCTTTCAGAGAACGCATGAAACCAATAAGTTAGTGAAATTCACATTTTTTATGTCAACACGTTATAATTACAACGTGATGAAAAACACTACTAACAGGTAGAAGACCTATACTAGGGCTCACTACGCCATCAGAACATGGCATTCTTTGAGAACAACGTCTTCAAACAAGCTGCTCCATAGCCTTGGATTTAACTTCGGTATGCCGGCGATAGATTTGTAATATAAACATTCACTACAGACAAAATTTCAGCATTTATAAATAATGTAAACAAAAAACATCCAGCAACATAATTCACTATTTAGATATAATGAGAGAACAAACGTATTCCTAGTGTCGTGGTTACCAAGACAGCTGAGTCATATATCACAGGGATTTACAGTAATCCCATAGATATTAACTAGTTAATATTATAAATTTAAACCCACAATATAAATACTGGCCTCATAATGTGCTTAATTTTCAGAAAAAGCAAAGTTTATAATAACAGATCCGAAGAAAAAAGGAAGGAAACACATTACATGAACCCTGTCTGCTAATAAATAAAATAAAAGCATACATAATGATCAAGAATAAACAGAAAATAAATTAACTCCATATTTTCCCAACGTATCTATGAAAACAATCACAGGATGTCTAAATAGTGTGATGTTATAACAGTACTGAGAAGTCATAAACACACGATGATCGCAGTTAGCAAACACCAAAACAACTAAAATCACAGCCATAACACAATACCGTCTTATTTAGTAGGCATTGAAATACCTACACTCCCAGTGAGAAGTAAAAACACAGTTTATGTTTGTGAATGTGAACTCTAATACACTGGTGTAACAAAATTACTAATAAAGTTCATAATTCCAAATTATAATATAATTGATCTGTCTGCAATAACCTATCATGTCCCATCAGAATATCGCGTCCAATTAATTGAAACAATACAAAAATAATGGGATGTGAACCACATGTACAAGAAAAGACATAAAAACTAGCTCTAACCTCTATTCCTTCGTATATAGAAATACTATTACTAAACATGTCAAATGTGATCAATATTGTCACATTTTTTAGATTACACACACCTTTACTTTCGTTTAGAAAGTTTTACGATATCCAGCCTTATCTAAAGCTAACAATGAAGTGAGAAGTTGGACAATATCAAAAGGTATTTTGAGAGCGAAAGAAAAAAACCCATTTAAAAACATGTAAAGATCGTTTGATAATAATCTATATTACAGATCCAAGGGGGCTCGAGACTCCAGTTCATAGATGTTAGTGGATTTACTGTCTATTGAACGTTTGTATGTTTTCAAAGTTATTTCACAGACATATGAGTGCTAATTAATTTAAGTGTAATGTCTACATTTAACAGTGGGAGCAGATTGTGAACTAAGTTATTTCAAACAGTGAACGACTAGACTATAAGCATTGGCTATTTTCTGTAAGCTTGTTTTAATCTTTCTATGAGAACTTGATGATATAATCACCACGTGCTCCAGAGTGCCCGCTGGCTAAGCTCCTTTCAGTAGAGGCTGGTTTAGTACAATCATATGAAATCAACAACAGCAGCGACCATCCGAGATAAGACCTACCCTGTTATATGTAGGCCTAGCTTCTTCTAAAGCAGTCTCTGTTCTCTCGAAAATACGATGATGAGGACAGCGTGTAAGGAAGGACCGACTAGCAGCGAATTTAATGACTTAATTTTGCTTAGAATAACAGCCTGCGGTAGACAGTCTGATCATGTGGAACAAACTAGAATTGTATAGAACTGAAACAGGTGCACGAATGGATGGAGGGAGTGAAGAGCCTTACTGATATAATCGAATGGAAGCGATGCGGTATCGGAAAACGCCTTCGAGGCTTTAGACGGCCTTGTCTCTTCTTTCTTCGTAACATTATCCATCTAATAACATCCAACACTCAAGTTTTTAGAAACAACTTTGTCGTGCTTATCTCGTAGAAAAAACAGCATACTTTCCCAAGTTTAAAAAAACTGTTCATGAAGTGTTTTTTCAATTTTGGTTTTTGGGAAAGTTTTCTTATTTAACTATTTATAAAATTTAAAGTTCTTTCTATTAATGTAATTTTGTTACAATATTGCCTGCTATTCAGTAATTGGCTATTTTCAATGACGGAAAAACTATTATTATTATTCTTTGATTTTTACATATTTTATAGTACATACGTTTTTCAAAGTGTATGTAGACTTAAGGACAGTCTGCAATTATAATGGTATGTTTCCGTTTTGTTTTCCGACAATGACTGCGACATTTGTTTTTACCCATACGAAATGACACTGTAACAACTATGATATATTTTGAATTAAAATAAAACACTTTTTACCATTTGATAAGTTTTATGATGTTCATTGTTTCGTGTTTTGAAACCACAGACAAAAAATTGTTTAAAACTTCTTAAGTTACAAGTAATCATAAACAAAATTTTAAAAACGCGTCTAAGATGTTTTGAACGTACTAATAAAATTTAACTTCGTTTTTTATTTGTGGCTGAGCATGTCCACAAATCTCAAATCCTGCGATTGCCTATTGAGAGATTAGGTTAAGAGAGCGTGGCAAACTTGGACGAAACACTGCTTCATATGATTTGGTTTTGTTAAATGATAATTTAAGCAAAATTTAAAAGCGTCATGTGTAATGGCAAACCTTCTATATCAAACTAACAGTGAGATATAGAGAAAGAGGGAAGCTTTAATTCTTTAACTGTTTGTGATAAAGACAGAAAATAGGGCTAAAACCCAGGACTATCCTTATTCCGCTGAAACGTCTAGTACCTTTAACAATCCTACGAAAAGTGGGGCCTAATAGGCCCCAGAGCAACTTGAAAGGTTATTAATATTAGGCTAATAATTTTGTATTTAAATGAAATTGCCATTTAAATCCATTAATGAATGGATTAACGAGATTCCCACTGTCCCTATCTACTATCTAGCGAAACCACAGCCAGGGGAACGGGCTTGGAGAAATCAGGACTAGAAACGTCTTTTCATAGGAATGTTAATTAAAAGTTTTAAGTAAAGTATTCTTTAGTTTTTAATACAGGTTTATTAGTTTTAAAACTGGCAGAATAACTCTTACTAGATGCTTAAGAAAATAAAGCAAAACTGATCAGAAAACACATCGACGAATTTTTTTTGTCCTGTCTTTGTGAAAACCAAACGTACATAATGGATCTTTTAAAGCACAATTTTCAGACAGTCCTAAATAATAAACAGATGCAGCAGCGTGATATTTTGAAGTATTATGATACTATAGTGGTACATTAAGAGATAATGTACATATGAAACAAGCGACAAATCAAAAACCTCAACACCTTAAAAACTTTCGGAAAAAATACTTTTTTTTTCCTTAACCTCCTAAATAACTTGATTTGTTTTTAGTGACTTTTTTTCTCATTTTACCTGTCTTCTTAGAATCGTAACTTTATTAAATAATAAATGAATACATGTGAAACATCATTAAATAACGTGTTGCTGCCAATGATATACTTAAAAGTAAGGTATATATACGTACATAGCATGTGAGATATCTTTATATAATATTATATTACATAAGGAATGGTTTAGATAACCATTGCTACTAAGAAGAGTTGTGTTTAGATGTGAAAAACTAGATATGTTACCAGTCATATTTTCTAGTATGGTTGCTTAGTAGAGTTTCAACTTATTAAATGGTTTAGGTCAACTTTCGCTTCATTTCAATAACGGACAAAAATATCAACTATGTACGTTATTGTGCAACACAAAGCAAAACGTACACTTGTCTCGTAGTTTCAAGCTTGGAGAATATTCTGGTCGATAAGGATAAAAATCAGTGTTTTCTGGACAGCTGGTTGTTTGGAAAGCGTTAATCGCTTAAATTAATAATAGTGACGCGAAACGTTACAACTATCAATTAATTTGTCATCCAATTACTGTGATCTAAGCGCAGTTGTGGAAGTGTGCGAACAATTTCCCGCCTCAAAATAACCTTGTGACGTCAATATTCAAGGAAGATCAACGAACAACCAATCAGCAAGAGGTTGAGCTGTCTACAGGCGCACTTGAAGCTCCGCTAGTTCAGGATCTCGATGCTATCCGACCGATCATTACGGTTCGCGCGAGTTTGATAGTCAAAGCTTAAGAGCCATATGCAGACAGGTCAAGACACTGACCACATGACGCTAGCATGTCCTTACGTACGAATTGGTTTTAACTAGATAACTGGTCAATCGCTGCAACAAGAACAAACAGTGCCCTTTCCAGAAAATATGGATCTAAATAGTCCCAAGGACTTAACTTTAAAATTTGGCCAACAGAAACTAGCAAATTCCGATAGCGCTGGTCCTCTCACACATAAAGACTCATCCCGGAATCCGCCAACTCAAGAACTGCCTGAAGTCAAGCGAATCAGGCCTCAGCCTCGTACCCCAAATAATATGACGCCTTTCTCCGTGGATGATATATTGGATCCCACTAAGTTTAAAGGGTCAGCCCGCTCTCCTTGGTCCCTCACCACACATACAGATCATGAACAGGAGGACAAAGACGATTGTCCAGTAGACGGTAATGTATTTAGAACGTATTCTGGCTATACACATTACTATAAACTATTATTTACTCAGGTACTGTACGTAACTTGTTTTTTACTAATCTTCGTGTATGAAATAAATACTTTGTGCACTTTGTTATGTGTTGAATTGGTTGTGTCTTGTTTATGCGATATACTTAATGTGGTATCTCTGATAAATTGTGTACGTTATGTAGTGTGCTTCATGTGTTAATTTAGTTGGGTTATGTAAACTGTTTATTTGCTCTATTTAGTGTGTTAAGTTTGTAATATTATGTACTTGTTATGTTCTGTACATTTCTCATGTACGCACTTCATTTGTTAAGTTTTAACATTGTGTAGTTGTTTATGTATTGTATTTGACGTCTTAACTTTGTTATTTTTTATATCTGTCTTATGTGTCAAGTTTGTAATATTTTGTAGTTGTTTATGTAGTGTACCTAACGTCTTATGTTTTTTTTATTTTCTATGTGTATTGTGTGTTAAGTTTGTAATATTATGTAGCTGTTTATGTACTGTATTTTACATCTTAAGTGTTATATTTTATATATGTGTGTCAGGTAGTGTGTTTAATGTGTTGCGTTTTTAATATTATGTTCTTCTGGAATGGCATCTCATGTGTCATTATGAGTATTTCTTTGTGAAACTAAAGAGCTTATAATAGCATGTCAACCATATTATATGCTAGATTTATTATGTATTATATTTTTTCCATGTGTTGTTGTCGATACGACTTAAATTAAATTAACATGATAATTTTTAAATTATGTATCATATTTCGGTTATTCTAAAAGCCATGTGTTTAGGGTTAATACCGTCATAGGGAGAACAACACTGTATAATTCTCTCTACCGCACATATTATAAATGAATAACGGCGTGCATGCTCCTGTTGGTGAACAGTTTTATAAAAAAAAACTATTTTGTGTAAATATGTGTATGTTTATTCTTGTATACACTAATCACGTACGTATTAACGTAGGCTATGACTTATGCTCTTTTGTTCGAAATAGAAATATAACACATGCATTTAAGTCAACGTAATTAGTGTTTAAAGTGGGAAGAGTTGCCTTTAATAGTTTGAGCATAACTTTTATTATATCCCCGTATTTGGTTTGTAGCTTGTTGAATGCATACTATGGTTAGAACGCATTTGGGGATGGGACTATAGAGAAATTGTATAGAAACTTATTTTTAGTAGCATTTTTTGAAGAATGAAAAAAAAAGTTTTCATAAGTTTCCTCCTATTCCAAAGAAAACAGAAAAGAAAAGGTATTGAGAGGTGAATTTTAAGTACATACACACACTACTATATACTATACTCGCTGGAATACCAGTCCGTTGGATGGGTGAAATAAAATTTTGTTTGTAACAAAGGATAGGAAATTGCGCTGATATGTTTTTCTTAACATAGTAGAAATTAAAAGTGTTATAAAAATATATAAAGGTATCAACACTGAAACGAAAGATATACTGTTTTCAAGAATTCCATCAATATCAAGTTAGATGAGTGTCCAACCCCCTCCTGACCTTCCTCATGTCATTATCACAGTTTTAAGTTGGGTGCTGATTGATCAAGAAATGTGGAAGCGTTTAAGAAACTGATACTTATGCAGATTGGTGTTTATCTATATAGAAGATGGGGCCCAACCCCCCTAACCTTTTCCTGATCTTCCTCATGTCATGCTATATCACTGTGTTTGATCGATCAAGAAATATGAACACTGTAAGGAACAGATGGCTGAAAGGTGCGAACAAACAGACACAAAGTTAGTTGTACACATTAGATAATGTTTAAAACTATCATACAGTTCTTCTACATTCCCACAAACTCCTAACTATTCACCTAACTTCTCATAGAACTCTTTGTTTTCCTTTCAAGAGTGTTCGACAAATCTATATACGTAAACAAAGTTAAGGGCTGGTGTATACTGTTCATATATTCTGTCTTGTACATACAGAATGCAAAATGGGTTAATGCTGCAGAAGCGTTTGAAATTATTTAGAATACTTGAAAACATTATAATTTAATCTCCCAAATTTTATACTGGAGCAAAAATTGTCCTTTAACTCGCTAGACATCGTTGTTATAACTTTTCACTCTCGAGTAAAGACAAATCAAATGAATTTTAAAATTTCGTATATACAACTAGGATATAATATGTCTATTTTCCATTTATTATTTCTTCACTTTATAGGAGTTAGATACGACACTAAAAAATGATTAAACTTGTTCATTAAAAACAAGATATCATAGATTTACAGTTCGTGTTAAACTTCATGGTAAAGGAAGAAATATTTCATCAGTACGGTGTTTCTGGTAAAGTCATGTACATTAGTTCATGTTTGGTACGTACGAACTCTATACTGTGTAGTATATATGACATTTCATTTTTTTTTATAAGGACTTGCTGGTCTGACACTATAAATACAGCCCCATTAGCTCCTGAGCACAAGTAGAAAGACATGATTTATATTTATCTTAAAGCTTAAGTCTAGACTTACACATTTTACAAACAAAACTTCGATAGACTAGTTATACGATTTTACGGTATAAATTAAATATCATATGCTAATGATGCTGGCTTCTTACAAAACTGGTACATTTTAGTGCCAAATATCTTTATACATATATATTTTATTATTAGAACGCCTAGTGAGTATCATGTTGGGCTCTGAACCTGAAGGTCCATGTTCCACATTCTTTCACACACACACACACACAGACACAAATGCGTTTCGATATTTGTCGTCGTGAGTACGCTGCAAAAAAGATGCTCAGATCTACACTATCCTATCAGAGTAACCCATGGGTACTAAGTCCCAACAACTGAAGCCTTCAAGATAGCTTTAGAACTTTATATCCAAGACCCCGACCCATTGATACACATTCCCAGCAACCAATTAGCAACCCTCATAGAATTCACTACCACCAAAAGTAACTTTATGTTCAATAACCAAAACAACCAACAAGTAAATGGCCTGAGTATGGGTAATCCCGTGTCATCAGTTTTATCGAACATTTTTATGACACAGATTGAATCTCAAGCGATCAATTTAGCCTTACACCCACTACTATAATGGTACAGGCATGTTGATGATACAATTCCTGGATTCACAGCTACAGAACACACGCTTAGTTTTTTTCAATCACGTTAACTCGATACACCCCAACATTAAGTTCACCTGTGAGCAGGAAAAGAATTACCAAATAGCATTTCTTAACCTCAAGATCACTAGAACTGATACACAATTCAGAACAGAAATCCACAGAAAAATCACTCATAATAGATTATACATTCCCTGGGACTCGATACATGAAACAAAACAAAAGCTCAACATATTAAGAAACTAAATAAACACAGCCACAAAACTATGTTTACCTGATAAAATTAACGATGAAATAAACAAAATAAAACATCACTTCATTAACGTCAACAAATTTTCTTCAAAAACCGTAGAAAACATTATACGCAAACAACAATAAATCCCAAGATACAACAAACTACAAAACCTTACCATGCTGCATACCATATGTTCCTACATCAGCGAAAAAATAACTAACATTTGGAAAAAAACTTATAACAAAACACAACATTCCAGTAAACACAAAATTTATTCAAAAACCAGGTACAAAACTAAAGTCCATACCATGTAAAAAGTACACCGACAAACACAACACCAACAGAATTTATAAAATACAATGCAACAACTGCCACGACTTCTACATTAGAGAAACAAGCAGAAAATGGAAACTAGAACACACACAAAAAAACACCTTCACAAGTTTTTCAACACTGCAGATCAAATAAACACAACATAATCATAAAAAACACCCAGATACCAAGTAGGGAAACAAATATAAACAAGCACAAAATCAAAGAAGCCTTATTATACAACAACTAAAACCAAAATTAAACCAATACAAAGGAACACCTTTATACCTATACTAATTAATAACCTAATATTCAACTGCAACGACCCCTACAATCCCGTACCCGTTTATACTCTCGTCCCTAAGACATGTGTCGGGCAACTGTCACTTGCAAACTTTCTCTTTCTTAACCTGAAGATGACCTAGGAAGGTCGAAACGTTGTTTTCCGCCTATCAATAAAAGTGTTAATACCCATACCAGTCGTTCTGAGATACATTTAAAATTCTGCTGAATCTATTTGATTATGTACTGTTTTGAAGACATTTGTCAGAACAACAACAAATTTGGAGTTTTCTTAGGGATTTTAGTCATATGGAATTATTAAATTTTGATAATTTCTAATACAGAACCTACGTCAATACGTTCAGTGACTTGATATTTGGGATTAACAAAACGTCGTTTTTAAACAGAATTCAGGAAGAGAGTAGGACATTCAAGTGAAGAATTTCACTTTTCGTTTAAAGTGTAATCTAGGGTTAAATGCTCATGATTTTTGTGGTGTATTAGCACGTGCAGTTTGTATATTTCATCAAGCAACCACTGTTCCAGTTTCTCCAACTGCCTATTTGAAATAAGCTTAAATTATACATCAATTTTTTATACATTTACATTAAAGCTTATGCTGTTAACTTATTTACTTAATTTTGCTGTTTATTACTATTTTAGAGGTCTCTAAGTAATTTGTCTTTAGTTGTAACATTGTATTTTATGGAGATTTGATATAATTAAAAAACACTTTTAAACGGTAATATTCTTCATCATGAACACCAGACTTTAAATTTAATAACTAAAGACATTCAGTTTGATTTTATGTATAGAACGTATGTGAAATTATGATCACTGAAATAATTTCATCACATATTCAACAGAAAATTGTCACCAGAATAATTTCCTTTTTACCGAAACACATCTCGTAGTCACTTGGCTTATTCTATCTGTTTTTGTTTTAAGTTGTTTATATAGATCATAACGAAAACTCATAATTCTTGCAAACAAGATGAGCTTTCTAATATGGATGATAGTGTAATCAATTTTTAATGAAATGAGAAAGTTTCATTCGCTCTGTACAAATCTCTAATATTATTAGTAATTTAAACATACATAGGGATTAATATCACACGATGGTTTGAAATTAAGGGGAAATAATAATAATAATAGACAAATCATTATTTTCGATGCATTTTTTCTTCACAGACCACAAAATAAATGTGATAATATTTATTGTCACCTAAAATTTAAGTAATTATGACCACTAGGACACTAAGAGTAAAATACGAAGATATTTGACTGGGCAAGAATTCTCAAGTTAGAAGCAAGTAGCTGTGGTACACTGAGTTTAGAGTTTAAAATAAGGTATATTAATTTAATTCCAAAAGGCAGATAATAAAAACTGACAATTTACAGTTAAAGAAAACAATAAGCGTTAGGCTTAATAAATAAGCGCATACAAACTAGATTCTCTTAATGTTTTAATACAGAATCGTGTGATAGCGGACATAATATATTCTTAGGTTATAATGTTTTGTAAAATATATTACAAATACCCGTGATGTTTCCGTTCATAATAATGTATTTAAATCTGATAGATATTTACTTACATGAAGAAAGACAGATTGTTAATTCTGATATTTTCTTTACCCCTAGTAGCATTGTGATAAGTCTAAAAGCTTATAATGTTCAAATCCGGGTTTCAATACTCATTGTGAGCACAGCTCAGATAACCCATTACGTAGCTATTGTGCTTAACTACAAAGTTAATGGTTCTTTTTAAAATGGTAGCAGTTAAACATAATTTGATTTAAAAAGCAGCTCTTTATGACAGAAAGCCTGATAGTTACGGAGCTCGACTCGCAATCTGAGGTTCACGGGTTTGAATCCTTGTCCAACCAAATATGTTCGCTCTTTGAGCTGTGGAGGCGTTATAATATAACGGTCAACCCTACAATTCGTTTGTTAAAGACTAGTCCAAGAGTTAGCAGTGAATGGTGATGACTAGTTGACCCTCATGTAGCTATGCGCGAAATTCAAATCAAACTTACGACAGAAAGAAAGTTTAAACATTCTGTTTGTAGCATAACATGAATGTTACTTTACTTATACAGCTACAATTTTCTTAATTTAAATTAAATAATGTCTTGATAAAATAGAACTAAAATATGCAATGAATAGATAGGTTACTTTTATTTTCATTCATTAGAAATTTTGTAACATTCTTTTCAGAAAAAAAAAAACAATCTGTCTGACTTATGCTTTCAAATGTAGGTAATAACGTGTGTGTTGGTGTGAGTGCACGAGAACTTTCCCAATACATTTGAATAATACACGCACAGTGCATTCTGCAAATTCAAAACACAGTTCACCATAAACAGTTGTACAGTTTTAACAGGGAGTGGATGAAATGAAAATCCCTTTGTTGTAAGTGACCTTTGTTGTAAGGTCAAATCTTCATCGATGAACAATGTGCTCACACAAATATCTCTTTTTTTATCGGCTAATGTGACCAGGAAGTTCGCTAACAACTTGTTATTATTTTTTTCTGAATACTTTCCTTTGAATATCTTCGGAATTCAGAACGGATACTCAGACATCCTGTTACTTTATGAATAGCAAAAATAATGTGGAATAAAGGAACACAATATTTGTGTTTAAACGCTGATCTTGAGAGTAGTCAGATAAACAATTAAATGTTTACTATTTCGTTAAATATGCCCATAAAAACATTGAGAGATGTGTTACGTTGTAATAAGTGTTTTCTTTCTTTAGCTGCAGCGATATGAATTTTGTCCAATCATAGACATCGGAATTTATGGCGTGAATAGAGCACCCGTGAAATATTATCCAATTACTACAAATAATTATGATTAGTTAGATTTAATAAATGGGATAGAAATCACTTTTCACTTCTTTCTAATTGCTTTACTTGTAACTCTTTCATCATATGTTTCAGATCCGGCGTGTGGAAATATAGCTTCAGGATTATTTTTCTAAAATGTTATTTGTATGCAGTGATCTTATTCAAATTAACTGTATTATGTTACCTGATAGCTTTACTAGTTAGATTAACGAGATAAACTCTTTATTTTACCCGTTTCCTTATAAAGCTGTTATATTAAGATAGCTTGAAAATTTGAGGTATCATATTAACAATCAGATCATCTGTTGTCTGCACTAGCTGAACGGTAGTGCTAACTAATCAGTTCTATTTTCTTTACTATCTGACCTATTAATGTAATTAAAATGATATCAAAACATCATATTTGTACATTACTAAATTTAGGTCTTGTTTAAAATCTGAGCTTGAGGGAGGTAGTTTCTGTTAACTTATGAATTTTAGCAGTTTCAAAACCACGAGAAAAAATTTTCTCCATAAACTAGTGCTTTTGACCTGGTTTTCCACTTTAATACACCAACCAACACCTTCGCCAACAAAACCTTTTTATACTCAAAGAACTTTGACTTGTCTGTTTATTTCTAGATTTTATAAAATATAGCGCAAATTTTGGTGTAATTATAATAGAATGTTTAATTGAACCTAAGATTCTATGAGAATGAAGTGTTAAACGCAATGAAAAATCTAATTGTGAAGGTGAATGAATCGAATTAATTACCTTCATTGTAATTATATGTTACAGTTTAACGGCTGATGTAAATTAACTCCGTTGTAATTACATACTAAAGTTTAACGACTGATATTATCTTCGTTGTTGTTGCTTGTTAAACGTTAATGCCTGAGTTAATTACCTTCGTTGTCTTTCCTTGTTAAAGGTTAATGTCTATCTTGATTACCTTCGTCGTCATTACTTGTTATAAGTTAACAACTGATGTTAATTAACTTTGTTATTTTTCCCTGTTAAAGGTTAACAGTTGACGTTAATTATCTTCATTATTATCCCCTATTAAAAGTTAAAGCTTAAATTGATTACTTTCGTCGCTATTACTTGATAAATGTTAACGACTAAAGTTTATCACATTCGTTGTTATGACATGTTAAAGTTTAATAACTGAAATTAATTAACTTCCTTCTTATTACTTGTTAAACATTAACGATTAGAAATAATTACTTTCATTTTTATTACTCGATAAATGTTAACGAGTGAAGTTAATTAGCTTTCTTGTTATTATTTCTAAAACGTTAACACCAGAGATAAGTACCTTCGTTATTATTCCCCTGTTAAAGGTTTGCAAGTGAAGTTAATTATCTTCATTTTATTCCCTAAGTGTTAGCGACTGTAAGTTCCTGCTTATTACTTGTTCAACGTTAGCGCCTGAGTTAATTGCCTTCCTTGTCATTACTTATTGGATTTAAATTTTATTGTTTTTTAAATTAAATACCTCTAACAAGAAAGAAAAATGGCAAAGAAGAGTTGCAACTCTTACAGAGAAACCTTAATTCTATGATTATTATCATTTGAAAACTATAGTCTAATCTTTCTGCGATTTGAAGTTTGACGTTACTGAGCATTTATTTGTATTCCTCTCTAATGAAATCATTATATGATTTAGGTTTTATTACTAATATACAATAGTATATTATTAACCATGTAACATATGTGGTGTAAAATTGTCAGTTCTCTTACTCACTTAGTGTTAATGATGCTTAATTTTGGTTGATAACAAACGAAAAGTCTAAATTGATTTTGTAAATATCCTAGTTAAATAATTATAAATAGTTTCTAAAGTAATATGAATTAAAAATTTGGAAGTGCTGCTTTGAATAAATTATCAAAATGAACTCAGTAGTATCAGGTTTCTAAACTACGCTATTGTATTTTATAACAAACATATGTAATTTAAGAATAACGAATAGATGAGTTTCTATTGGATAATTTTGTATGCATTGTTCTAAAATTAAACAACAGAAATGAACTTCTGAGTTGAAAGCTGTTATTTTTACATCGTTTATAGAAAGTTATAAACTTATTATAAACACAATATCAAATTAACTTTATGATTCATGTGTTATCAGTGCTAGTTCACAAACTTAAAAATGAAAAATTATTGATTGCACTTTGTAGTAACAGTAAATAAAATCACAGGACAAGTTACTTTGCAAAATATTTCCTGTGTTTTGACTCTTGGTTATGCATGCTCATGTACTGTCTTTTGATGATTTACAAGAAAAGAAAAACTATGTAGTTTTATATACTATAAGGTTCACCTCATTTACCATTAAAATCTGAGATTTTTATAGCATAGAAAATATGCAGGTAAATTTATTTAAATTGGTTTTTGGAATATCTTTATTGTAAGAAAGTCAATGGTGGATATAAACATAATATGCTCAATGTTGACTTTCGATATTTTCCACATGATTCGCTATAGTTAGGGCAAGAAAGTGGTTCAGTTTCTTTCGAAATGTTTGAACTACGTATAGCCGGCTATGTCAAACTGACAGGTTAAAATAAAAGACAGGGAGTGAATAGTAACTACCACTAACTATTTGATTATTCTTGTCCGATCAAATACTAGAATTTTAACGTCACTCCTATAGCTCTCATATCCTTAAAGTGCAGAGTGTATTTTTAAGTAAACATATCGTGGGATAAAAGTCTTGAAATTCAAATTCCTGGGTCATGAAAAATAAGCATGCATCTCATAGGACTTAAAACATTTCTTAAAAAGAAATTTCGTAACTAAACATTTTAAAAATATGTTATTCAACACCTTACATAAAATGACACTTAACGGTCTGATTTTCAGACTAGAAGTATAAGCTTCGCATGTAATTATCTATATGCTATTGTGTAACTGAGCTGCTCAGTGTTAACTCAATATAGGGAGAGTTGAACCGAACGTAATATCTACGTAGGTCTTTAGGTTTGATGTGTTTTTTTTAACTGGGGTCAGTTTTAGATGACCTTTCCTGAGCAGTTGATTAATTTAATTTTTAATTTTACCTTCAGGAAAATGCTAGTGGTATCACTACACTAGGGCCAATACTTGTTTTGGATAGTTGGGGCACATTCTCTGACCTCTTTTTCTAGGACCATGCCTATTCATGTAATACCGTTAGCATTTAATGTGGCGTTATCTCTCTCTCTCTCTCTCTCTGTTTGTCTTTTTTTTTTGGTTTGGGCGAAAGTCCATTCATGAACATTTTCCATTGATAACCATACACTTTTCACCAGATTAATTAACTAGAAGTGTATTATATATACAAAACTCCTTTAACACATTCATATTTTAAAATAATCATATAATTACATGCAATCTTTAGGTGGCTAAGATACTTAGGACTATTTCTTTCATTTATGGGATAACGGTCCATTTCGTATAGGAGATTATTTTTGTAAAGCTTTTTTGTGGAAGTATTTTATTATATACTGAAAGAGTCTCTCTGTACTGTTTTTAAGTCTACGTGTTTGTGCAAGAAAACTGGAGACGTTGATTCGGGTATTCTAAATGCTGTCATTAAGAATGAGTTTTTGTATGTTTTGTAGTTTATTCACGTAGGACACACGCATTCTACGACTGTTCTTATAATGTTTTTAACTGAGGTTCCTCTAATTGTGCATGTCAGACTATTAACATAGTTTTGTGCATTGTCAAACTCTATTTCTGGTTCTATTTATACATTATTTTGGAATCATTGGTCAGCACCACGTTTATTTGGAATTATAGGTCAGTACCACGTTAGTTTGGTGTTATAGGTCAACCAAGAAATACTACAGATGTTAGACTGGAGAAGAGTTCCATGGACGTAAAATTAGGCTGGGTGACTTCTAGTTATGAGTGATTTACTGAACGACGTTATTTGGGTCTTAAGAACGTTTATTTTTATTCTATGTTTTTGACAGTATTCGACTGAGGCTGTGGCTGCCATAACAGTATTCGACTGAGGCTGTGGCTGCCATAACGGTTGCAGAGGAACTTTTCCACGTTGCCACATCGTCTGCGAATTGCGAGGCAAAGCCTGCATTTCGGTCCCCAAGACACATATTGTTAAAATACATTATAAAAGGTATAGGGCTAACCATCCCTCCCTATGGGACGTCTGTCTCAGGAATAAAATACTTTGAGTAGATGCCCTCCACGTTTACTCTTTTTTTTTCTTTATTTTCCAGAAAATTAAATATCCAGCGATACTGTGCGATAGTTCCGTTTCCACCACGTGAAACCTAAGACCACTGTACCATAAAGTGTCTAAAACTTTCTTCATACCAAGAAAACAGGCGACATTGCTTCGATTAATCTAACTAATTGTACTGTTATTTGTCGAAATTCTCTAAAACTGTTTTGTACTTCGGATAATTTAGTGTAACTTCCAGAAATGTGGATAGTCTGTTCTAAAATTACAACTTTTGAGGTTAGCAAGTATTGAATACATTATATTAAAAGAATTTTGAATATGCAATTCAGCAAGAAACGTGATAATCACAACCAATATAAAGCCGAGGTGAATTTTGATATATGAAAAGGATATTTTTATATTGTTTGGCAGTACGTGGATAATGTGATGCAGCCGAACATTAATTGCTTTTGGGAAGAATATATAACATCCATTTACGTCACAAAATATTCACGTAGTCAGACCATAAACATTAGTTCAGATTGGGAACTTAAAATGTAGAAGACGGAAACATTCCTTGTACTTAATGGCTTTGTTTGTTTGTTTGTTTGGGAATTTCGCACAAAGCTACTCGAGGGCTCTCTGTGCTAGCTGTCCCTAATTTAGCAGTGTAAGACTAGAGGGAAGGCAGCTAGTCATCACCACCCACCGCCAACTCTTGGGCTACTCTTTTACCAACGAATAGTGGGATTGACCGTCACATTATACACCCCCACGGCTGGGAGGGCGAGCATGTTTAGCGCGACGCGGGCGCGAACCCGCGACCCTCGGATTACGAGTCGCACGCCTTACGCGCTAGGCCATGCCAGGCGTAGGTGTACTTAATGGCATCATGACCATCCAGAAAAAAATATTTATCGTACACAACCCGTGATAAGCAGAATAGAGCGTTTTTTTATATCAGATGAGAATCCAGGAACACAAACGTTCCTTTGACTGTTTAAACAGACGCTATAAAGCCGTCGTTTCCTAGGTTACATCAATTTCGAAAAGCAAGGAGTCGATTGCTTTGAAAATGACAGGCTTACAACACAGAATTTTGCAATGAGACTGCGCTGCTGCATATTGTCATGATGAAAACTGTATGACATAGTGAAATTTCCAATATCTTTTTCGCTATTGGTTAATCCCTCAGTATCCTCTTGACAAGATATTTTTTTTCTTCAAATCTCTTCTAATATGTCCTTATAATATCAATCATAAGTATGTGTTGATGATGTATATTCAGTCGTATGTGTTTGAAATAACTTATAACTGTCAAACCTATTTTCTGTTAACAGTGTAGAGGAAATAGTAACAGTAATCTTCAATCTTAGTGTTACTAAACAGTTAATATGCACGTTAATTTATCTGTTTAGGCTTAAAATAATCCCATTAATCAGCGTATCTGCCCTCTGTGAGTAGTTTTAGTAATCTCAACACGTAAAATTGACCAAAAGCATCATCATAACGTCTTAATGCAAACTAACATACTCAGCATTGAATGTGTTAGAGAAGTAACTGTTGTAAAATCTCGGCGTTCAACGAACGTAGAATTAGAACAATTCAAAACAATTAAATTTGACCTACATATGATGAACAAGCTCTAAGAGGAATACAGATATACTTCTGTAATCCTTAGTAAGTAGATTAAATCATTAGGAGCGTTTTATGTTTTAACAATCGAAGCTTATTGTTTCAAAACACTAAAATATATATCTTCTTTTAGTGGACACCGATCAAGAAAATGCGAAGTTGAGAGTGTCCGGCACTAAAAGTGACCAACCTGATGAGAGTAACGACAACAGGTCAAATAGTCATAGCCAATCGCAAGGAGAAAAAGACGTAGTAAAATCTAGCAGCAAGAAGAAGTCCGTGAATGAAAACAAGGTGGGGAAACCTCGCCGGGCTAGGAACGGCTTTTACGTACGAACAGTTGGTAGCCCTCGAAAACAAGTTCAAAACAACCCGTTACCTATCGGTATGTGAACGTCTAAACTTAGCATTGTCGTTACGGCTTACAGAAACTCAGGTCAAAATATGGTTCCAAAACCGGAGAACCAAGTGGAAGAAACAGAACCCAGGAATGGATGCCAACAGTCCTACGATACCCCCGTCCCCTACATGCAACCTTCCTAGTGGATATACAACAATGCCGCACTACCAGTCACCAGCCGCTGTTGGACTCTTTTACGGCTCTCAGTTCCCGTACCTCGCGGCAGCCGGCACTGCGGGACTGCCGTTCACGATGTTGTCTCCTCCGTCTGCTGTACAACAATTCGGGATAACACATCCTCACTTGACTTATCTAGGCCGATCGTGAATCACTAATATGGTTACTCCAACTTTTATGGTGCAATTCAAACTCAGATATTTACTGAATAATTTATGTCTCCATATGTAAATAAACATATATATATATATACGTGAAAAACCTTCAACCATTGTGTCAGTGGGACTTGACAGTGAAAAAGGTTTCTAATCAATAACTCTTCCTGATCCAAATACTGTTTGGTGTCAAATAAAACTCAGACTTCCTGACATATTATGATTTCTAATTGTTCTCTCTGATATAAATTCCACCAGAACACTGCCAACATGACAGGATTAAATATATAAAGACGAAGGTTTTAAGTGTATGTGTAAATATTTTGATTAGCCAGATGAAACCAGATAAAGCAACCTACCAAAGTCGCGATGCTCAAACAGTTTCAAACCCTGTCCAAGGTGGTAGCGTTTATTATTTAACACTAAATACTTTCTCTTTGATCACGAAACATCGTGAACTTTCTTCTCTTATAGCAATAAGTGGTTCTCATAAAGACACAGTAAATATTAAGCAATATACAAAATAACACCTGCTAATATTCACAAGACAAAGTGTGATTAGGTTGTTGTTTTTTTCTACTTATAAAAGACATAAAACTATGTGCGTATTCTTAACTGGGCTCCAACATAGCCCTTCCCGTCTCGTTTATTTTGATATAAATTTTCTTTTTGTTAAAACCATCTGACTCCATTCATAAAATATAAAGTTACTTACAAATTCTAAGTAACAAATGGCCAAAGAAAGATTATATCACAAACAACTATGTGTAAGATATACATACATACGCACTTTGTGGTTTATAAAGGTATTGTTACTGAAACATATTTCGAGATCTTCAGCATAAATCATCTAATTTTTCTCGTTAATTTTAAAATAATATTGGAACATCCATTATTAAGCTAATTTTTAGGTCTAATATATAAATACGTATATTTATAAATGTGTGAATAGCGAGTTTAAATTCATTCTTCCCCATTTTTCGTTTACAAATCCATATTCATTATAATATGATTAAATACCATACCTCTTTAGTTAATGTAATTAAATACTATTCGTTTATAGTTAATTAATCCCAATTGGATACATTATTATTATAAATCATTCCTTTTCAATTAAGTCTTATACAGTACAAATGTAATTAAATACCATTCGTTTTCAATAAGTTAAGCCTAATTTAATTAAATGCCATTGGTTTCAATCATGTATGTTTAATTCAGTGTAAATTCTCAATTAATGTCCTTCAATGTATCACAATACGACCAACTTCTGATTCGCTGAGACACACTTATAATTAATTAGATTCTAACACAAGATTATATGTATAGTTGTTTTTAGTTGAAAGATCACAGTTATTTTCTTCTTACTTTTATGATACAATGACTGCTATGTAAATTGTAATATTTAGTTTTAGATATATTTATCTAATTAAAAACACCCTACGTGTGAAAAAGTGCGGCTATAAAAGGATTGAGTGTGCGACTTAAACAAATTAAATCAAAACTAGTGGCCAAATTGATAACTACACTTATGGCATTGATAAATATTTTACAGCAAATATTCATTCATTAGTTAACCAATCAGCGTTTTTTATTCATCTCGGGGTGCATGATGGTGGGTAACACAAAATAAAACAACATTTTGATTTCATTCCTTTAAGACGCACGCTCAATCCTTTCTGGGCCACATCTTTTTTCACACTTAAGATGTTTTTGATTAAGTATTATGATTTTTTTATCAATACACACCAACAAATCACAGCAAGTAATAAAGGTTACGCTCGATAGTAACTAACATTAGCTTTAGAATCACAACCTTATATTCGGAACAGATCTATATTTTACAGGACCAATCAGATTCTTTAAAATATACATATGGTGGTAGTTTTCCTCTTTAAAACAGTGCTAATAGCTTTCTTTATAGTAAGGCTCCGTAACAAACCAGTATGTTTGCGGATTTACACGCTAAGAACCGGGTTTTGATACCTTTGGTGGACAGAGCACAGATTGTGTAGCTTTGTGCTAACCTAGAAAAAATTAAACAAAATCCTTTATAATAACGTCATAGAAATTAGATTAACAGTTTTTTGTCCTCACTATCAAGCATTTGGTATAACCATAACAAACATCGTTATTAATGCTTAAGTTAATATCACGTGACATTATACGCTCTTTAATTATACGAAATTTGGTAAGTCTATGCTGAAACGTTGCAATGGATAATGAATAACAACTGTCCACTCCGACGATTTTTTGAAAACTGCCAATCTAGTATTTCTTGGCTTCACCAATACTTATGTAGCTTTACGTAGTTTACCTTATAGTTTTGTTACTCTAAATCAGCCGTTTTAATTAGAATAACAAAAAACTCTTAAAAAAAGTCAACTTTTACTTTTAGCAAAGTTGTAGTCAAAATGTTAGATAGACACTACGTGACTTTTTTGTGTAGACGTAGGCAAACGTTTTCATCAAATTTGAGCACTTTTTGTGGAATAGCTTACCTTGGTTTATATTTATACCAAATAAGACAATTAATTGTAGGTTGAAAAGATCTACCAGAATACCAAATCTGAAAACAACAACAACAAAAATTCCGCAAAAGTTAAGTATATTTTTCTGTCAAATAAAGTTTCCGTATTTTTGGTGCAAATAAAAAAACAAACTCAGAATTGGATATTACTTATATCTCAAATATTAATTATATCTCAGTTACTACTTATTTCTCAGTTATTACAAATAAAGTTTCCGTATTTTTAGTGCAAATAAAAAAAATCAGAATTGGATATTACTTATATCTCAGATATTAATTTTATCTCAGTTACTACTTATTTCTCAGTTATTACAAATAAAGTTTCCGTATTTTTAGTGCAAATAAAAAAATCAGAATTGGATATTACTTATATCTCAGATATTAATTGTTTCTCAGATACTACTTATTTTTCATATATTACCTAATGGAATGCCTTAAAATTTTCTATGTAAGATAAGAGTCTAGTAGCGCATATCCATTGAAATATATTATTGGTTGGATCACCACAGTCCGAACTATAAAGGGTGGAATATAGATTCCGATAATTGCAGCCCGTGTGTCCTGCAGCAGTTTGTTTTGGCCTCACAAGATACTACTGTGTATCTTGATAAATAAAAATGCTTTTAAACATGTGTAATAATCACACAACAGGTTGTTTGCATGTTTTGGGCATGAGACATACAGAGCTCTTATAACAATATGATGATTGTATTATTTGTTTGTTTGTTTCAAGTTAAGCACAAAGCTACTCAATGAACTATCTGTGTTCTGCCCATTGGGGATATCGAAACCAGGTTTCTAGTGGTATAAGTCCGCACACATATCACTATGCCACTGGGTCGGCTCATTTTTATTTGTTTGAAGTTAAGCACAAAGCTACACAATGTGTTGTCTGCTCCTTGCCCACCACAGGTGTCGAAATCTGCATTTTAGCACTACAGGCCCGCAAAATTACCGCTATGCCGCTGGGGACATGATGACTGTATTTAAACTTACAATTGATGTCATGAAATCATTTTAAAAATTCGTATAAATTGCAAATTTTCTGCTAAATATGTAAATCGTATAACAATATATGTCAAGAAATGAAATGAAAGCTTCGAACCAAATCACAAGGTAATAGGTTTAATTATGCCAAAGTAAGTCATAGGGATTAAGTTTTTTTTAAATCTACTGAAAGCTCTTCCTAAATCATTTTAAGAAAATCTTCAAGATTTGCATGTTTTATCTCTGGTAATAAACTTTTTTATTTTTATTTCCATTCGAGCGGTAACAAAAAAAAACTGATTTGAAAATAGAATTTGTCACATCTAGTATGTTGGAATTGTTACAGAAGGATCATCTATCTTTATCACAACGTAAAATTATAAAACTTATATTGTTTAGTACCACATCTCATCATTCTACTAGTACAGACGTCATACTGGCATAGGATGGTATCTAGGGTTAAAAATATTGAAGGATGCGTACTACCGATAAACTGTACAAGGGTTGGACAGAATACTTGAAACATCTATTAATCTCTACATTTAATTTATTAATATGGGTTGATCTTCTCTGAACAAATAAAAAAGCTTTACCACGATCTGGTAATAAGGTTTCGATAATAATTTGCAGTCGCTTTGTGTTTCAGTGAGGTCATATATTCTAAAGTGTTCCAAAAACAACAATAAAAGCTTCTCACACCATCAAGAAAATCCTACCATAGCATGAGGCTTTTGACAAGAAAAAAGAAAACTGTGCTCATATGACGAAACCACAGTTCTTCCGTTGATCTTCAGTCCGGTTTTTATGTTCTTGACAATATTTTACTCAAGCTTATATTCTAGCGTTATATGAAGTTTCTCAATGTCAAACCTACCCTTATAACCCGTCATGTTCAGATCCTTTCGAAATATACCGATCGAAAGTAGTTGCTGTAAGCTGACATTAAGTTTTGCTCACTTATGATTGCCTGATGTGGTTGTATTTTTCGATGTGCATGCTGGCATAACATTTGATTCTTTCCATAGAATACGATTGTTACTCTAGGTACTAATGTCACTAAACATTTAAGCATTAGTCATTAGAGTAGAAAAAAAACAGTAATGTGCTAATTGTAAATAGACAAATTTAATGATATAGAATAATTTCATGTACAGATTGATTGGTACAATTTTCCCTCTAAAAGTATTACAACTTAAAGTAAAGTGTATGCACTAATTTAATTCAACTCTTATATTTTCTGAATATGTGGACAACTTTATACCTTTTGCCAAAAAATGCTTTCAAAAATTACGGAATTATGTTGATCTCTTCATTAAACTGCTATACAACTAAAACAAATAAAAACACACGACAAGATAATGCATTATATTAAAACAGAAATTTATAATGATTTTGCTCATGTTTGTAATTAGAATTCACTAAATTCGTGTGCAAAGTATTAAACATGAGCAACACAATATGTTTAATATGTTTTCGTTTTTTAGAACAGAGTTCAGAAATTATATTATGCAATAATGCAATACGACAACAACCTTGTTTGGTATTGAAACGTGAGTTGTTGTCGTAGAAACCTATCCACTGTGGGATTTAACCTAAAGACTGTGAACATGTACGTCCTGAATAAGAATTTGCTAAGCAATAATCAGGTTTCGTGTTAATATTTCACAGAACTTACAGCTAGCTTAAGCTTTATACTACTTAACAGAGATCTCACTTAATTTAGTAAAGTAATCCTACGAAGGTAAATATCACACTATAATGAAACTCTTTTTGTATGATACTGGGAAAACCTTTTTATTACGCTATGTGCAACCCTAACTTTGTGAACTATTTATCATGTGTGCATGTAGATTTGCAATAGAGGTCAAGATTTTCCCTATTCACTTCCGTTGTTTTCCGTCACTGAGTACTTTATTTTTCTTCGTTCTCGGGACGCAGATATAATGTAATTAATACGTCACACACGGATCTAATGCACTGGCACCACGACTAATTGGTTAGTTTTAATAAATCCCTCACATCGTTCTGTTTGTAAATATATTTGTATTTTTTACTTTTTGTATCGTCTAATTTTCTTACTTGTTTTATTTTAGATTTTTGTATTTTTTACATTTATTGTCATTACATACAATTGGTAATTTGCAAGTATGTGTGTGTATGTGTTTTCTTATAATAAAGCCACATCGGGTTATCTGCTGTGTCCACCGTGGAGAAACGAACTCCTGATTTTAGCGTTGTAAATCCATAGACTTTCCGCGATACTAGCGGGGGACTAATCTGCAAGTAACAGGCCCAAAAGTATTGATAACAGCAAGGTTTTTCAAATAATGAATAAGCGTATTCAAATCTTTATAAGATTTTACTTTATGACATTGCACATTTCTAGTTAGACAGGTATAAAAAATAGCAACAGTATTCAGTGGTTTAAGTTTCAGCTCTGAAATAGGTAACTGTCTTGGTTTGATGAGAAATTATTGGTAAGAAATTAGAATATTAGCACATAAACCGCATATTACACTTTTTAGATCTCTTCCGTTGAATGTATTACTTTTCTTTGGACTTGTCAGGAAATAAAAAAATATTTATACCGTTATCTTACAAAAAATCTTTGTGAATCTTTGCATAGAACAGAAGAACTGCTAGACTGGTCCTCACCAAACCTATCATGTATTATTAGGGCCCCTCGGTGAGAGGCGCTAGGGCTTGGTACTTGGATACGATACTCAAATCTTCGTCTCTTCCATGGGTTGAAAGAGTACGTCAATTAATATTAAATTATTTCAAGTGAAACACTTTTCATAAACAAATAAGAGCTTTATATTAAAATTCGTCAACTAAATAAATCTCAACTTTACTATAAAAATACTCTTGTTTTTCTAAACTTTATTTTAAACATTAAGAAAGATATAAAGTTCTTGAGAAATACAAATTCCAGTTTTAAGGCAAATCAAATTAAAATACAATATGTTTAAACATGAGCTCTTCAGTAGTATAATAGATACTAAGTTAGATAAACCCTCTAACCCTCAAGCATTTTTCAATAAACTCAAACGATCTCACAATAATAACAATGTGTGCTACTTACAAGACATAAATTCATAACTTATTCATCAGTTAGGAATTTCGCAGTTAACAAGTTTAATGTATAGCCATTGGTCAACAAATAAGAACTTTACCTGGAAAACCTTAACTGCCCTGGGTTTTAAAGTATTATGACTAGATAAATATAATTATAATGCAAGATTATGGAGTTAAACGATTTTGTTCAAGGAAACATGAAGATGAAACTTTGACATATTTGAATCATACAGATTGGCTCAAAATTAGTTTGCAATGGCATGCCTCCGTATTGATTACAGTGCTATGCTGATGTGCTGTTCACAGTATTGTTTATGTACTGTTTGCTTAGGGTTAAAAAATACTGTTCGCAAGCATTGCCATGCTGAAGTGACGTTCGTATATTCGCACATAAATCCTATAACAACAGGCCTCGACAGCAGTGGCTATGATATATGTGATGAAGATGACATATTATAACATATTCTTCTTTGCTTTTGCTCATACATTCATAGAATTATTGGTGTGGTTTTATCCTGCTAACCGTTCCGGAAAAAAGAACACTAGTTTGGTGGTTCACCAGTTCTTTTAAATTATACTAAAGTTAATTCATATAAGATGATACAAACAAATAATCAGTGCTTAAAAATAAAATGAATAAACTATATTGTATTATTAATCCTTACTCGAAGGAACTGATCACTAAATGACTTAAGTAAGATTGTTAAAAAATACAATTCACTTACTTAATCTATTCACACCATAACAGTATTTTTTATTATAAAATTTATACCTAGATTGATACTGTGTCAGTCGTATCATAGTTAGCGTGATAGTCCGTAACAGTAGGCAACAATTCATGCCCTCGATGGGTATGGCAGATGTAGTGTGTATTTTTTTTTTTTTTTTGCTTTTCTCAAAAGTTCTTAAAATTAGTCTGAAATATATGACATTCGATAATAATGAATATACCACTCCTTCAGAGTGACTTTCATATCAACACTATAACTCTTTTTGTGTTATACAATTGTAAAATAAATGGTTAATTTGTAAAATAATTTTTCAGTCAGATCTCCTGGATGAACAAAATTACGTTCTCGTATTAATGCTAATACATGGATTCGACTTATCGAAATATTAAAGTTATTATGAAATTTATTTTAGAAGTATAGTTTATGTGTGGGATAAATCCTGTATCATTGCATAGTTTTCATTTGACCTGTGTAAAATGTGTCAATAACGTTAGGAAACTTTTCAATAGTAAACGAAAGCTTATAAGTAAAGGAAGAATAAAGATTTATATTCTGAAAACCTAAAATAAAAGTATAAAGTACAATAAATCAAGGCTTAGCAGGATACATGAGAAAATGATAGTTTTAGTTCCACCACTTTTTTGGTGTATATATACATATGAGGCTGAAACAAAACAGAACTGTTTCGGGGCTGTTATTGTTTTGTGTAAAAAACAAGCAAACACACAGAAGTATGTTTACATATAACATTATGAAACAACAATGGATTCAATTTGAAAAGTTTATTAGAATATGTGTGTATTTTATATCACTCGTGGATTATTTCTCTTCTTCCATAAAATTACGCATCAAAATTCACAATTAATTATAAATTTACTTTATTTACTACTTGTGTTGTAGCTTACAATGCATGAGTTCGAATATTCAAAACACCATCGGAAATCATAAAATAAAGAAAAGTAAAATAAGAAAACACACACAGCTATATATATATCGTAAGACAAATTGTCATCTAATTAAATGAATTAGGGCTCATAGAGTGCTTACTAATTCTTTTAATATCAGTTTTAACTTGTTAAGAATTTTATTTATTTATCATTGTGAAGTATTGAACAATAATTGTTGTGAGTTTTCTCCTTATTCGAATAATGCATATGCTTTCTTCTAGTAATGACAAACTTTATAAAATTATCGAAATTAACAACGACAGTGATATATCTTTGCTTAACTATAAACTAGCCAAAAACTTTCAAAGTTTTTCTCAGTAAATATTTTTTCATAATTAAAATATAATACATTTCAAATGTGGTAGTTCGATTTTTAAGATAAAATAAGTTGACGTTGAAGACAAGAATTAAAAAAACGTCCTGTGTTTGAAAGCTATATCCGTATACGTATGAAAATATAATTTCCTCAAACTCTACAGTTTTATTAAACGAGTAAACATTTAATTGTGTTATCGAAGTTTAAATATTGTATCGTTGAAATAATCTTTCAATGGCATCTTATATTCTGTTGTTGTTGGTGTTGATTTTTTTGTTTTTATTCGCATCTTGAAGACATTACGTGAAAAATACCCAGTCTCCAGCTGTAAGAATGCTTCTACTGAGTTCAAAAATTGTAGTTTCCAAAACCTTTGAAAAGGAGTAAGAAATTATGTGATACAAACACCTACGTTTATACACGTCTTAACTAACGTATAGAAAACTTAAAGCTGGGTTTAGTTACTTCACTAACTTTTCACTTGTCTTCTAGATTATGTGCTTTCCCATATATTTCCTTAATCACAGCTGAACTTGTCGATGATTTAATTAAGATGTAATTATTTTCCTATATAAATGCCAGCCTCACTATGAAGTTCGTTATCTTAACAACGTGATGAACTCGTATGACGGGTATCTATTGAGAGATACGAAAAACGTAAGCAAAAACAAAAGAATTGTTTAAAATTATATAATCAAAAGCAAGTTGAATTTTAATTAATGTGTCTAGTAGCCTAGTAAGAAAAGACTAATGAGTGTAATACTGACTATTTTGAAATAGGTTTTGCAACAATAAGTATAAAGAAAAAACAGCAAGATTGTATCACTGTCTTCATATTAGCATCATTTGGAGGCTTCTCGATATTTGGTGAAGAGACATCGCTTATCAAATTACGCGGAAATACATTTTTCATCGGCTAATTGAACTGCCAACGACGGTTAAACGAGCGACACTTTGGTTCATTAAAACGTAGGAATTTGGCCTTGCGAAGCGCGTGGGTCGTCTTCGAGAGTTTTATTGGAGGATACGGGAAGGAACAGTGATCGTTGGTAGCATTTTTGTGCAATCAACCGTCACAAATGGCAGGAAATTTGTCAGGATGCTAACTTTCAAAGCTTGGCTAATGAGATGCGTGGAAACTATACTGTCCCAACTGGTCTTATCCCGGCTGCTGACAAATTTACCCGTCTCTATTCGTATTTTTTTGTGTGTAGTTTTTATGGGCTTTTCACGGTAAAGTTTCATTTAGTTAATCTTTACTTCTTTCTGTCACGAAAATTAAATAGTTCTTCTTTCACCTTCTTGGACTGGAACTAATAATTTGAAGGAGACATAGATTTGGAAAGGCTTTTTTTTACGTTCATGAAACCGCTTGATGCAGCGGAATACCAATATGTTTCCTTTCTTAATAACACAACTAAAACTAAATTATTTTCGTGTGTATTCCCGCAAAACATATTCCCAAGTGCAAATAACAGTATTTTAACATGATAAGAACTGTTGGCCATTATAATAACAAACAACACCTGATAAAACTCAGTATGAAAACGTTTTTATAACTACTATTTGTCATGGATGGACTGAGCATAACGCAAAATAAAACTGTTCTCTCAAGTAACAATGAGCGTGTTTTGTTGTCATTATTATTCATTAAAGAACTAATTGACTAATAGTAGGGTAATAGAACTTTTACTAAAGTTGACGAAGAAGATATTCTGTTCGTTAAGACTGGTCATTAATGGACTAGTTCAGTGTAATCAAAACAGAACTACTCTCTGAAGTACCACTAACAATGCAGAGATGCCAACTATTTCAAATGACTGAACGTAATGATTGTAGACAGAACCCTTTATCATTTGCGGCTACTAGGCCTGACCAATGTCTCTAAGCTTTTTTATTATTATATTATTATTATAACTATTATTATTTATTACTGCTATAGATTGGTCATTTATGGCTGTGTTTTGTGTATTTAATAAATAAATTTAAAATTCTTTTGAAATTCTTTTTCATATTCTGAATTCTTACTCATAAATGTCGTTATCTGCATCGTTTTTGTCTTCGCGCCAGCCTTTTGTTCATGAGATGCCGATTTTGTATTCTGGAACAATCGTTTATTCCGCCATGCGCCACAGAAAAATCGATATGACAAACTGTACAAAACGCATGACTGTCACTGACTTTTGATGCAATGACCAGATATTTTGCACTATACTCTTTCCTAAATTTTTGATTCACAGTTTTAGTTCTTTTAGATTTGCCAAAAACAAGACAATCTGGTGAACGAGGCCTCTTTTTTTCCATCTTGTGAACGATCGCATTGGTGTTTCTATGCCGCTTAGAAAACGAGAAATACCCATCTACGCGAGCGCTGATTGGCTGACAAGCACTGATGACGTAACTATGGATTCCCCCACGTACCCAGTATGGAGAAGCACCGCACTCAACTATTTGTAGACTTGGAGATACAAGTATTTTTTTATTATTTCAAGCACAAACATGATTATCGCAAGTGGCCATTTGGACTATGTCTTTTATTTATTATCAAAATTTGTTTGTATCTCACTAGAAATTTTCTTTTCACCCCTTTCACGCCCTGGGGGAACAATTTATCACTTTATATAGACCTATATAATATATAATAATTTGGGAGTTGCAACAAGTCGTAATATTTGTCTGTATAAGCGTATAGTCGTAATGTATACACAAAAAATCGTAATGATTACGCTCAAATCGTAATGGTTGGCATCTCTGACAATGTTTTTATTGCTATGATTACTCGTTAATGGACTAGTTCAGTATTATCAAAACAGAACTATTTTCTGAAGTAGCAATATCAAGACTCTGGTTGTTATGATCAGTCGTTAATGGACTAGTTCAGTGTTATCAAAACAGAACTACTTTCTGAAGTAGCTCTAACAAGGTTCTGGTTAATATGATTTGTCGTTAATGGACTTGTTCAGTGTTATCAAAACAGAACTACTCTCTGAAGAAGCACTAACTATGTTCTGGTTGTTGTGATTAGTCCTTAATGGACTAGTTGAGTACAATCATGAGAGAACTACTCTCTGAAGTAACACTAACAATATTTTGGTTGTTATGATTTGTCTTTAACGGATTAGTTGAGTACAGTCATAATAGAACTACTCTCTGACATACGAGGTTCGCGCTTTAAAAAGCATGCTATAACTTGTGTTTTAAGATTACTACTTTTCCGTAGTTAACTGAGAAAAATGTCTCTTAAAATAAATATAAAATCAAGGATACACTACATTTATGAAAAGTAAAATAAAACATGTGATCAGTAAAACATTTAGGCGTTTTAAATTAGTTATGTTGTATGGAATTTAAACATATTAGCCTCTCCTTACATAATGTGTTATTAAGATACGTTTTAAAGTCGTCTGTAACCAAGACATTCCTCAAATAGATTTGCTAACAACTTACGAGATTCTTATGTTTCATCTTAAGTATTGGCATAGAAAATAACTTAAGGAAGACTTTAAGAAGTTTTTGTGAAACTGGGCCAGTTGCTGATTATTACGACTAACTCGAGAAAAATGTATCACACTATTGTAACGATTCAATCAATTTAAATTAGTACTGTGAAACAAAACTTTCTTATTTAGTTGCATGTAAGAGTACTAAATAAATAATCAGTAGTTTAAATCATAATTCTCGCGCTTGGAAATATAGTTTTTTAACGGGTTTGTAGTAGTTCAAACATAATTTTATTTGTCATTATATGTTAAACAATTAATAATGTTTTACACACTTATTGATGGTACTTTTTCAGTGTTTATTGTTTCTCTGGTCGATTACTACAACTTGTCTTTTAATTCTAATACATCAAAAATAGAACTCTTAGCGTCTTGTGATTGAGTCGGATATTTTTGATTAATGTGAAATGTTTATTATAATTTTTCCTAATCTCGCATTAACTTCAAAGCAGTTTCTCTTCACTACACTAAATAAACTGTTCAAATTCCACTGAAAATACAAATTTGTACTTAGGTAATCCATTGCTGATTCCACGATACATCCAGTGTTCTAATGTAATGTTTTCTCAGTTTGATTTTGTTTGTTTTGAATTTCGCGTAAAGCTACACGAATACTGCGTGCGCTAGTCGTCCCTAATTTTTGCAGTGTAAGAATAGAAGGAAAGTAACTAGTAATCACCACCCACCGCCAACTCTTGGGCTACTCTTTTACCAACGAATAGTGGGATTGACCGTCACATTATAACGCCCCTACGGATGAAAGAGCAAGCATGTATGGTGGACAGGGATTCGAACCCTCAACTTTCAGATTACGAGTCGAGCGTCCTAACCACCTGGCCATGCCGGAGCCGATCGTAATATTTGTAATTATTAATGGGTTTGTAAATGGGTTTAATTTTGCATTTTTTTCTTGAAGCGTTAATTTTATTTTTCTCTCAACACCTCCTAGTTCTATGTTTTAATATACAGCACATGCAAGTATGTAATCATTTTGTGAAGATAGAGGACAAATCAAACCAAAAAGTATACATATTTTGGTTTCTGCCCTTATCTGGTATTCATAATCCAGATTATGGTAACGCATTAGTTCTAAGGTATGCTGTCATAGTGAGTGGTTTGATCTGTTTACTTTTATAATATGGCCTGTTAGTTAGATCGCTAGGCTCACAGTACGCGTGTCGTGGGTTGGAAACCTTGTTACCGAACATGTTGCCTTTGCAGCCGTGAAGGTGTTATAATGTGACGGTTAATTCCTTGGTAAAGAATAGCCAAAGAGCTGACAATGGGTGGTGTTGATTAGCTCTTATCTATCAGAACTAAATTAGGTACAACTAGCGCAGGTATCTCTCGTGTAGCTTTGCACGAAATTAGAAAAACAAACAAACCTTTTCTCAAAACTTTTATTCTTCTTATATCATATGTCAAGGTAAAAGTTTAAATTGACTTGAAATGTACAGCTTCATATTTCTTCTTTCTTCTCATAGAGATGATATACATATAACAGAAATATATCATTAACCTTATATGAAGGCTTTATAACATAAGTATACCACCTGTAAGTTTCAGTCCCTTTTTTTTTATATTTATAGTTCTTTGCACCCTGCTAAACTTATTGTTACCTTTAAATAAAATATATCTTAACTTAATGTTCATGGATATGACGCCTTTAATTCCAAGTCAAGAGAACGGCAAGTAAGGATATGAAATTAACTTCTTTTCTCTTGGCGTTATCTAAAAACGTTAAGTACATTTAGTCATTCTAAATTATCCTTAGATTCGAGATATTCCATTGAAAATCTATTGACCGATATATAGCTAGTTGGGAAAACACAGTTTTACTTCTGCTCATTTCTCAGGGATCCCCTTGGCTCGACTTTAAGCCCATTTTACAGGGCTACTTTCACTCGGATATTTTATTTTCAAATTACGAAGTACTCTGAGCCAATTAACGACCTTGCCGTTCCGGGTTTTGGAGACAAATTGCGTGAAATTACTGGGGTTAGAGAAGCGTTGAGCTTAGAAATGAAAGGCTGTTCGGAGCTTGCAAGCGAATAAGCCAATCATTTTGAGCGCAGAGCCCGTGTCAGATTGCGAGGCGTGCGTGTGATACACTAGCCAATTTGTTCTCAATGACTATTCATCAAGGCGATTATTGGACTCTCACTATTGACTGGTGCTTGACTTGGCAGATGTTGCTAGCGGTGTGAGATACCCGATGAGAAGCAAAGTTTAGAGATGTAGAATAGATCATTCTTCTCTACCCCTTTCCTTCCAGAACGTTAGAAATAGAGAGATATTTATGAATAAACAGATAGGAAGTTTAATAATAAATAAATTACAGATATATATATACACTGTTTAGAAAGTTGAGTAGGAGTGTGTACAAAGAGAGAGAGTCTGAATGTAACAGTAGAAAAAGAAAAGCGCAAGTGGAAACACAGACATGTCAAAGATAAAATGTTAACAAATTGTGTAGTGTAGTTATTAGTCGTCCCAAAGCTACTTATTGACATAGATTACAAGTATTTTACCTCTTATCAGAATAAAACTGATAAAGCATTTGTTACAAATCTTTTGTTGTTTTGTTTTGGTGGCTTTATCCATGTTTGTTATTGGAAACCTGTTTAGGACCAGTAAAAAATACTTATAAACATTATTATCAGTCTTAATGTAAGTAACGTCATAAAGACTACTTACCATTGCCTCATCTTCTGGGTTTTGACTTCGAGAAGCAGTAGCATTTACATAATTTGATTATGAGTTTACTTGTGTTTCTCCGCATTTAAAGGCTCATGTCACTTCAAATGTAACCTGGGAGAAAAGAATACAGCATATTAACATTACTTAATAGCAATCAAAATTTTAAAATTAGACTGCTAGGACTAATATACATAGTTAGCCTTTTTCATTTTTTTGCGAAACTTTAAATGAACAACCTAGTTAACACACATGAACTTTGTGAAATGAATGTAAGTGAACAAAACGTGTGTTCATACATCTATATACAAGGAAGTAGCATTGTCGTTTTGTTTTAATTAAATAGCGTATTTCCATCTTCTTCCGTTTATAGCATTTACCAGATAAATATGAAGATTATAAAAAGCAAATAGCCCAATATCAAAATTATATTAGCTTAAGTAAAATAATCAGTTTTTCACTTTAATTAATATAGTTTTAAATTTTATAAAAACAAAAATTATTTTTAAACACAAGTAAATTATCCTTGAAATCTAGAACATGTAACGTATGATTCTGAAGATCCCAAAGAAAGAAGCTTAAACCCAGAATTTTCTTTACTCTACAACTATATTCAATATTTCAACGACTGTTGGATATTGTATAACATTAATTCCTTATAAAAATCGTGTAGTTGCGTATTTGTAGAGTTTTACTAATATCATTCGTTATCTATACGAACAGATATATATAGATATGTAGCATTTTAGAACACTTTCTGAAGTGAACTGTTACTAGATGCTTAAGTTATAGAATACAAATCAGAAATTTTCTTTCCATTTCATGAGGTTTCTTTCTGTTACATAAGTAACTTTAGCGGCAAGAATAATGAAACGACTTTCACTATAACAGTGTATGTTTTAGTGAATACGAAAAGAGCAGATGCGTCATGATCTTCCTAGGGTACGGTTACTAAACACTACCTATTGCTCAGTATAAACTAAGCTCTATAAGATCCCAAGTGGCCAGCAGTTTTAACAGCCTTCAGCCGTCACCCTTCATTAAGAGTGATTGGGCATCCCATTGACAGTGCAAGCTGGTAATTGGTTCTCCACCTCTGCAGTCGGCGCGGCCCTGAGGGACAGCTCTCTTGCTAGTAATAACCACTATTTTTCACACACGCCGCGCGAGATGTCATACAAAATCGTATCTATTGTCCAAATAAGATCCCCAAGCACATAATACAACGTAACGCCCGCTTCAAACACCCTCATTGTGCTGTAGCTTCGGATAGCTGGACGCAAGTCACGTGACTGGTAGACTTCTCCCCACCAGTTGCCCTCGCTACATCTGACCGCACACATTCACTTAGTGTGTAACTCGATGAGCTAACAAAACACTGTTATCCGCCAAATGGCCTCAATTACTGCATAATTCATGTCCAATAACATCGACTGTTGTAATGGCCTCTTTTGGCACCGTCAACTTCGTTTCTTTATGTTGGTGAATAACGCTATTTGGACGATAACACATAGCTGACTCAAGTATCACATTTTCTTTCTCTTTATGTTCGTTATCAAAGCTTTTGTCACTTCTGGACGTTTCTTCAATGATTCATTTCTATTTATAACACTATAAAAAATGATAGTAAAGACATTTTAAAGATCCCATCATCTTATTTACAAAATAACATAAAGTTATTAGCTGTAAACACACCACAGCTTTATACATATAAAACTACAACAAGCACGTATAAAATGACTGTTACTTTTTTTATCTTTTAACTGTATTTACGGTAGAATGAAAATCATTGGCTTGAGTTTGTATAAAATAACCACCTTGAAAATTAATTTTGTCTCATGAATATTTCACTTAAAATAAATTTCCAGGCAACAGAAGTAGCCAGAAGAGAATAAGTGAAAATAAGAAAACACAAGCAATTCACTGCTATATAATTTTTCCTAGTTAAACATAACTGCTTTTGTTAGATCGTGTTGCTCAGTTGCGCCAGACTTTTTGGATTAAACTTTGCTACACCTATTTGTAACATTACAGAGCAAAAAACAAGCAAACAAAACATGAAATTTTAATGCAACATTTTTATTTTTCTAAGACTTATCTCTTGTATCTGTCTCTCCAAAATGAAACTGAAATTCTGATTTATACCATATGAAAAGAATTAACAAATTAACCGATAGTTAAATGTTTTACCTACTCATTAATGTCAGTTAAGTCAGGAAAAGGTTTAATGTAATAAAAATTTAAATTTCTAAAGTAGGCCTCTCTTCTAACGACTTCTAAAAAGAATACATTTTCCTAAAGCGAAAAAATATCTATAATATATGTCTGGAAGTCAGGTTTATTTAATTCAACCACTTTAAATTAAAACTTTTATTATACTCCTATATTTCCAGTGTTTTTTATTATGTTTATTTTATAATTTAACACTTTGAAGTTTCAAATATATTTTTCTTGGATTAACAACAGTTTGGTTTCTACTTTAAAATATTACGATATTTATGTATTTGTAGTAGAATGAAGTTATCAAATATTTAATATATTAAAATATACATCTCAAATTACGCAATACAATGTTTGCAGATTATTGCTTCACAATTATAATATAATTAATTGATCAAAAATCATTTATAATAATGGATTTAAGAATGTAATCTCTGCCAAGACAAACTTAAAAATAATTTTGCTTTTAATAAAAATTTGTAAAACAAGGTAAAGGAATATGGTAAATAAGAAATGTATTTCATTTTGTATTTGAATTCATTTTAAAACCAATCAAGGATATACTTACAGTTATCAAAAGAAACGATAATCGTTGCTCTCACATAGTTTTTTCATAAAACGTAAATACAAAATAAAATAATCATTCTCTCTTTTTTTCCTAACGTTATTTTCAGTTATTTTATTATAGGTCAAAACATGTAGTGTTGTCTGCTTTCTCTTCAAGTTGTAAAGGTTTATAACAAATATTTTTCTTCACTTTACAAAAACTATGCGAGACAACGTTATCGCCCGTTTATTTATTTCTTCCACTTCTTTTTTGACGCCTTGTGTGGTAATTATAACTTTAAAATACGTATAATTAATTGACGTTTGTACTGGCGACTAAAACAAATTATTGTACGCAGCTGTTTGAGTAGTGTGACAGACACTGAGATTAATTACGTATGCTAACAGAAGGTTAAAATTCGCGTTTTTATATTTCGTCTGAGTACGCGATGATCGCTTCACCTACATTAGTAACCGTTGAATATAAAGAGAGATTCAGAGATGTACTATCGCTTTGTTTTGAAGTGAAACTTATGATTAATTTCTCAATTTGTATTTTAACTTTTGCACAGTCATTTTCTTCGCCTGTTATTAAACGGCAAGTAACATCTACAAGATAATTGTAAATAAACAGTTAACACTTAAATTACTTTTATCTTATCAATCCTATAGAACTATCGATTGTGTTCAAACCCTATTGGCTTTCTAAACCCAATCTTCTGTGTTTTTTATTCAACAAATTGTTTAGGAGTCCATGTCTTTATTATCCATATGGTCCCTAATGACATATGAATTGACAACTACATGTAACAAAAAAATCAACAATATACAATATTGGTATTAATCCCATTAATTATCGCTGCGTATTTACATATACAATAAATAATTTTATCCAATTTATTTGGTCAAGTCTTTATTCTGGTAAAATCAAGTAAAAGCGTAAAATTACTGAATATGAAAGCAATGTGTGGATGCCACAGTATTGTATTAAACAAGACAGTAATTTAAGGACTGACTCTAATCACTACAGATAAACGATTTCTTTCTTAATAAATAAACTTAGTACTCCGAAAACTGTTTAATCTCGAGCTATAAGTTCAATGAAGCTCCAGTTCAATTTATACTTAGATCAACATGTGTTATTGGATTCTACAAGTTTCGCAGACGTCCACTCCTCATCCGTAACCCTGAACACAAGTTAATCAAAAAGCAGAGCAGAGAATGTGGCGGTTATTTTGGCTTATAGTTATCTGATCCCAATCCAAAGCCTAGGAGCAGATATAACCGGGAGCTCAGAAATTTTCTTTCTCTTCGTCACGCTCATAGTGGTTTTAAATTAGGCCTTGTGAAAAATAAATAAATAGAATAACTAATACAAAAATTAGAAATAAATAAAAATAAAACCCGCACGACATTTTTGATACCTGGTTTAATTAAATTAGTAAGCAAGCAAGCAACAGGCGAAGAAAAACGACATGCACTGAGTGGTGAGTATCGCAAAGTTAACGGCCGATGCGGGACGTAGGGTCTTTCAAAGCGGCAGAGAATCTATAGAAGTAAACCAAAGCGAAATAACCTGGATCTGTATCATAGTGAAAAGTATCAAACATTGTGTTGGTGTAAACATGCTTCATAGTCACGATGAGAAAAACCTACACACTGGATAAGTGAAGTGTAGAAAAAGTGTAATTGGTTTCTATTCTGTTATTCAGATTATATAGCCGTATAATATACAGAACTGAATAGTGGCCAATGATACCTTTTGTCCACTTCTTCTATCCAGTGTGTATGTTTTTCTCATAGTGACTATAAAACATGTCGCCATCAACAATATGTTTGTTTGTTTCTTCTAAAGAAAATCACATTATCTGACCAGTTATTAACATACTTCTGTGTAAAGAATGAACATACTTACGGGTAAAATATAATTGTCTAAAATAGCAAAAATGGACAAATCTTTATTAAATATTTTAGAATTTTTACAGAATTGTTATTTATAGCAATTTTTTCTCGCTTCATTAAAGTAAAAACATGACACAGTACTTTTCAAGGTCGCCTTTTTATAAAGTCCAGAAATACAACACAAGGTATAAGCTCGACTTAACAGTGTAATCTAACATGTAAAGCTGTTGTTGTAAGAAATTATTTTAACATCATGAAGGAGAATCTTAAAACCACAGTTGTCTCTCGCGTTTTTTTCACACACACACACACACAAACGATATAAATAACAAAAAGAATGATATTTTTTGACGAGCCTATAGATGAAACTTTAATTTCCTTCGGAAGTAGATTGTTTTCAGTGTGTGATAAATCGAGCTTTATCGATTTTGTTTTGTCGAGTGGATGGTGCACATTGGTCGGAAACTCTAATAAAAGAAAGGCTGGTATCTTTGTACATCTGGGGACCATGTTTTCAGGCGTTATCCCTAATTGCCGTAAATGAGAAGATAATGCTTCTCAAGCTGCTGTCTTAGAGAAGACCATCAGGTTCACCCAGCTGAGGAATCAAAAAGCTTGAAAAACGACGGCTATAGTAGTGTAGGATCTCAACCTCTCCGGATCTACAACTATTCTGTTGTCATCTCCCGGAAACTTATCGGTATGTTGGAGTATAGATTTTCATGGTAGTGGGTTAAGTGATTTGTTTGAAGTCCGTAGTCCCTTAGCGAAAATGTACATGAAAAGAAAACTGTAGATTTGAAGGGTTAATAGGTGGAGTTAAATATACGTGTAAATAATACTAATCTGGCCAATGACAGTAATGTAGATCTCACGTCTGCATCTATATCTATCTTAAATTGAGTTGTTTCTGTGATTTAAGCAACATTCATAATATTAACCACATTGAAAAATATCTTAAAATGTACATTCATCTTAATTCTGACCGTTTTACTTTCGGTAACTTTCGAATCATGTCATTTTAAAATGTCGTTTAGAGAACTAAAATGTTCACGTTATTTGTTGTTTCAACCATATTAACTATAATGTTGTTCAAATGAAAACACTGTTTAACTTCTAGCTGTAGTTTTGTAAAGTATATTTTCTTCTAATTTAACTTCTTTAAGATTATTCTCTTGCATCAAAAATTATTTATGTTACTTTTAACGTTATTTAAAATAGACTTACCTTGATAGAGACGGGATTTCCTCTAATCTAAGACACTTTTATAATGTAAACCAAGTTTCAAACGTGCGCAGAGCGCACTAAAAGAAGAATATAAGTAACTTATCAAAACACGTAGTTGCGTCTCATTAAGAACTGTTGTCGGTATATATTTCATGAAATTTGATATTTAAAAGCAGAAAACGAATACTATTTTATTTATTTTACTATATAGACATCTTTGGTTTGGTGTTTTATGGCGCAAAGCAATTAGGCTATCTGCGCTATAGACATCTTACTGACTACATAGCGTACGTACTGACACGTTTTTAAACTTCGTATACTTTATTAAAATCGCAAAATCAAACATGTTTACTAAATACAGGGTGATTAAAAAAATGTTAACACTTATATGGGAGTAAAGGTGAATATGAAGAGTCGATCGTAGTTGAAATAATTACTGTATTTGTTGCGAACCACCGTAGGTGACTGAAAGACGTCCATCCATGCAGCAGCTTTTCTTCTTTGCTTCAAAATCAGTGTTGTTGTCATTCCCATCAAATGTAAGAAAAAGAAAAAAAATCCTCAGAAGCGTTAACAGTTTTATTGAAGCAACTTGTATAACAAATATCTTAATTATTTGAAAATATTGTAACGGAGTTACGTGTCTATAGTGTGAGTCATTTTTACTGATTTGGTGGAGCAACTGTATGATAACACTATCGTGAACAGAAGATGCAAGTTCCAAACTTAAGATGACGAGAAACCCATTTGACCACAAGACGGCTGGTATGGGTATTAAAATTTTAATTAAAAATAAATTGTTAAATGATTTAATTATTTTAATTAAAGTTTTAATACTCGTTCTTGTCATCATGAATTACTTCTCCACGACGAGTATACGAGAAGAGTAAGTCTATACTTTTACTTTGTGTACTGTGTTATGTATTTAAACTCCATTATGCCTGAACCTGCCTACACTATATTACACCATTGTTAACACAAGCCGTACTATCCTAACGAAACTAAGAAACTTAAATAAAAAAATTTAAATACAAGAAATTACATTTCTTTCATCCAAAAATTTGGAAAGGAAAAACTAATCCCTAATTTTGTGAAGGGAAAAGTATCCAATAATTTTAATCAGTGTACAAACATTATATATAACTCACCTAAAAACTACTAAAAGCTATGTTAAACTGAAAATACAAAGAACTAAATAGCTTTCAGAAACAAAAAATTATCCTAGACCATCAACAGTTGCAAACTCTCTTTGTTAACATGAAGATGAACTAAAAAGGTCGAAACGTTGTTCTGTACGTTATTTTAATTAAAGTTTTATTACTTTTACCAGGTGTCGTGAGAATATAAGTTCTAAACTTGGGTAAACGCAAATCTTATAAGTTAATGAGTTGTAATAAAATGACTATGTTTACTAGAAATCAAAATAGTTGTATTTACATATTTTATATTGGTCAATATTTTTATTTAAAGATATAAAGTTCGTCGTTTTGTTTGGATTACCATGTAAAAACAGTATCACTATGCTACGACAAAAATCCGAAAGTGAAGGACCATTCTTAAAGAATATATCAATAAAAACTTTTCAAACAAACCCAGGTTTCAAGGTAAAAGTGTTCTAAATGCAGAACCCACCTTAAAATAAGATGTTTCTAGATAATATGGACTTACAAAGGAGAATGGATAGAGTAAAGATGTGTTTCTTTTAAGGTTGATGCAAACTATAAGATAACATGATTTGCATACTAATTTTAAACAGTATACTAGTTTTTCATGAGATATTGACAAATTGTATCGGTGATATGAAGCAAGGTATTTCTCTTCTTTCTGTGATTTGCACGAATTAGTGAGGACAAAATAGTTTTATTTTTCATACTATCTTGTTGGTAGATGAATAACACTTACGATATTCATTTCATTTCTGTGACTTTTATCTAGAGCTTTAAATTTATGAAATTGACTCAAAACAACTTATCTTTTTCTTTTCTATTTTTAAGATATACTGACGCTAATCAAGGTGTTTATATTTTAAGATATACTGACGCTAATCAAGCTGTTTATTTTTAAGATAAACTGACGCTAATCAAGCTGTTTATTTTTAAGATATACTGACGTTAATCAAGGTGTTTATTTTTAAGATATACTGACACTAATCAAGGTGTTTATTGTCTTTCTGTAACTTATATGTTTGTTACTAAACTGAAACACTATAATTTTTTTCAGTGATGACGAGAAACCCACTTGTTGAGAAATTTATATGCAAAAACGGCTCGTTTGGGCTGAGAAAACACTTTACATAGAAGAGCGAACAACGTTTCGACCTTCTTCGGTCATCGTCAGGTTCACAAAGAAAGAGGTAACTGACCGGAAGCTGACCACATGTTTGAAAGGGGGTTGTGTAACTGTGTGTCGAAATGTAGAGGGCGGTATTAGATGTTTGAAT
Organism: Tachypleus tridentatus; assembly: GCF_004210375.1. Lineage (NCBI taxonomy): Eukaryota > Metazoa > Arthropoda > Merostomata > Xiphosura > Limulidae > Tachypleus > Tachypleus tridentatus. The sequence continues at coordinate 35,890,173 of NC_134834.1, forward strand.
ACTAAATAAAGAAACAAACATAAACAAACGTAAAATTAAAGAAGCCTTACTTATACAACAACTTAAACCCAAAATAAACCAATATAAAGGAACGCCTTTATACCTATATTAATATAATAAATAAAATTATATATTCAAACATCTAATACCGCCCTCTACATTTCGACACACTCATAATTAACAGATCCGACCGTCAATTAAACACAGACGAGATACATCTACTTAACAAAGGACTCAACTTCGCTATAGCACCTAGGTACATTCCAACCATAGAAATCAAAACATGTTTAGAAGACCTAGCCAGGAGACTTGTGATACTTTCTACAGAGAACAAAAACAAGGAAACAACCAAAAACAACCAACAGAAAGAAGACAACTTAGATAATTTTATTGACATCCAACAGCCAACCTTCCCAGGTAAAATTACAAATTTATATTTTCCAGAAACACCTAAAAACAACATCTTAAACGATTTTTTCAAAGAATTTTCTCACAAAACCATCAACATAATTTCACAAAACAGAAAACTGAAAAACAACCTTACAAAAAGAGACATTAATTGCATAAAAAACCTAAAACAAGACAAAAACATAAAAATTCTAAAAGCAGATAAAGGTAACGCTATAGTCATAATGAACACGAATGAATACATCCAAAAAATGAATAACATCCTATCAGACACGAACAAATTTAAACCAATACACACAAATCCAACAAAGACACACGAGACGCAACTGAACAAATTACTACTACAAATGAAAAAAGCCAACACAATTTCACAAACACTTTATTCCTACCTACGTAAAACCGACTCACGCACACCGCAAATATACGGCATCCCCAAACCTCATAAACCAGATTGTCCATTACGACCAATAATGTCCACATATGAATCGTTTAATTACAACCTTGGTAAATACATAGCATGGGCATTCTCCAAATATGTAACATCAGCCAGCTCATTTATCAAAGACTCTTTTAATTTCAAGTCTAATCTAAATCAACTTAATCATAAAGCCTTAATGGCCAGTTTCGATGTTATATCCCTCTTTACAGAAGTTCCAACCACTGAAGCCTGCAAGATAGCCTTAGAACTCTATATCCGAGACCCTAACCCAACTATAGAAATTCCCAGCAACCAGTTAGCAACCCTCATAGAATTCACCACGATAAAGACAAACTTCATGTTCAACAACCAAAACTGTATACAAACAAACGGCCTAAGCATGGGCAACCCAGTATCACCAGTTCTAGCCAATATTTTTATGACACAAGTTGAAACACAAGCAATTAACACAGCATTACATCCACCACTATACTGGTATAGATATGTAGATGACACGGTTGCGGGATTCAAATCTACAGAACACATACTTAATTTTTTCAATCACATTAACTCTATACATCCCAACATCAACTTCACATGTGAACAGGAAGAAAACAATCAAATATCATTTCTTAACCTCAAAATTACAAGAACTGATACACAATTTCAAACAGAAATCCACCGAAAAATCACCCATACTGGACTATACATTCCTTGGGACTCAGCACATGAAACAAAACAAAAACTCAACATACTAAGAAACCAAATAAACACAGCCATAAAACTATGCTCACCAGATAAAATTAACGATGAATTAGACAAAATAAAACAATACTTCACCAACATCAATAAGTTTCCTCCACAAACCGTAGAAAACATTATACGCACACACCTACACAGAAAGCAAAATCAACCAACTAAAGTAAATACAGCTCACGAATCAAAAAACCACGAAACCATATACTGCTGTATACCATATATTCCCGACATCAGCAAACAAATAACCAACATTTGGCAAAAATTAGTAACAAAATATGACATTCCAATTAATACCAAATTTATTCAAAAACCCGGCACAAAACTGAGGTCTATACTATGTAAAACTACACTGACAAACACCACACCAACATTATTTATAAAATACAATGTGATAACTGCCACGACTTCTATATTGAGAAACAAGTAGAAAAATGGAAACCAGATTCAAAGAACATAAAAAGTCACCTTCACACGTTTTCGAACACTGCAAGTCAAATAAACACAACATAACCATAGAAAACACTCAAATACTAAATAAAAAAACAAACATAAACAAACGTAAAATTAAAGAAGCCTTACTTATACAACAACTTAAACCCAAAATAAACCAATATAAAGGAACGCCTTTATACCTATATTAATATAATAAATAAAATTATATATTCAAACATCTAATACCGCCCTCTACATTTCGACACACAGTTACACAACCCCCTTTCAAACATGTGGTCAGCTTCCGGTCAGTTACCTCTTTCTTTGTGAACCTGACGATGACCGAAGAAGGTCGAAACGTTGTTCGCTCTTCTATGTAAAGTGTTTTCTCAGCCCAAACGAGCCGTTTTTGCATATAAACTATAATTTTTTTATTCTTCTTTCTGTTTTAAGTGAAATAATGATGTTTCATGTATTATACTGACAATAAACAGATATTCTTTCCCTCGTTTTCATCAGATGCTGACTGTTTATATTTATTGAACCGACTTTGTATAAGATTTTTTTATCTTTTTCTTTTCTCAAGATAGTGATATATGAAACTTGGTTTAAACACGACAGTATTCCGTGGTTTCAAAAGGTACTGGTGGTTTATATGTAAAATAATGACTGTAATAAAGAAGTTAGTGTTTGGTAGTTTTATATAAATTATTTCTCTGTACTTGTACTCTAAATATAAAAATAACCTTTCTTCCTGTTAAAGCATAATAATATTCTATTATAAGAATAATCAATTTTTGTCTGTCCTGATAGCTTAGCCTCACCTTGTTATTTAAATGTGCATACACGTCTTCATTCCCACGAGTATAATAAAGGAATGCAAGTAAACGTTGGTAGACATTTTCTACAATAACATATTAATAGCTTATGTAAGTCTAACGTGGTCTTTGAATAACATTATAAGTTTGTTTATTGATGTATTACGTAAGATAGAGTTTAGCTGAAACTATATATATATCTTGTTTCAGACACAAACTGGTCTACAGTGTAATACATTCTTTTTATCTGTAATGATCATAAGTTTAGTGGTGCTGTTTGTTCGTTTCGTTTTGTTTTGTATATACGTATATGCACTAATATCAGTGCTCTCTTCTGACAGTTTAACCCAACAGGAATACAACTGAGTTTATTAATAACAAGAAATTCCAAAGATTTCAATTTAATTAGTGAACAACGGTAATAAAATTTTAAGCTGAAGTCCTATAGATTTCATCTTCTTAACAACAATTTCGCTTTCATATTACATTTATTTAATACTTACTTTTAGAATACGATACGTTAATACACTGCTAGCCAAAATCTTAAGGCCAATGAACATAAAGAAAAATATGCACTTTGTGTTGTTAAACTCAACCACTTATTTGAGTAGAGCTTCGAAAGATAAAATAAGAAAAGGGAAAATAAAAATATTTTTGTTTTAGCATTTAATAGGAAAAATGTGAACACTATGAAATTAGCCTAAATATTAGCTGGTCAAAAGTTTAAGATCATACTGAAACGAAGCGTTAATCGGTAAACACATAACGAAATTTAGTTATCTGTGTTCAAGCATTAGCGTTGTTAACATCTCCCACTGACATCTCCTGTGTTACATTGGGTAAAAACATGGAAAAGGCTAAAAAGTTGACAGAGTTTGAACATGGCAGAATTGTCGAGCTGCAAAAGCAAGGTCTCTCTCAACGTGTCATCGCTGGTGAGATTGAGCGTAGTAAAACTGCTGTTGCAAATTTCTTAAAAGACCCTGAGGGGTACGGAACGAGAATTCCACGTGGTCGGCCCAAAAAAAATTTCGCCAGCGTTGAGCAGGAGGATTGAACGAGTTGTCCGGCAAGACACCAGCCGATCGTCGAACCAGAGTAAGGCCCTTACGGACGTAGAATGCAGCTCAAGAACAAAAGACGACATCTACGAGAGAAAGGCTTTAAAAACCGTAAACGTCTTCAAAGTTCACGCCTCCTTCCACACCACGAAACAGCTCGGTTAAACTTTGCTGAGAAGAACCAAAAATGGGCGTAGAAAAATGGAAGAAGGTTTTGTTCTCTGATGAGAAAAAATTTAACCTGGATGGTCCAGATGGCTTCCAACATTACTAGCACGATAAGGATATCCCACCGGAGACATTTTCTACACGACACAGTGGAGGAGGTTCCATCATGATCTGGGGTGCTTTCTCTTTTTATGGAACAATGTAGCTTCATGTTATACAGGGGCGTCAAACAGCAGCTGGTTACATTGGCATGTTGGAGGGGGCATCCTTATTGACTGAAGGTCCTCGCTTGTATGGAAATGACTGGATCTTTCAACAAGATAACGCTGCAATCCACAATGCCCGCAGGACAAAGAACTTTTTCATGGCGAATAACGTGATTCTTTTGGACCATCCAGCGTGTTCGCCCGAACTGAACCCCATTGAAAATGTTTGGGGGTGGATGGCAAGGGATGTTTATAGAAATAGATGTTAATTCCAAACAGTGCATGATCTTCGTGAAGCCATCTTCACCACTTGGAATAACATTCCAGTAGTTTTCTGTAAACATTTATATCGATCATGCTAAAGCGAATATTTGCAGTTATTCGCAATGACGGCCGTGCAACTCACTACTGAGACCTCTTGTTACACATTTCTTACCCTGTTTAGTACTTCTTTTTGGTATGGTCTTAAACCAGTGGTTCCCAACATTTTTTATGTACCGCACTCCTAAACAATTTTAATATGTTCTCGCACCCCTCACAGTAATTATTTATTTAAGAATAAAGGTGAAGGTGGCCAAAACAAATGTTATCTCGCACCCCTAATTGGGAACCACTGTCTTAAACTTTTGACCAGCTAGTATTTAGGCTAATTTCATAGTGTTCACATTTTTCCTGTTAAATGCTAAAAGTTTTTTTTTTTCTTCTTATTTTCATCTTTCGAAGCTCTACTCAAATAAGTGGTTGAGTCTAACAACGCAAAATGCATATTTTTTCTTTATGTTCATTGGCCTTAAGATTTTGGCCAGCAGTGTAAATATTTAATATCACTCGCTTTATAAATCGAAGTGTATAATACATAAACATCTTTAAAGTAAACATTTTCTATTACTAATTAATTAAAGGCTGAATTCAGTAGACTAATCCAGAAAACTTAATTTTTTTCTGGTCTACTATTTGTAAAGGTTGACATAAAATATGTATTATTATTTATGAATCCTTATTTAAACGGCTACCTGCGCAACTTATTCTGACTATACACTAAATTTCCTGACAAAGATCTACGCTAGCAATACAAAACAAAGCTTCCAGAAAAAGAAAATAGATAAAGCATGTTACGTTGACAGATGTGGGTTACAATCTTCCATATAATACTTGTTTTCAATAATACTTTTGTACGACATGATTATGATTTGTTGCAAGACAAATTGTAACCTTTTTTGAAGTCAGAAACTGAACCTCAGAGAAGTGTATTTTCTAACAAAATGTAGGCTATAACATAATAAATAATTGATAAGCTGAAACGACATTGCATTCCTCTTGCTGATTCATGTATTTAACTATACTATTTAAGTTGCAATAAATCTTGTATTAGGAAACCAATTCAGCAGAAGCAGTTCGTGTCTTTAAAAAAAATGATAGCGAATCAGCTGTGGAAAGTCGCACGGTGGCGTTCAATAGTTACCAGAGTTAGAGCTCTTCCCTTTTCTGTTTGCTAGATTCTGCAGTGAGTGGAATTTCCGCATACTTTACCGTTATTTCGCTAAGTCCGTTTTAACAGCCAGGCTGGAAGACAAGGAAGGATGCACTATAGCAACTCAGGGGTGGTACAAAACCATTTAGAGGTTGGCGATCATCAGAGACGTCTGGTACAGTAGATTATTTCGTCGGCCAACTTAGATTTGTTTTTCCACTTTATATGATGAAACTGCCTGTACCTATGAATATTTATAATGATACTACACCATATTTTTTAAAATCTATTAGTTTTGTATGCTCATTACTAATGTCCCAACAAGAAAAGAGCAATAAATTAATTCTTAAACAATAATTTCAAGTCCTGTTTCTAACTCTGAATGGAACATGCAGATAAAGTTTTGAAAAGTCGTTATATTAAAGAAACAGGGTTATTCCCTGTCTGTTTTGGGAATAAGCAATTACTCAAGTTCTTATTCCTAACCCAATCCTACGCATATGAAGAAAAATAATAAGTCGCCTTCACTGCATATTAGGAAAAGGAATTTTAATTTGCTCACGTATTCACATTCTTCAGTAATGTAGCATATATATTGTGTTAATATAAGCGTAGGGAAGTGATCTATTTCGGGAAAACATGTAGTATGTCTCCTTTTATAATTTGCTTTAATATACTTATAAATTGTTGTTCGTTAACTTGTTATTATGTGCTAGTGTTATTCTTTTTAAAATTGTTTTTGCAGATATGTTTTAGTTTTAAAGAAAATTTAACATATATTTAATAGAACAAGTTACAAAAACAAACATTTTACAATCCTTGGTATAAATGATTATGAAGCTATAATTATTGAACTGTGTTTCTAAATCACTTATTACTTTCTCAAATGCTTATTTTTTGTATTTTTGAGCACAAGAAGATCAGCGTATTTTTTGTTTTGTTTCTTGACGTTCTTTCTTAGTGTATTCAGTTTCTATTATGAGGAATAAAAGTGTTTTAAAGTGGGAATTTTGATATATAACATGTACATTTAAAATAGATGTTAAATATATTTATTTATTTAATAATAAGTAACCTATTATTTTAAGCAATTTAGAATAATAATGTTTACTGACATCAAATCGAAACGTTTATTGGAAATCAACTATGTGTCATTATTGCTCAGTTATATGTAACCAAATTGAATTATCTAAATAATCATGAAAATAGTATGTGATATATATATATACTAATCTTGTAACGCTAAAAATTCGAGGATCAATCTCCTGTACAACCACATTGTGTAGTTATGTACTAGAAAATGATAAGTTTCTATACCTTCCTATTGCAAATTGTTAGCTACTGAAATAAAATAATGTGCACATTAAGAAAGTATCATAAACGAGTTTCGTGTGGTCATAAGTTTTATATCGTATTCCAAGTCATGAATAAACAACTATTATGTATGAAATCATTACGTCAGTCCCTCAAGTTATAGTAAGTTTTATAACTTTTTGGTCCCCGGCTAGTACAGCGGTAAGTCTACGGATTTATAACGCTAAAATCAGGGGCTCGATTCTCCGCGGTAGGCTCAGCAGATAGCCCGATGTGGCTTTGCTATATGAAAACACACACACACTATAACTTTTTTATCATTTATAAAAATATTTTGAGAAAGAGGGATGATTTGTCATTAATTTAAACTCTTCAAACAGGTTCTTTCTGGACTAAATTAAACAAATAAGGATAAGATACTTCTGAAACAAAATCATTAATTCTACCCGTTAGCCAAAATATATAAACATAACTTGATTACAAGAGTTAAGGAAATGCCAAATTTTAACAGGAATCTTTTTGTAAATTTGTTTGCCATTTGAATGTCTAAGAATATTTGTATAGTATATAACTTTAAACTACAAATCAATATTCACTTAGTAAAATATATTTTTCATATTAAATTATTTTTATTAATATCAAGTTTCTCTTTATACCCTAAGTCGTATTTAATGTTGTATATGCAATGTTTTATGCGATTAAACTATACCTTTTAATATAGATGCCTGAGACTACCGTATATACTCCTTACAATCATCTTATTTTTACTCAGTTGGAGTATATTATCGTTTTCAAATACTTCAGTTGAGAATATTAAAACATTCAGTTGTATCTCTAGTAGCTAAGATAAGCCTCTCAGAGACACAGTGTTAAATCTGCGGATTCATACTACTAGATAGCTCGTTGTGTAGCTTTGTGCTTGATTCCAAACAATCAATTAATTGAGACAAACTTGGTCTAAGAATATCGCTAATCAAACTGCTAATAACACAAAAGGTTATCCTATACTTATACATGTTTTTTTTTTTTTTTACCTGTAAAGTCTGTTGTTGTATGTGTGTTAAGTGAGTGTGCTGGGTCTCTTTGGTATAAGCATTTGTGTGTGAGTTTCGTGCTGAATCTTTATAGTATAAACATTCGTATGTGAATTTTGTGCTGGGACTTTATGGTATAAACGTTTGTGTGTGTGAAACTTGTGCTGGGTATTTATGATATAAATATTTCTGTGTGTGAATTTTGTGCTGGGTATTTATGGTATAAATATTTGTGTGTGTGAATCTTGTGCTGGGTCTCTTTGCTATAACCTTTAGTGTTTGGATTGGATGCTGAATCAATCTGATATAAATTGTTATGTATGAATTTGATATTGGAACTATTTGTATAAGCTCTTGTGTGTTGATCAAGTACTAGTTCTCTCTGGTATGTTGTAGTGTATAGGTTTTGTGCTAGGTTATATATGTGTTGATCAAGTACTAGTTCTCTCCGGTATGTTGTAGTGTATAGGTTTTGTGCTAGGTTATATATGTGTTGATCAAGTACTAGTTCTCTCCGGTATGTTGTAGTGTATAGGTTTTGTGCTAGGTTATATATGCTGAACGCTAATTTCTCTTTGTCATGAACTGTTGCATAATTACGAATTTAGTGCTGTGTTTTTCCAGCCATCAGTAAATCTAATTAAATGACCTTTTCTTAGGTTTTTACTTATAATGATTAGAATGTACTGTTTTATCTGTTGCATGCCCTCATTGTTGAGGACATCTTCGGCGTAATCCACATAATATCTAATGCGATTATGCTAGCTTAGAAAATTGAGTTTGATCCTAAAAACAAATATTGAGCTGACAATGCTATACAGCCTTTATAACAAAATTATAGTAATAAATAATAACTCGGAATAATAACTAATGACATTGGATATACGAAATAGTATAATAACTATATTGTTAATGAAAGCGACAATAAATAAAAATATATTTTACTCATGGAACACATAAACACTAGTTGTTGTCATGTCGCATATTTCATTTGCGTATATTTTAATAAAGCTTTAATTTATAGTTCACTGGGTGTTTTTAATTTTTTAAATATTTTTTGTATGTTCACATACCAACTTTTCACACAAAATGACTGCAAGATTTTTCTTCTACTCTGGAATTTCTTCACTTGTACGAACTTATCACGTAACAAAAATATGAGAACGAAGTTGGGTTTTTTCTTTTCTCTTTAGGAACCAGAAGAGTTAATTAGAGACAACAAATGAGTTATTAAAGCGTGTCCCAACCAGCCATATGTGTCAGGAAAAGTGTGAACAATTATGTCAAATCTTAAGCAGGCGTTTTTCACACGTGACTCAGGATAGAAGAGAACACAGCTGCGCGGCTGTCAGTCCAAATTAACATGGTTAGCTAAAAGTCTTCTTTAGAATAATAACACTCTACTTTACCGTATAAGTTGTTCATGCATTTGAAAGAAACATTCTTTGCTGAGCGTGAACATTTCATATAACCAAATGTCATTCTATTTGACAACCATCAATATATTTGGCTAAAATAAGTTAAAGAAATATGTGTACCAGGCTTAGTCACGAGTCACACATCTCATAAAAGCGAGAATCTATAAAATTAAGAATGATTCGATTTTAAAATCCGTAAATATCTCTGTAACTCATTGAGAAAAACAGGTATGAATACTTTAATAATGAGTTTAAAACAGGTATGAATACTTTAATAATGAGTTTAAAACAGATATGGATATTTTAATAATGAGTTTAAAACAGATATGAATATTTTAATAATGAGTTTAAAACAGATATGAATATTTTAATAATGAGTTTAAAACAGGTATGAATACTTTAATAATGAGTTTAAAACATGTATGAATACTTTAATAATGAGTTTAAAACAGGTATGAATATTTTAATAATGAGCTTTAGTTTGAAAAAATAAAAGGGATTGAATCAAACTGTGTGTGTATATGAGTGTTAGATCTTAGTACACAGAATGGTAGACATATTTAGTTAGATCTTAGTACACAGAATGGTAGACATATTTAGTTAGATCTTAGTACACAGAATGGTAGACATATTTAGTTAGATCTTAATACACAGAATGGTAGACATATTTAGTTAGATCTTAATACACAGAATGGTAGACATATTTAGTTAGATCTTAGTACACAGAATGGTAGACATAATTAGTTAGATCTTAATACACAGAATGGTAGACATATTTAGTTAGATCTTAGTACACAGAATGGTAGACATATTTAGTTAGATCTTAATACACAGAATGGTAAACATATTTAGTTACGAATTCTTTTAATTGTTAAAAAACACTAGCCATGTTGCACCAAGGCATTAACGACCAAGTTATTATATTTATAGCATGGTTCTAATTAAACTCTTGACAGGACGTGAAGGTCAAGCTTCCTCTTCACGCCAGAAACTGACTTTTTCTAATTAATCTTGATTTGTTAATCTCAAACGTAATTCACTTTATTCTTTCCTGACAGACAACACTGCAGTGAAGGTCAATCCAAACTATCAATGAAGGTCGAGGCTGTGATGTCGTTTTCGTTACTGTGTCATGTAGGTTTTACACCCTATTAAAGCTGTAATTAACAGCAGTTTTATTTGTTTAGAAAGGAAAAAAATACTTTATGTATCTTGCTCCATCTAGTGGAAACATAACTTGATACATATATTTGACTTATTATTTTCTACATTTTGTTTGCAGACCATGCCTCATGCAATACAAAGTGTTTTACGATCGTGTTTTTTTTCGTTTTTTTTAATTCTAGTTTGACTAATGCACATATGCATTTGTTTACTTTTAACCTCGAGGAAGCTTATGTAAATGCAAATTTTTTGTAAACGTTATAATTTTGTTTGGACCACCTTATTCTAAAATATTCTCTAGAATTTGACTATTTCTTTAAAGTTTTAACAGACAAAACAAAATGATTTTCGTAATATAAATTCAAAGTATTTTTTATTCTTGACTCATCTCTTATATACGACTATTCATTTAAATAAAATCAAAGGTATTTTATGTTGTTTCATATTTATCGTGACAAATGGTTGTTCTTGAAATAGAATACTCAAATCAGAAATTAATAATATATAAATTACAAATAGCTTGTACAAAAGACTGAAACTTTGTCAGATTACGATGTTTTTTCTAAAATTGTAACTTTATATTTGAAATATAATTTTTAGGCGTTTTTAAGCGAAGCAAACAGTCACAAATATTAACTTTTTAGCTTGTATAATTGAAAAATAATAAAGATTAGTTTCAGAGTTTGTGTTACCTATGTTGTAGATGACCTTCATAACTTTACGTTTCCATACCATACATTGATTTATAAATATAAAAAAAAAATACTTTTCTTGTGTTGAATCATGAACATCTTTCATAGGCACGTGGAAAGCTTTGTTATGGCAGTAAGTTTACAGTAGATGTAATTAAAAGTTATCTAGAAATTTTCTGATTCTTTGGCAAAGAATTGTGAATATTGGTTAGCATTCAAGTATTGTATAACTGTCACTAGTAATTCGATAGACAATGCATTTGTACCTGTGCTGACAAACTTACAAGTTCTCTGGAATAACTCTATGTAACGTTTCGGGTTTATTAACCCAATAGGTATTATGCATCTATGAAACCTTTATGGAGTTAGGCCTAAGAAACATTGGTTGGTGTTTAACTAGATGTGAAAGTGGCCTGCTTTTGGTTAGTCCAAGAGTATAGTGCTTCAAGTCATTAGAAAATAATTGAAGTGTGGGTATGTTTTCCTAATTTCAGTTGTATGGAGACAAAAGGACGCTACGATTGTAAAACGTTATAATCCGATATGCAGAGTCAGGACGAAAGGAACTTGTTTGTTGTAGATTGGAGAATGAAATGTAAATGGAAGGAGTTCAGCGAAAAAATGTTTGAGAGATGTGAGAGAGAGAGAGCTAAGAAACCGAAGGAAGAAAGTAATATGTTAACAATAAAAATAAAAATCTAGTTCTAAGTCCATGTGTTATTTATTACAGGAAGTTGTTATGTTTACACTGGTGTGAGTTAATTCCTGATAATAAAGTTGATAGAGGTAAGAAAATAAAGCGAAGTGGTAGGGTAGCACAACTGTAAGAAAGTGGTGTTACGGAGGTAGTAATGAAATGGTATCAGGTTCATCAGTTTATTAGAAATAGACACTCAACAACAACAACAAAAGTTTTAAACTGAAACCACATCAATAAAAACGAAGGAGGAAGGTTGAATGAATGAAGCAGTCAAGTTTGAAAAAAGAATACGTTTCCTTTTCGTTTTTATTTTACCTGTTTTGTTTTTGACAGTGAGTTAGTTACGCTTTCTTATCGGTTATAAATTGTATGGTTTGCTGTTTAAGGGTAGAGAATTAACACCACCTTGGATGAGAGATGAAAATTGCTGACAGGAAGTTACTTGGTAAATAAATGTAGAGAACTGAGAATTGCATGTCGTAGTAGCTGGATAAGAATTATAGAATTGAAGTTTTACTTTAGGCAGAAGTCACAATAGATATTTCTTGCCTTGAGCTTAGTGAAAATACTGGAATTGCGAGTGATATTCACAAAGATTATGATAGTAGCGATTTTGAACTTGCTAAGATGCAGTCAGAAATGAAACGCTAAGAATTTGAGAATCTCCAAAGTATAAACTGAGAACAGATGTTAGAAGATAGGCATAATCACAGAAAATTCTAAGTGATGATAAACACAAGATAGGTTAATTCTGTGGATGGGTTAGTTTGTATGAAAGAAGTACCCATGTCCAGTTGATAAATTTTGTGTAAGTAATACAGGTATATTTTGCGTGTACTTTTGAAGAAATAGCGAGATAGGAAGAATGACAGCTATAAGAGATGGTGATGAAATTACTAACTGTTTTAGCTGGAAAACTTTACAACATAAAATGGGATTGGGTGCATAGAGAAATCAAACAATTGAAATCAGGCTTATCAGAAGATATAAATGAGACATTTAAATGTTGTAAACAAGGCTGTATGAGTTTCTAGTTAACTGGATCTAACTGTACTGAGGACGCAGACAAGACTGTAGATTTTATATTTCAAGAGCAAATTTTAACAAAGGTACCAACACTGTTAATAATATAGTTAAAATGTCGGAAGCTAGCGAATGCACTTGAGACAGTGACGTTAGCAGATGAATACATATTGACGAGGAAACACAGTTTGTTGAAGGAAGATGAAAATAAAGCGAGTAGAACTACTTACTACAAACAAATAAAACTGACTACTGCCATCTGAACATTGTAAGGAGAACCTTATTGCAAAGTGATTTGCTGAAATCTAGAGCGTGTTTATTCTGACGGGTATTTGAATGTGTAACTCTCAGATTACGAGTCGAGCACACTAACCACAGGAGTGGTAGATGATGTTTTACATACAGTTTTCTTTGGTAATAAGGTAAAAGCTGTCAGGCAGCTAAATAAAAAATGAGACTAGATGAAACACCAAAATATATATAGGAGTTAATAATAAATAAATTAATCATACAAACAATGACGAATTTTTAACTTCTGTTACAACAGGGAATATGGATATGTAACAAACATTTAAATGGCACTGAGTTGGTTAGTTTGATTGTTTGTTCAGTTAATCACAAAGTTTCATAACGAGCTGTTTGTACAGAGTTTATCACAGGTATTTAAAGCCCGTTTGTGGCGTTATAAACCCTCAAACATACTGTGAGCCACTGTGGAGTTGTAATGGCAGTTATAAGCTGAGAGTAGAATATGAAAAGGTGTAATAATGAGCCGTGATGTAAGCACTAGTGGTAACTACTTCGGACGAAATTATTAATACTGGCTGAAAGAAGTGCCGAGTCTTAAATGAAATGGGAATAATGCAATACATGTTAGAGATTAAAATAATACTCCCAAAGAAATGTTGAGAGACTGTATTAGAGTCAGGGCATGGCACAATGTTAGCTAGACATTTAAGCATAGATAAAACGAAAGATAGGATTGGCAAAAACTACTACTAGCAATATATCTTTGGACATATAAATGTTTTGAAAAGAGTTATCCAACCTTAGTGGCACAGTGGTGGATATGTAGAGTTATAACGCTAAACACCTGGTTTCGATACCTGTGGCACACTTAGCATAGTTGGCTTAGCAGGGCTCGGTAGTTAGGGCGCTCGACTCATAATCTGAGAATTGCGGGTTCGAATTTCCGTCACACCAAACACGCTCGCCCTTTCAGCTGTGGGAGCGTATAATGTGACGGGCAGTCCCACTATTAGTTGATAAAAGAGCAACCCTAAGAGTTTGTGGTGGGTGGTGATGACTACCTGTCTTCCCTCTAGTCTTAAACTGCTAAATCAGGGACGGCTAGCGCAGATAGCTCTCGTATAGCTTTGCGCGAAATTCAAAACCAAACAAATATAGCATAGACAGACCATTATAAAACTGTTTGCTTAACTGCAAACAAACAAAAGAGGTGTTCGGCATGCCAACTAGCTGGGAAAAAGCTCTATGTTTAATTTATCAGCTATTAGTGAACCTTTCTAGTTCCGTTAGTGCTGTTATTACTAAACTTTTTCGAATAACAACGCAAGGGAATAACCATATTTTCATAATGGTTGATTCTGCTACTAGATATATAGAAGCAGTGATACTAGATTCTACGGAAACAGAGAAAATAGTGCGAGAGCTGATATTGATATTCCCACGGGTTAGGTTTCATGAAGAATTCTTATTAGATTTAGGTAGTAATTTTCAGCTTAAAATAATTCAAGAATTTATTGAGAGAAACAACAGGAATAAAAAGAAAAATAGTAGTCCTTATAAATCCCATAAAAAGAAAGAAATGGAATGTATGAGAGAGCAAGTGGTACAAATAAGGTCATGCTAAAGATAATGGTACTACATGATTTTGTTGACCAGAATATGATGTTACATTTTGTGCTATTTGCGTATTGGGATGTCGCCCAATTAGTAACGGGATTTTTGCCTTATAGGGTCTAGATGTCAATGGTCTGTTAGACATAACAACAATAGTCACGATACACAAGAGTCCTGTTTGAAGGTTGTGCGATAACCTGTTTAAGGACTAAAAGTAGTGAGTGAGAATAGAATCCTAGAATTCTTATGAGCAGACAAGACGTTTTAAAATTGTTGAAGGATCAACGCCTGAGCAACAGTGTGAGATTGTAAATGGATTTGATGATATGCCAGATCAGTAACCTCTGTTGTTCATATAAAGCACCCCAAAAAGTGGAGAGGAAAGCTAGAGAAGAGCTCTGAAAGGTGAGATAGAGAAACAGTTAAAAGGAGGAAAATTAGGGACTCTTCTAGCCTTATGTATCGGTTGTAGAGTTAGTACCAAAGACTGATGGGATAAGGTCATATAGTGCCTTAAGGAAGTTAGTATGAAAAACTGATGTGATAAGGTTATTTAGTGCCCTGAGAAAATTAGTACCAAAGACTGATGGGATAAGGTTATATAGTGACCTGAGGAAGTTAGTACCAAAGACTGATGAGGTATTATTATGTATTGACCTTAGGAGGTTGAATAAAGTTACTATCGCTGATTCCTACCCATTATTTCACAATACTAATGTGATAAGTGAAATTACTTAGAACAGTTCGTTAGTAAAATTTATTTGTTAAAAGTTATTTCAGTGTCGAGTTCAAGGAAAAGGTATAGAGAATATAGTGTTTTAATCCCTTATGGACTCTTTGAGTTTAACACAATGAATGCTCCAGCAACATTACAGAGGTTAATAGATTACTTCTTACAAGGTTTAGGGGAATCAATCAAAGTTTACATAGATGAAAGTGATGTGAACACTAATAATTAGGATGAGAAGCACTACACAGACTGAGTAACCTACGTAAAAGGAAGTAGTTACGTGTATCTTTGGAATGGTAGGTTATTACAGAAAGTTTATTGCCTTGTTTGAGAAGTAAAACCCCGCTCACATCATTAACCTGTAAATCAGGAACAAAAGGTGTTGTGTGGGATGAAGTCAGTAAGATGACTATTATGAGGTTAAAAAGGCACTGTGCGAAAATCCAATTATACGTAGTTGTGTTGAGGTGTTAACCACCATTGTGTAAAACGATTCAAACAATGTAGCTATAAGGATAATGCTGAGCAAAATGGAAGAGAATGGCATAAAATATCTCATGGTATATTTAAGCCTAAAATTAGTAGCCTGCGAAAAAGCTTTAGTTGACACTGAAAAATAAGGGTTTGTCATTCGCTTGGGAACTTGACAAATTAAGATATTTTCTCTAAGGTAAAGTATCTGTCATGAAAACGGACCATAACCCTTTAATGTAATTGCACGATTGAGAACGAAGATGGAATGAACATGAAGTTTGTTATTACAATAATATGATTTTGCATTACATTGTAGATCAGATAGAGGCATTTTAGTTATCAAAATTAGCCTGTGACCCCGCTCTGATTAAGACTAATGTATATTGGATATAATTACAGGACTTACGATACATCCATCTATGGTTAAAACTGGTACTGTGTGAATATCTGGTTATACAAGTGAATAGAAGAAAAATAATTTGTAAACTTACTGGTCGAGTCTTGAATAGTAAATACGCAATGGAGGGAGAAAAAGGAGGAATATTTTTCAATTAAATGTGCATTGGTATGTGTAAATATAAATGTAATTTTTATATGTGTGTGATATACAAACATACATACAAGGTTGTGAAGTTTATAAAATATTTATTTGTTGTTTTTTAATTTTGCGCAAAGCTACTCGAGGGCTATCTGCGCTAGCCGTCCCTAATTTAGCAGTGTAAGCAGCGAAGGCAGCTAGTCATCGCCACACACCGCCAATTCTTGGGCTACTCTTTTACCAACGAATAGTGGGATTGACCGTCACATTATAACACCCCCACGACTGAAAGGGCGAGCATGTTTGGTGCGACAGGGATGCGAACCCGCGACCCTCAGATTGCGAGTCGCACGCCTTAACCCACCTGGCTCTGCCGGGCCGATATAAAATATTTAGACAAGGAATATGAACTGTAGTGTGATATATATAAATATATATATATATCAAGAGAGTGGTATTATTAGAGTTTCACAAAAAACTATGAGCGGTAAAATAATCTAAAGAAGTGTGATGATACACCGTAATTTTGTAACCTGGAATAACATCGCGATTAGAAAGAAAATCGACCAAGATTGAGTGCAATAAACATTATTGGGTGTGTTCGGGAAAAAAAAAAAAAAGAGAATATATGTTATGAAGTTAGAGGTAAGGAACACTAGTTGTTGATGGGACAAATAAGACAGCGGCCGGCTTTTGGCCAGTTTCTAAAATTAGGGAACTGCGGCGCTCAAAGTTACTAGAACATAATGTTCAGCAGTAACGAAACAACGGGACCCTAAGGTCGTGAATCGCTATAATCCAATATCAAGGTCAGAAAGAGAGGAACCTGTTCTGCATAGGTTTGAGACTGGAATATAAAAGACAGAAGACAGCAGTTTAACGAAATGAAAAAGACCGGAAGATGTGTGAGAAGGAACATATAAAGAAATAAAAACGAAATAAATACATCAATGAATGAAGAAAACAATATACTGTGTAAGATGGCTGATAGGAATTAGACAATCAAAACAAAATTAAAGGATGAAAGAAGAGAAAGTGAAATCCGAGTATAGCCCGATGAAAGTAATCTCAAAGTGATTGTAACACACTTTTGAATGTACCCAACAGTTTAGTAATAAACGATACACTATTTGACAGAAAATACTTATGTATGATAAGTTCTTAAAGCTATATAATTTAGAAAAGAAAACGTCTATGATGTTATCATTTGCTTTTTAGTAGCCGTTTGTTTGGAGTTTAAGCAGAAAGATATACATTGAGCTCTAAGTGTTCTGTCCATCAGGGGTGTTACGTAATAATATATGCATTATCTGTAACGAATATTAAAGTTGTTTCTTAAAGTTTTTTTATGTGACCAGCTCTTCCGGGAGTTATTCAAACTGCCAGAGAAAAATGGTTTATTCTTGTAAGACATAAAAACCAAATGAGGTGTGTTTATATGAAAATTAGCTGTATCAGATCTATTTAAGTTATATACAGCTAAATGCTCTAGGCAGAATAAGAAAACTGTATAAAGAAGGGAGAATGTAATGTGTTGTACTCAACATTTTCTTCAACGCAGAGAACATCAAACCACTTCTCTTTAAGCTAAGCACAAAATGTGAACCTGACGATGACCGAAGAAGGTCGAAACGTTGTTCGCTCTTCTATGTAAAATATTTTCTCAACCCAAACGAGCCGTTTTTGCATATAAATTTCTCAACAAGTGGGTTTCTCGACATCACTGAATAAATGTTGCTTTTTAAACACCAAATGCCGCAACTGAATCAATACTTCAGGTCTGAAAGAAGAACAATAATCTATTTCATAGCTAAACATTTTTGGCCCACCCCTGAGTGAAACATCATTGATCTATTCCTTAGTTAAATATTATTTAGTCATTGCTTAGTTAAATATCGATGATCCTTTCCTGAATTAAGACTTTAGTACTCAAACTAATTTGACATAAACATTTAGGAAAATGTTGAATTAACAAGTTAAAACCTACAACCTCTATAAACAAACAAAAATGTTATCGAAAGTTTCAATATAATCTCATCATCATCATCATAATAAACATAATAATAGGTGTATTGAATTAATCAGAAAATAAGAAACGTTAATCGGAATATCAGGTTTCTAGTGGACCAGCAAGAAGTTCTTATCGAAAATTACGTGCAATTAAATTTATTGTTTCTAGTGCAACTATAATTTAGAATCCAACATTCGCGAGCTAGTATAACATGTCACTGCCACGCAGTTCTAACGTAGTCAAAAAATTCGAAAACTCTCTGTACCACTGCTTGGAACATGGAAGAATTGTAACAAATCCCATGTGAAGCGGTTAAAGATATAACAGGGCAATTAATTGTCAACGGTTTTTATGGCACCTAGAATCTATAATGAATAAAGATTGTCAAGTCCAACATTTATATTTCTCAATGTGTTGCCTGCAGAAAAGCATCTCCGTACCAACTTCCTTGTAACTTGATAGAAACAATACTAGGTAATTGACCAAATTCATCACAGTTATGAGTTTATTCACACTTTTGATTGACTAAAATGAATAGAAAAGGGCATGTGCACCATTTGTGCCTGGTTGTATATGTATAGGACCTGTGAACTTAGGACTAGAAGATTCAATATCTTAACACTGCTTATACTTCTCTTATCAAAACCAATGTCTATAAATATAATACATAGTATTTTGTTTCCTTCACCACTTAGTTTTATTCGGTCGATATAAAGACGTTTGACAAGCAGTTCACTGGTAATTTCAACACTTTTTATGGTTAAGTAACAAGAGTATGTCTTACATTGAAAAAAAACTTTAAATATACAGTCGACACTTCAACGAAGTTAATACTATAGTTCTAGTATTAAGTGATTTATAACTCCTATGTAAGTAATTCATGACGTGTTCTGATAACATGAGGAATTGTTGATGTGAAGTGTTTTCTAGTTAGCTGCAGTAATAATGTTGTTGTTGTTTTGAATTAAGCACAAAGCTACACAATGGGCTATCTGTGCTCTGCCCACCACGGGTATCGAAACCCGGATTTTAGCGTTGTAAGTCCGCAGACATACTGCTGAGCCACTGAAAGGGGGCAATAATAATGTTGTGACATTATTTATTTTAGTGGATTGTGGTATTCTTCAATAAATTCTGTAAAAATGCTCCTAAAATAGAAATGTTTATAGAATTTTATTGTTGGTTATTTGTTTGGTTAGCATTTATTGTTTCGTCCGTATTTGTTTTCTCATGTTTTCGTGTTTTTTTACATTCGCTTTTCATTTGGTGAGTTTAGTGTCTCAACTTAGATGTATGCTTGAGCGATCTGTCGTGGAGAATATGATCACCGAAGGTGGTGTTGGTAATAATGGTGCTTTTTTTGTTGTTTTTTTGTGTTTGATTTACTTCATATACTTATATACTTGTTTGTGCACGTTCAATATTGTGATTTTTATTATATAATCTTTGTTTGATGCTTTTGTATTTAAAGCAATCTTTCTAGTTTGTCGTGCGTTTTTGCTGGCAAATACAGTATGTATGTAAGTGTATCGTTTTTTTTTTTTACATTGTTTTATATGAGCCCAAAAATGTGTTTATTTGTGAGCTTTGACCCTCCTTCGAAAACCATAAAATGGACAAATCCGAAGTTTTTGTGCCCGGCATGGTCATGTGGTTAGGGCGATCGACTCGTAATCTCAGGGTCCAGGTTTCGAATCCCTCTCGCACCAAATATGCTATAATGTGACGGTCAATCCCACTATTCGTTGGTAAAAGAGTAGCCCAAGAGTTGACGGTGTGTGATGATGACGAGGCTGTCTTCCCTCTAGTGTTATATTGCTAAATTAGGGGCGGCTAGTGCAAATAGCCTTCGTGTAGCTTTGTGTGAAATAGAAAAAAACAACAACGAAGGAATGTTTTTGTATGTATGTGTGTAGGGTGTTATTACAAACAAAGGAATGTTTTTGTATGTATGTGTGTAGGGTGTTAATACAAACAAAGGAATGTTTTAGTGTGTCAATGTGTTGGGTGTTAATACAAGCAAAGGAATGTTTTTGTATGTCAGTGTGTTGTGTGTCAATTTTTTATATCTTTCACCGCATGCAATCCTTGAAAAAAAAAAACCCTTTAAATGAAAAGTTAAGTCAATCCGCTAAGGAATCAAGAAACAGCGGTCGATTGAAAAGCATGTGGAAGAATGAGAAAGAAAGAAGTAGAAAAGGTTATCCTGGCCCATCGGGACTCCAACAAAGAGCAGGTGCGTTTAGCAGATTGTGTCCAACAGGTTTCCACAGATGGCCGAACAAAGAAAGAACTATTGAGGAATTGACCAAGCTTAATGAGATACAACAGAACATTTACTGCGAGATGTCAAACCTGTCTACAGAACATTTACTGGGAGATGTCAAACCTGTCTACAAAACATTTACTAGGAAATGTCAAAGCTGTCTACAGAAAGTTTAATGGCGAAGAGAATATGCTTTTCTTCACAGTAAGCACATTAAACTTTGCAATCCGATTTCATTTAATGGTTTTTAATTTTCAAAGAAACTTGTTTATCAGTATGATTTTATTCTCACGTTTATAGGCAGGTTTTTACTATCCAATTAATCTTCAGTTTTAATCTCCAGTTGACCTAAAAATTTCATCTCCACTTTACTTATAGTTTTTAATCTACAGTTTCTCATCTCCAGTTTACCAGCAGTTTTTCATCTGTTCACCTACATTTGTTACTCTCCAGTTTATCTGCAGTTTTTGTCTCTACATTATCTGCAGATTTCGACTCTCCAATTTATTAGCTGGTTTTCACTCTCCACTTTGTCAACATTTTTTTCAATATCCAATTTGCTGTCAGACTTTCATACTCCGGTTTGTCAACAAGTTTTCACTCGCCAGTTTGTTAGCAGGTTTACCATCCAGTTTTTAGCAGATTTTCACAGACACTTCTGTTTCATTCATCATTCTCTTTTTTTTTTCTAGACACAAGTTTGTAATTATCTCTAAATCTACAGAAAGCTATCCATTGTCACCTTTAACATTTCTTTTCATGAGTTTTTCAAGCGATTTATTTCCGGCTTCATAACAATTCGAACAATATATACTATTTATTTCTAGATTAGAAAGCGCTATATAAAATATATATATTAATTTTTTTTAGTGCCAAAGGGCTGTGCTGTGTCCACCACGGCTTCTGCCTTTAGACTTACTGTTATGTCACTGGGAGGAGGTATTAACATTGCACATTGTACACCGTTTACTATTCCTATTACATAAGATCTTACACATAATAGGCATTTAAAACTTTTAAAAATATTTTTGCACCATTAATGTGGCTTGAAAACTAAGAAAGGTTTCTACGTCGGTTTACTAAGTATTCCATCAGTTCCAACTCAATCAAGGTGTAATATGAAGGGTGTTCTGTAGAAAATGGTACTGATGTCCTATCTTAGATAATGTTTCATATCATGGATGTTTTATAGAAAGTTCAACTAATGCTCTAACCTAAATAGAACTATTCTAGTTCCTGAGGCTGTTGAAACTTATTCTAATAAGTATAGGTACTCTTAATACTTCCTGAAACTGTTGGAACATATTCTAGTAACTATAGGTACTCTTAATACTTCCTGAAACTGTTGGAACATATTCTAGTAACTATAGGTACTCTTAAAGTTTGAATATTTAAACGTTACCTTCACATCTTAAAACAAGCTGCTTGTGTTCAACTCTCTTTGGCTTATTTATGATGGGTATGAAAAATGTCAATACGTGGATTTATTAATGCTAAGCGTAAATAATGTCATTCTAGGATTTATTATTACTAGGTGTAAATAATGTCATTCTAGGAGACATAAAAACATAAATTTGCATCTGTAAACTAGATGCATTTGGCGGCTTGAAATACGAGCATTATACTCGTCGGTTGTTTTGTGGTACATGCCATTCCCTTGGACTGGAATTTTGGTTTTTAATTTTATGCTTAAAGATGGGTACTTTGTGTACGAAAAGTCACGTGAAACTAGAAACTTACTCCGCCTTGATTGCGTCACTGACGCGGAACAAGAATCGAAAGTCGGTCACTTAGATGGCCTTGGTATTGGTTAAAGCAACCACTTTGTCGGCCTCTTATCGCAAGAAAGAGTTCGACCAAATCGCTTTCGATTGACCTCACATCAGTTCCTACCCCTAAACTAATGTTTAGCCGCCATATTGAAAACCAGCAGCTTGCCTTTTAATCAAGGTGCATCTTGCACTTTTTTAATAACCCTGAAACAATCGTTAGTGTTGTTTCAACCGAAGACAACTTTACTGTTTAACTCGCGTTAGAGAAAACAACATAAAAAACAATCATATACCGTTTGTTTCCACTAATTGATTAAATCATTAGTTATGAAGAAATATTTAGTTTTTAAAAAAAAAAACAACGTTCTTTATTTCCATCTCAGAAGATTGTTTTATTGACAACAAGATAGTTTTATTAACAACAAATGAAAGCTTTGTGCTGTCCATAAATGTTGAAACTTTAAATGACACCTGGAGTTTTGTATTTGTCTTTAAAACCTGAAGTAATGACTTCAAGCACAAAAACGACAGTAGTGTTTTCCTTTGAAAATATCTATATGGGCTAATTACATAACTAGGTTTTAGAATTATCTATGTACATTCATAAACATAACATAGCGGTTAATTTAACATTAAGAAAAAGTAAAATCAGCGTCTCATACTCCAATAATATATGTATAATTATATATGTACAATAACGTATTTTTATGTATGTGTCTAATGGATTATTTGTGGTTCATGTATATGGATGATGTTTTACTTATCAAACTTTCATGTTGAAGAGTTCTAAAACTATTTTATTAAAATTATCATCGTATCTTTAATCTTTAAACAATATTTTATTCTTGTTGTTTGTTATTAAGCAAAAACCCACCACTGGTATCGAAACCCAGTTTATAGCACTTTTAGTCCTCATTTATGCTGCTGTGCCACTGGGAGGGGGCATTGCACTACTGACCACTGCAAAAAGAAAAAATAAATGGTAACTTCTGTTTATTTAGGTGCTGAAATCACAAGATTGACTGTAAATAATTACAAAACATATTAGATCAGCATTATTCCTAATAACTTTTATAATGCCAGGGACACCAAACTAGCAAAAAGACCTTCGTGATATATTTGTAGTAAAAAGACCGTTTTCACACGTATACGAATAAAAACGTTCATAAAACCTCAACAAAAGTGGATTACAAGTATAGTGCAAGGTAAAATAAATCATTTATTTCACAATAACACCAAATATTTCGATTAGACGTCTTTATTAGAATCTGTAGTTTTTATTGTTTTCGAATTAAGAATTACATGTACTTGCTGTGGATGGACAGTTTGAGTATTTCTGTAGAAAAAGTCTAGTTTTTATTAGGAATCACGAAGAGATAGAAAGATGGAAAACTGAAAGAATAAATAAAAAGACAGATAAGCTAGTTTTATTAATATTTTCACCTTAAGGTTTAACAGTTACAAAATTATTAATAGGGCTATTAATTCAATGTATTATTTTGTGAGGGGAAATATCAGTGAAAGGTTTTCGTGAACTAATGAAGCTTCATAAACTATTTATATATCAGTTTAAAACACGAACGGAAATTATTTTCATGTTATTTAAAACGTTCAAACTAAATTGTTATATTTCATTAACAGAGTACATATGTATATACATATATTTTTTTAATATTTCTATAATAGACGAAAATAGAGCTTCAAAAATTTTCTATGGAATTTCGGGTATTTGTAACAACATAATCTATATTTCAAACATTTGTATTACCAACATTTTAGAACACAAGTGCTGCGATTACAAGCTGGATAAAAGTAATGAACTAATCCGTGAAAGATAATTAAATGTGAAATTTCTTTCTGTCTAAACACAGTGGCGCTTAATCCGATTTGTTGGGGACATTTAAGGTTCATAAAGAATCTCGAGAAGAGCGATAATACGAAGGCGCACAGGTTGTGTTTCACTTCACCACATCACTTTGTTCAACGACCACAAACCGCTGAAAATGGGATTTCTGAATAAGGTTTGCAGTTAGCGTATGATTCGCGCCAGGTAATAATCAGAGGCAAGGAAAAGTCCCAGCTAAAACTATTATAACGAAATGGAGAAAGTGTCTACTCGTGTAGTAAGCTCTGTAAATCCCTTGTGTGGGAAAAGTTTCGTACAACTGTTATATAGTGAATTTTGTGTCAAATCTTACCCTCTTCAAGAGCCTTTCGTTTCACAGACGGATGCCCTAATTACGATCCGACAGTATTTACTCTAGTAACGCGGTAAAGACTATTACATAAAGCAGGTATAGACCGCCACCACTTGGTGAAGGAGAGAACTGAAGCATTGACCGATGGGTCTCTCTCGGAATCTCGGCGCGCATCCTGTGATTAAGTGATGCGTGGTCTATAATTTTCTCAAACGGATCAGTCTCACTTAGTTCTCAGATTGACAAGCGTGGGTCTTAAATTTTACAGTTTTTACGTAATGAGTTCCAGCTTCCGGGCTTTTAAAGTATCATTTCTTACGCTTCAGAAGGTTGAAACTCTGGATCCCTAATGGTGAGACTATATAGAATTATATGAACCATGGTTTCATTTAGAATAATTTACTTAAAAAACTGGAGCCTCAGCATCACTTGGTAGGGTAAGCTAGCTAAATTGAAGTTAAAAAGTGATGAAAGATGGAAAAGCTAGTAATAAACATTATACAAATTACACGAAGGCATTAGAAAAGGAAGGTAAAAAGTAAGTATTAGGAGAATGTTTCTGGGAGGGATATGGATGTTTGGCTAGATTATTTAGTTATTAAAATTTGTTTTGCCTAGATTACAGTTTTTGTATATACTGTAAATGCGCTCGTACATGTTATGAAGAAAGTGTTTCAAGGATAACTAATAATCACAACACATTTCTATAATGTAGAGGGAAAAAGTTTTCAACTATTTGTACTTGTAATTCCTGTGTTGTGATGTGTTGTGATGTGTTTGATTCCTGTTATTCACATATTTTATTCTGTACTTTCCATAGAAATATGTCTTGTAACAATCTATAACAAGACAGTGTGGTTTATGTGCACTCTCGCAGGGACAATGATTGGAACACATTAGTTTTACTGTACGATACCATAACGATTATTTTAACTACAAAGAATATTCTTCCCTTTATATTAAGAAAACTTTCTCCTTTTAATAAGTTAAGTTTTGTTCTGTTGTTTGCTCTCCCATGTAAAGCCAGTCAACCAACATGCTAGTTTCAAAACAAGACACAACAGCCTGCAGGATACACTCTGTGTCATTGACAAAAGTGATAGTTTAGCAATATTCCACTTTCTATAACTTGAACTTTGGTAATCCAAACTGACACATCTTTTTTGTGGATATGATTTACTGGACTTTTACTTCACAAACCAAATTCCAGTGCAATCTATTAAAAATTACCTGAGAAATAAAATGTTCAATTATTTTTTAATTTTTTCCTATTTTATTTTATTCGTAACAACAGTATGTAAAATTTATTTAGCATAAAAACATACTTAACTTTATCGATTTAGGCCAAATTTTATACATTAATAGATCTTTACAGCCTGTAGTTATTTGTGACATTTAGTGTAAATAAAAACCACATGCTCAAAGTTATTTAATAAAACTTCTTAATTTTGACTAAAGTTTTTCACTACAGCTTCACCTAAGAGTGAAAGTTGACAGTTTTTTGTCATCTTAATTAAAGAGTGTTGCTTAACACACCAAAACTATAACGTGAAAGCACGTGCAGATGGGTGAGCATTGGTTAGTCCAAGCAAACTAGATTAGCAGTTTCGAGCTCAAGTTTTTAATAGAATCATATTGGTGGGCAGTTATTATTAATCATTCATTGTCAACTTTTAAGCAAAAAGTTACTAAATTTTACAAAATTCACCCGATTAAACATTTTTTAGCATCACTTGCATCAAGCAGTTAACCTAATTAAAGATGCGGATGTACTGAGTGCACAGATTGATGACAAGAAGCCGTTAAACTACATTCCATGGCGTTATTATATAAATTTATTAACACTGTTTTTGAGAAAAAGTCACCACCATATATTTGAAATAATCTGGTTGGTACTGTAACGTAAAGGCTGTTCTGAATAATAGTATTGCAATACTAAAGCTAATGTTGGTTACTATCGAGTGTCACTTTCTTACTTTCTGGGGTTTGTTGGTGTGTATTGGCAAAAAGTTATGATACCTAATCAAAAAGACATTAAGTGTAAAAAAAAGGTGCTACTAAAAATAATTGATAGTGCTACTTAAAGGAATGAAATCAAAATTGGCGACCAAACTACTACTACACTTATAGCATTGATAAACATTTTACAGTAAATATTGATTAATTACTCATCCAGCCAGCGTTCATCACCGTCATCCGATAAACTTGCAAGAGTTGGAGGACTTCTGTAAAGAAGAATGGAAGAAAATACCAGTCGAGTACTGTCAAACGATCATGGATGGCTATGAAGAGATACTGTGCCAAATAATTCAGCTGAAAGGCTACACAACTGACCATTAAAGTAGACGCACGAACACTTTCTGCCCCTCCTATGTTTGGTTATTTGTTTATAAACAGTTTATTTGTAGTTCAATTTACATAAAAAATTATGTAGATGTGTGTTAGTATAATATCTATAATATACTGTACTTTCATTTTCCTAATCGTGATACGTTTTAAGTTATGAAGAAAAAACTACTCACGACGAAGGGGTACGAACACTTTCTGTCGTAACTGTATATTAGGTTGCACAGGAGTATTTTTTTTTGTTCATATTAATTACTAAAAGAATATTGATAAAAAAAAACTAACATACTGATGATTCACTTTGATTTCGTTAATTTGTTTTTTAAAAAAGTTGTTTCAACTTAAAAGTAAATTGACATAAAGAGTATTTAATTAGAACTTCGATGTGTGATCCTTATAAACTACACGAGAGCTATCTGTGCTAGCCGTCCCTAATTTAACAGTGTAAGACTAGAGGGAAGGGAACTAATCATCACCGCCAGTTGTGGCCAATTGTGTTAAGGCGTTCGACTCGTAATCCGAGGATCGCGGATTCGAATCCCGGTCGCCCCAAACATGCTTGCCCTTTCAGCCGTGCGGGCATTGTAATGTGACAGTCAATCTCACAATTCGTTGGTAAAAGAGTAGCCCAAGAGTTGGCGGTGGATGGTGATGACTAGCTGCCTTTTCTCTAGTCTGACACTGCTAAATTAGGGACGGTTAGTGCAGATAGCCCTCCTGTAGCTTTGCGCGAAATTCAATCAAACAATAAATAGTCTTTTTTGTAACTTTTCTTTTGACATCCTCCGACTTTTCCCAATCTCTATGTATATATTACCCCTAACATTACAGTTTTATATTTCTTTGCACCTTTTCCTTCTCTTTCTCTTTCTTTAACGTCATTTCTTCACAATAGTTGACTCACCAGTATTATTACGTAACACTTTTGCACGTTTTTTAATTTCTACATTTTTAGTAATATTTCAGTGTGTTATGTATGCACGACTTTAACAAACATCACCTGAAGGAGCATGTAGGTTCAAAACATTGCGTGAAATTAAAGTTTTCTTAGGTGTTTATTACTACCATCTTTAATTCTTATTTTATTTATTTCTTAAATTTTACCCTCGATCTTCTGTGTATTTTTTGTACATACTTTTTGTGTATTTATGCAAATAATTATGCGTATTAGTTGAGTGTTGAATTTCCACCTTTGGTGTAAGAACAGTAAAGGCATTGTTCGATACAAATGGGCTAAAGCAAAGCGAGGCTAAATTCATTAGTTTATCAGATATTTAAATTACACTGACAAACACCACACCAACATTATTTATAAAATACAATGTGATAACTGCCACGACTTCTATATTGGAGAAACAAGTAGAAAAATTGAAACCAGATTCAAAGAACATAAAAAGTCACCTTCACACGTTTTCGAACACTGCAAACCATAGCACACACTCAAATACTAAATAAAGAAACAAACATAAACAAACGTAAAATTAAAGAAGCCTTACTTATACAACAACTTAAACCCAAAATAAACCAATATAAAGGAACGCCTTTATAACTATATTAAATATAATAAAATAAAATTATATATTCAAACATATAACACCGCCCTCTACATTCCGACACTCAGTCACAGAACCCCTTACAAACATGTGGTCAGCTTCCGGTCAGTTACCTCTTTCTTTCTTTGTGAACCTGACGATGACCGAAGAAGGTCGAAACGTTGTTCGCTCTTCTACGTAAAACATTTTCTCAACCCAAACAAGCCGTTTTTACATATATATTTCTCTACAAGTGGGTTTTCTCGACATCACTGAGATATTTAAATTATTCGCTACATTCAATATAAGTAATTTAGTCAATTTACATAGTTAATACAATTACATTTCACGCTTTTTTAATTATAAACTAGTTTTATGGCACTGATATTGACATAAATAAATCTTACACAACACTAACGAACTTATTTATATCAGTATTTGTTGGAAATAAATGAATGTTTGGAACACAATTTGGGAAATATTATATGTTTCAAATTTTAAACGTTTTATATTAATTTCATTTGGTGAAAATGTTCTTGCACTTCACACACTTTCGTCTCCGCTAGTACATTGGTAAGTCTACGGATTTACAATGCTGTAATCAGGGGTTCGATTCCCCTCGGTGGGCTCAGCAAATAGCCACATGTGGCTTTGCAATAAGAAAACATGCACAATCACATTTAATTAGCCAATCAGATGTTATCTGTTTTAGCAGAAAGCTACATAAAAAGCTGTTTGTGTTCTTACCACCGCGGGAAATTTAATCCCGAATTTTAACGTTGTGTGTGTGTGTGTTTTATATCAAAGCAAAAATTGAGCTATCTGCTGGGTCCACAGAGAGAAATCGACTCCTGATTTTAGCGTTGTAAATCTTTAGATTTGTCCCAGTGGGACAAAATGTTGTAAACCCGTAAACTTATCGCTGATACGCCGGGTATATTTTTAACCTGAAACAAATGTGTTTAAAGACTTCTTTAGTGTTTCTTTTCTGGTGATATTTCACAGTTTGTATCCTTTATACCTATTTAACAGTGGTCTAATACATATAGCGTAATTTTTTTAACCTCTGTGTATAATGTTATAGAATCAAAAATAAAAATAATGACTGGTATTCCTTGCATTCAGAGAAGTGAAATGAAACATTATTACAGGAACATCGGTAGCTAAATATAGTTCTGTATCAGATTAAAGGCAATATTATAAATATACACTTCATTTTGCTTAAAAAATGCTACAGATGGTGAGGATGTCTAAGTTTTCAAATGTAGTTATCACTAAAATTCCCAATAAGCAAAAATTGCGGCCGTCGTAGAGAAACTAGAAAATGGGCTCTCCCGGAAGTTAAACCGCTGTTTATATAATTTTCAAAGGTTTTGGAAAAACCCAATACTGTATCGATGAAATGTATATGCGTTTAACTCAAACAGTATAAATGTTATGCTTTGTCTTGTCCTCCTGGAAAAAAATATCTATAAAATAATATATTTAAAATATGTGTTTGCTGTGTTTAAATAAGTCTAACATTTATATATCAATAATTAGTTAAATCGTATGACACCGCAATGAAAAAAAGATATTATGACAAATTAAAAAAATAAATACCTACAATAAGCAAGTTGAGACAAAGTAGGCTGGGAAAAGTCAATTATCAATAGATTTTTTATAAAAACCGTCGTCACTAACCCAACTTCCTGTAGAATGGATTCTGATTCGGATTATTGTAGTCTTAGTTGTATTACTGAAAAAAAATGATCAAATCATAGAGAGCTGGAAATATCGATTATCACAGGTCAACAAATTTTTTCGAAATCTCAGTTGCATAAGATTTTTTTACTCATTCTTACCCTTTGTGACCTGCTAAACTCAAATATGAAAACGGTTCAGCTCTACATGCTCTAGTTTTAATGCAATTTTAAGTTTTTCATTCTAGTCGTTTGTGGTCAAATTAACACGTTTCCTGCGATGCCTATATTGGCAAACCGGTAACTGCTGCGATGCTCTTGTACATCTGACAGCTTCAGTGCTGCATGAGCTATGATAACGTGAGGTTGTCGTTACACTTGTCTCTAGCCTGCAACTTAGTTAAAGGTAAGACAATAGTGGGACACCGGTAGGTCCCATCGCAGGAAACGTGTTAATTACTTACACGTTTATGTTATCAACAGAGATATTGAAATTGTTTTAATTTTGTTTCAGATCTGATCATGGCTACAAGGAGACGTTAATGTGAGAACAAGCCGGACGCTTTCTGTTATATTTGTGGATGCTTCATGCTTATTCATCAAAGGCGTAATATAACATCGTTTGTGAGGCGTGCTTATAAAGCGTACTTTAGACTTGCTCTTGGTAACCAAGACAAGAAATGGGCCCCACATATTGTGTGTCATAACTGCGAGGAAATGCTGCGTGACTGGACAAAAGGGAAACGTAAGGGTTTACCTTTCGGAATTCCCATGACCTGGCGAGAACCGATGGACCACACAACTGAGTGCTATTTTTGTCTGGTCAATACAAAGGGCATTGGCAAGAAAAACAGACACAAAATCTCATATCCTAGTATCCCTCAGCAATCCGACCTACTCTGCACTCTGATGAGCTCCCAATCCCAGTTTTTAAAGGATTTCTTCCATCTGAAGATGTGGGTAGTGACCAAGAGCAAGAAACTGCTGATGAAACTCAAGAAATACTTTCAGAATCTGGCGATCCTTCTTATGAGACCCCACAGTCATTAACTCAACAGTTTAGCCAGCCAGAGTTGAATGACCTTGTGCGTGATTTGGGTCTCTCCAAAAATGCAGCTAAAGTGTTAGCTTCCGGGATGCAAGAAAAGAATCAGCTGAGTCATACAACTAAAATGTCATACTTCCGAAATCGGGAGCAGCTTTTGTGGCATTTTTTACAGAGGGGAATATGTTTGTTTATTGTCATAATATCTCAGGTCTTCTCCAGGAATTAGGGATGCCAGAATACCATCCAAATGACTGGCGATTATTTCTAGATTGTTCTAAGCAAAGTTTGAAGTGCGTTCTACTTCATAATGACAATGTCTATGCAGCTGTTCCAATTGGACACTCTGTGTATTTACGAGAGGAATATAATGACATTAAGACTGTGATTGATCTACTAAAATACCACGAGCACAACTGCACAACTTGTGTGGACCTCAAAATGGTTAATTTCCTCCTAGGTCAACAAAGAGGATTTACAAAGTACCCCTGCTATCTTTGCATGTGGGACAGCCGAGCTCGAGAAAAGCACTGGAACCAGAAGGAGTGGCCCATACGTGAGACTCTGAAGGCAGGTATGCCAAATATTGTCAACGATCCAATTGTCAGTCGAGAAAAGATCATATTTCCTCCTCTCCATATCAAGCTGGGCTTGATGAAACAGTTTATGAAGGCGTTGAATACTGACGGTGAATGCTTCCAACACATATTTTCTGTGCTCCCTGGTTTGTCCTTCGAGAAGATCAAGGCAGGTGTTTTTGATGGACCACAGATTCGTGCACTTGTGCGTGATCAAGAATTTGCCAGAAAGATGAACGACAAGGAAAGGACTGCATGGCTTTCATTTGTGGCGGTGATGGCAAACTTTCTCGGTAATAAAAAAGCTGACAACTATGAAACCCTTGTAGCGAATATGTTGTCAGCTTTTCGCGATCTTGGATGTAACATGAGTGTCAAACTCCATTACCTGTACAGTCCTCTTGATAGATTCCCTAAGAACCCAGGAGCTGTAAGTGACGAGCAAGGCAAGCGGTTCCATCAGGACCTCAAGACCATGGAAGAGCGTTACCAAGGGAGATGGGACAAACATATGATGGCAGATTACTGCTGGAGCATTAAACGATAATGCCCTGAGACAGTCCACAAACGCAAGAGCTACAGGCGGAAATTCATGCCTGAGTAGACTGCAATTGAGCTTTGCCTCCTCATAGTAGCAAATGTCTTATCTACTAATCAGTTTTATATAAATAAATTGAATTATAACTTGATATAAAATTGAATTTATATAAATAACTTGAATACATTTATACTATCTTGTATTTTCTTTTTTTATTACCCAGCTATATTAAAGAGTTTTATAACATATTTTATCACATATTTTTCATGATAGACTACGACGTCAATGTGATGATGACAAAATTTTGAGATTTTCAAATACCTTGATTGCAAAAAAAGTAGAGCACTGAGGAAAAAACTAACTTCAGATCTGAAATCAGGGCAAAAAATTATGTAATACCAAGTGTTTGATATAAATGCAACAAAAACTTTGTTGACCAGTGTTATTCACTAAAATTTTGTTACGACTAATTTGAGAGATAGGAATCTTAAACCACCCAATTGTAGGCAAATAAATTAAGAACATAAATTTGGAACACATGTTAATGAAGAAACACAATGTTATGTTTACCCAAACAACATATGTCTGGAAATTCAGACCCATGAACAAACATTAAATGTTGTAATTAGTATGACACATATAAATCTCAAAACACGCGTTCACAAACAAATTACTAACATATATTAACATGAGATGCTCCGGTCACATCTTCTCTGAATTGTAACCTGAGATATTTTGCAGAGTTAGAAGTTTCTATACTGTACTATTTTGAATTACTGCATTATATAAAAGAAATAAACCCTCTGTTGTAAAAGAATATAATATATTTAATCCTCTGATACCACTTGAAATTCCAATGAAACCATTTATGTAAAATAATGCAGATAACCGCAAGCTTCACCACGTTCTAGAAAATTCGTGGTTATTGTTTGTCTCCTTTTTCTAATCAGAATATTTAAAGTTAAACAGGTGTTCGTTTACATTTTTATCACAATACACATACACGAACGATCTGGCAAACATACTAGCAATAATATAATGGAAATCAGCCTGTGTAAACACGTTTTTAAACCTTATATTTTCATAGTACACAATCTCAACATATTAATTACATTAACAGCCTGAGGTACACTAACTTTAGCTAGTGTACTAGAGGGATCAGATATATCATGAATAAAGAAAAATGAATTTTAGGTGATTGTTTGCTTTACCTAAATATTTAGATAATCCTATAATATTGTATAGAATAAAATGGTATTAAAAGATACTTTGATTGAAAATTAATTGTAGCTTCATTTCCTTGAGTTACGTAAACTTTTAGGTAAATCACTTTATTTGAAATTCAAGCTCAAACACAGAACATGAAAATTATACTGCACGTTCTTAGCTGTGACTGTGAACACGTTATAAAAGTGACGGTAGGTTTGGTTATTTGAATCGAAAAACTAGACTAAACTTTTGTTGTTTTTGAAGATGATAGACATAACCCAATAATTAGTGGTAGCTAAATCGGAATTCTGTATGTTACACATTCCGGTTGTGAATGCCAATTCCGCGATAGCAACAGCACCAACAAATACTCTTAGTGATCAGTCACATTAGCGACCTCTTACGCAGGAATAGTTTAAAATAATGAAATAAAATAAGATATATGAATCCTACAAGCGTTTCTTATGAATGCTATTTGTAAGGATAAAATATGTAAATATTATATACATATTATACATATTATACACACATAAAAATATATAGTATTTCACTAACGTTTCATCGATATCATAAGAAACTCTAATGATACTATACAACCATTATTTTAAAACCCTAAAAAAACAATCACGATATGGAAATACGTGCGTTAAAATTGGAAGGTTTATCAATGTGATAGAGAGGGATGAACACGTGGGTGTTTACGTAATAAAGGCTCATAAAGTGGCATTAATGAAGGTCATTTACATTTTATATATGTTTATCGTCTACTGTCTTACAAGTATTGAAAGCATAAACCTCGTGTTATTTATGTGTACAAACATATCTGCATAAGAATATAAACGTTCTTGTGTCTACTATTTATTTCAACAGCTGTTTTTTTTCTGACCACGTCAACTAGTGTATTTACTTTACCCAGGAGAACAATATCGTAACAAACTTGCCATGGTTCATGTTTTGGTCCTTAAAAATAATGAAGATATGAAAAACTTCTTTATATCATGGACTTTCCTTCATGAAACTCCTGTTATTTTAGACATGGTCATAAGATACGCATTCATTGAAACTATTTAGTCTTACTGTGTATCTTATTGTCCTAATGTGACATTAACACCCGTGTTTACAATTATGTCATGAGAAATGTTTCCACTGATTTGCTCTGTTTCATCTAAAGAACATCCCTGAATTTCTTCACGTTCTTTCTGAGGAGTTTGGTCCGCATCTATTAACCAACAGTACAAAATTCGCATGCCAACTAGTGGCACAGCGAAATATTTACGGACTCACACCGCTAAACAGCTGGTTTCGATACCTGTGGTGGGCAAGAGCACAAATAACCCATTGTGTATCTTTGTGTTTAATTCCAAACAAAACTAAATTCACGTACCTTCTTCACAAATTCTATATGACACTTACTGAAGCATGAAAAGTTTTCTAAACCTACTGTATAGATTAACCTTCATTAATAACCTTTATTATGTGGCATTTCTGACCTGGGAGCCATGAATACATCGTCACACTGGTAATAGTATTATTGTCTACACGTTTATAATAATTATGTTTTTGACACTGGCTAACTTTGGTTGGATGATAATCACTCACAGTGTAAGTAGTACGGTTTAGTTTACTTTCATACAACAGAGGAGGGAACAATTCCATAGTTTTACATTTGTATACCTGTTTTGTTCACTATTTTTACAACTACCTAAATTAGTTAAGAGAACACTGAAGACAAAATTTTATATTATGTGGGTTAACTCAATTATGATGATGCTATCAGCAAAAACTATTTCCCCAAAGGGTCTTGTCAGTCAGTATACACTAAAATGACATCAAATACTTGACACTTAATGTTTCAATTCGTACTGTCGTGACGACAACGAAACATGCGTATACCATGAATCACGAGAAAAATAATTCAATTCGTAGGTTATAACACAACATGACAAAGGTTCTTCAAAACCAAGAAATAGAAATATTTGTGACTCTTAATTTTGGTTTTATTTACTTTTGAAACAGGACGTTTCCGGGAACCTTGTCAAAGTACACCTCGTATGCATGTTTTATAAACAAGTAGGCAGTTATCTTATGTTTATAGACTTTTGTTTGTTAATTTATTTTTTACTTGAGATAATCTTAAAATTCTATACACGTGAGTCAATAATGAGCACCTTTTAGATTCAGAAGATAATGTTATTCTTAAACAAAATTTCCAGTTAACGTTTTCCATAAAATGAATTGGAACTGGGCGAGCGGAAAATTGGTCTTTTAATGCCCTGTGCTAAAAGGTGAGGAGGAAGCGGCCAGTGGAGCTTAAAGTAATCCTGCAGCGGTCAAGTAAATTGATCGTCACTTCACGCTAATGATCTTCAAGAGAAGCAAACACTCTGTGCGGAACAAATTCGTTTACGAGGATTTCGTTTGAGGATTATACCTGAACCTTGTCGGAAACTGCAGTCAACCATAAAAGTAGATGAGAGAGTTTTCTTTGTTTAGGTTTAGAATCACAACTAATACTGTTTCTGCCCAACTTTCAACACGCTCGTTTTCTGTATTCAGCTTTGTTACATTTTCTCAAAAACCAATGTTTACATGTATTTAAATACAGAGTATAAAGAGTGGATAACATTATACAGTTGTTAATATCCTTTGTCACTTCAAGTTATACATTCGATACTGTCTGTTCGCAATATGATTATATAAAGTCTCCTGAGATCTTCATCATTGATACCACAAAAAACAACATATTATCGAGATAGATTATTAACGTAGTTTACCTGATGGGGTGTTCAGTTATTAACTTTTAGCTCTCTATAGCTAACATTTCATAAATACAAAAAGGACTAAGCCATCATAACTGATGACGCCTCAAAGAGTATCAACATGATTGGTCAATAACAGCAGTTATATGTTCGTACACAAACACTTTTGATACAGACACAAAGTTCGATTTCATAACAATAGACGTTAACGTGAAAGAAATAAAGCAAAGGTAAATACCGATATTAATCACTTAGAAGTATGTAACCATTTACATACTGATAATAATCACCTAGAAGTATCTAACGACTTAAATATCGATAATAATCACCAAGAGTTATACAGGGTGTTCGGAAAGTCACTGTGCAGTTTTGAAAGCAGCGATAACGGCATTCATTCAGTCTATTTCAAGCCAGCAACTGATAGCGGTGTTTAGAAACAAAATAAGAAGGATCCAGGCCTGTATTCATGCCAACGGGGGTCAATTTCAACATTGTTTATAATTGTCATTCATATTTACCTCCTGTATTCTATATTGAAACATGTCTGTTAATAAATATACACGTGCACAGTGACTTTCCGAACGCCCTGTATAACCATTTATATATCGATAATAATCATCTAAAGGTATGTAAACATATAAATATCGATAAACATCACTTAGAGGTACGTAATAATTTAAATATATATAATGATAATCACTTACAGGTATCTAACCACTTAAATATCTATAATAATCACAGAGATATATGTAACCATTTAAACATCTATAACAATCACCTTGAGAAATGTAACCATTTAAATATCCATAATAATCACTTAGAGATATATAACCACTTAAATATCGATAATAATCACCTAGAGGTATGTAAGCATTTAAATATCGATCGTATTCAACAAAAGGTACGTAACCATTTAAATATCATTAATAATCAACTAGAGCTATGTAACCATATAAATATCGATAGTAATCACCTAATTGTGTGTAACCATTTAAATATCGATAATAACAATCTAGAGGAATGTAAATATCTAAACATCTATAATAATCACCTACACTGATGTAACCACTTAAACACTTATAACAGTCACCTACAGCTAGGAAAATATTTAAATATCGATAACAATCACCTAGACGTAGGTACTCATTTAAACATCTATAATAATCATCTAAAGGTATGTAACAATTTAAATGTCGATATAATCACCTACAGGTATGTAACCATTTAAATATCGATTATATCACCTAGAGGTAGGTAAATATTTAAAAAAAAACATCTATAACAATGACCTAAAAGGATTTAACTATTTAAATATCCTTAATAATAATTACCGAGACGTATGTAACTATTTAAATACCGAATATAATCATCTAGAAGTATGTAACCATTAAAATATCGATAATAACCACCTAGAAATATGTAACCACTTTAATATCGATAATAATCACTTAGAGCTATGTATCCACTTGAAATATCGATAATAATCAGCTACAAGTATGTAACCATTAAAATATCGAAAATAATCACCAAGAGGTATGTAATTACCTAAATTTCGATAAAAACCACCTAGAGGAATATAACCATTTAAATATCTGTAATAACAACCTAGAGTGATGTAACCACTTAAATATCGATAATAATCACAGAGGTATGTAATCTCTAAATTAACGATAATAATCACATAGAGGTAAGTAACGTATTAAATATCGAAAATAATCACCTAGAGGTATGTAAACACTTAATTATCGATAATAATCACCAAGTTGTAGGCAACCATTTAAATATCGATAATATAATCAAGTAAAACTATGTAACAATTAAAATATCGATAATAGTCACCTAGAGGTATGTAACCACTTAAATATCAATAACAATCACATAGACGTATACAACCCTTTATTTATCGATAATAATCAAGTAGAGGCATGTAACCATAAAAATATCGATAATAATCATCTAGAGGTATGTAACCGTTTAGATAACTATAATAATCACCTAGAGGTAAGTAAAATCTTAAATATCTAAAATAATCACCTAGAGATATGTAACCACTTAAATATCGATAATAATCGACTAGAGGTGCGTATCCATTTAAATATTTATAATAATCGACAAGAGGTGTATAATAATTGAAATATTGATAATAATAACCTAAAGATGTGTAACC
The DNA here is from genome assembly GCF_004210375.1 of Tachypleus tridentatus. Lineage (NCBI taxonomy): Eukaryota > Metazoa > Arthropoda > Merostomata > Xiphosura > Limulidae > Tachypleus > Tachypleus tridentatus. The sequence continues at coordinate 35,928,967 of NC_134834.1, forward strand.
ATTCAAACATCGATAATAATCACCTAGAGTTATGTGGCTATGTAGACATCTCTAATAATCACCAAAAGGTATGTAACGATTCAAATATCGATAATAATTTCCTAAAGGTATGTAACCATTTGAAAACATATATTTATCACCCAGAGGTATGTAACCACTTTAATATCGATAACAATCATATAGAGGTATCTATCCACTTAAAATATCGATAATTATCACCTAAAGGTATGTAACCATTTAAATATCCAAAATAATAATCACTTACAGGTTTGTAACCATATAGATATTGATAATAATCACCTAGAGGTATGTAACCACTTAAATATCTATAATAATCATCTAAAGATATGTAACAACTGAAATATCGATGATAATCACCTAGAGGAATAAAACCATTTAAAAACACTTATAATAATCACCTAGAGGAATTTAACCATTGAAATATCCAGAATACTAATCACATAGACTAATGTAACCATTTAAATATCTATAATAACACCTACAGGGACTTAACTACTTAAATATCTATAATAATCACCTAGAAATATGTAACCATTTAACCACCGATAATAATCACCTAGACGTATGTAACCATTTAAACATCTATAACAATCACCTAGGGGTAGGTAATAATTTAAATATTGATAGTGAGCACCTAGAGATATGTAACCATCTAAATATCCTTAATAACCATTTAGTGGTATGTAATCATTTAAATATCTATAGTAATCATCTACAGTGATGTAACCATTTAAATATCGATAATAATCACCATAAGATATGTAACCACTTACATGTCGATAATAATCACCTAGAGGTATGTAACCATTTAAATATTGATAATAATCAACTAGAGAGAGGTATTTAACCATTTAAATATTGATAATAATCGCCTAGAGAAAGGTATTTAACCATTTAAGCATCGATAATAATCACTTAAAAGTATATAATCGTTTAAATATGGATAATAATTATCTAATGGTATGGAGCCATTTAAATATCGATGACAATCATATACAGGTATGTAACTAGGTTAATATCAATAATAATCACCTTGGGATAGGTAACATTTTAAATATCCATAATAATCACTTAGTTGTATGTAACCACTTAAACATCTCTAACAATCACCTAGAGGTATGTAACCATTTAAATATCTATAATAATCGTCTAGAAGTATATTACCATTTAAATATCGATAATAATTAGTTAGAAGCATTTTATGATGTAAATATCGATAATAATCACCTACGGGTATGTAACCATTTAAATATCAATAATAATCACCTAGAGGTGTGTAATCATTTAAATATCGATAAGAATCACCTAGAGGTAGGTAACCACTTTAATATCGATAATAATCACCTAGAGTTATGTGACCCTTTAAATATCGATAGTAATCGCTTAGAAGGAAATAATCATTTAAATATTGATAATAATCATCTGAAAGTGTGTTGCCATTTAAATATCCATAATAATCGCCGAGAAGTATTTAACCCTTTAAATATCAATAGTAATCGCCTAGAGGAATGTAACCACTTAAATATCTATATACTCATCTTGAGGTAGGTAACCATTTAAACATCTCCTTCATTCACATATAAGTATGTAACTATTAAAATATCTATAATTATCACCTATAGCTATGTAACCTCTTAGTTATCGATAATAATCACCTTAAGGTATGATACCATTTTAATATCAATAATAATCATCTGTAGGTGTGTATCTATTTGAATATTGATATTAATCACCTAGAAGTATGTAACCATTATTTTTCGGAAGAGAAGTAATGGTAAATTTGATGACGAGGAACTTACTTTTCAGAAAATAAAAGTACGCAGTCGGTTTGAATGGAAAATGAAGAAAACTTTATTACCCATTGAAATTTTCTCCAAACTTTTGAAAGTAATGATGAATTGTTTTATTACCCAGCAACACAAACAAAATAAAACTGAAAAATATAATTGTCAGTTTGTTAAATCTTTATTTCTACAACACTTGAAGTCAGCAATCGTAAACGATACAACTTCTTTTTGTATGAAAACAATAATTATTTTAGGTAAATACAAATATAGTAAATATTGAAGCCCTAAAATAGTTTTATTTAAATGTTGTGAAATGTGATTTTAGCTGCAATTCCACACACAATTTTAGTTTAATCTAACTAAGATGTTTGGAGTTTCACATTACAGACAAGTATGCTTTCCTACTTTACAATCCTAAACACTTCAGCTAGGGCAAGTTTCCTTCTTGCACATTTACACCCTGGTCAACTGGAAACGAATGTGTGGGGATTCTCAAACTTCAACTCAAACTCTAAAATCGTCTTTTCTGCAGAATAATCTTCTTATCATATTCAGAGTTACAAATTTCTGTTTGTTTTGTAAGGCACTAAATATTTTCAAAATGTGTATGTAACAGGAAGATGTTTAAAAAACATAATTAAAAACATGCATATGCATATATATTATACCAAACTGATAAAATCAGTTATATTCAAGTTATTTATGTATTTATACATTTCGACGCAAAAAAGTGTTCACGTATGACATAAATAGTTTCATATAAATTACTATTTGGCCTATACCTTTTAACAGAATATTCTAAAAGACTGAAATACCTTAAATTTGATAGCTAATTGTGCACTACAACAGAATCGTAATATTGTAAGATAAAGAAAATGGAATAAAACACGCTTATAAAGAACTATGATGTTAATAGCAAATTAAAAATATTAATGTAAAAAATAATAATTAATAAATGTAATAACATATCATATATTTTACAGACATGATGGTGAACAAAAACACTCTGGTTGACGCAATCTGCAGACCAGTTTTTCAACAAACGAACACTGTGGTTGACGCAGTTTATTGACACAGTAGTGAACAAAAGAACACTGTGCTCAAGAACGTCAACACTGTATGAAAAATGTGTAGCTTATGTGTTAACATGAGTTAAAAGTAGATGAGCAAGAAGCGACTATAGTATCTATAGGTAATTGATTTTATATTAAGGCTGAAAATCGGAAGGCTAGAGCCCTAACTCCCAAATACTGCCTTTCTACACCCAATGTAGATGATCCAATTCATAAAAATGTTGGTGAAGAAAAACACTGCGGCTTATAGAAATGTTGAAAGAGGTAACACTGTGACTTATAGACAGGTTATTGAATAAAGGGACACTGTGACTTACAAACAGGTTGATGAATAAAGAGACACTATTGCTTATAGACAGGTTGATGAATAAAGGGACACTGAATTAAAGACAGGTTGATGAATAAAGAAACACTATCATTTATAGACAGGCTGATGAATAAAGGAACACTGTGTCTTATAGACAGGTTGATGAATAAAGGAACACTGTGACTTACAAACAGGTTGATGAATAAAGGGACACTATTGCTTATAGACAGGTTGATGAATAAAGGGACACTGAATTAAAGACAGGTTGATGAATAAAGGAACATGTGTCTTATAGAGAGGTTGATAAATAAAGGAACACTGTGACTTAAAGACAGGTTGATGAATAAAGGAACACTGTGGCTTATAGATATGTTGCTGAATAAGGAAACACTGTCGCTAACAGACAGGTTAATGAATAAAGGAACACTGTGACTTAAAGACACGTTGATGAATAAAGGAACACTGTGACTTAAAGACAGGTTGATGAATAAAGGAACACTATGACTTATACACATTTTGATGAAAAAGGTAACACTGTAACTGATAGATATGTTGATGAGTAAAGAAACACTATGACTTATACACATTTTGATGAAAAATGTAACGCTGTAACTGATAGATATGTTGATGAGTAAAGAAACACTATGAATTATACACATTTTGATGAAAAAGGTAACACTGTAACTGATAGATATGTTGATGAGTAAAGAAACACTATGACTTATACACATTTTGATGAAAAAGGTAACACTGTAACTGATAGATATGTTGATGAGTAAAGAAACACTATGACTTATACACATTTTGATGAAAAAGGTAACACTGCAACTGATAGATATGTTGATGAGTAAAGAAACACTATGACTTTAACACATTTTGATGAAAAAGGTAACACTGTAACTGATAGATATGTTGATGAGTAAAGAAACACTATGACTTATACACATTTTGATGAAAAAGGTAACACTGTAACTGATAGATATGTTGATGAGTAAAGAAACACTATGACTTATACACATTTTGATGAAAAAGGTAACACTGTAACTGATAGATATGTTGATGAGTAAAGAAACACTATGGCTTATACACATTTTGATGAAAAAGGTAACACTGTAACTGATAGATATGTTGATGAGTAAAGAAACACTATGGCTTATACACATTTTGATGAAAAAGGTAACACTGTAACTGATAGATATGTTGATGAGTAAAGAAACACTATGACGTATACACATTTTGATGAAAAAGGTAACACTGTAACTGATAGATATGTTGATGAGTAAAGAAACACTATGACTTATACACATTTTGATGAAAAAGGTAACACTGTAACTGATAGATATGTTGATGAGTAAAGAAACACTATGACTTATACACATTTTGATGAAAAAGGTAACACTGTAACTGATAGATATGTTGATGAGTAAAGAAACACTATGGCTTATACACATTTTGATGAAAAGGTAACACTGTAACTGATAGATATGTTGATGAGTAAAGAAACACTATGGCTTATACACATTTTGATGAAAAAGGTAACACTGTAACTGATAGATATGTTGATGAGTAAAGAAACACTATGGCTTATACACATTTTGATGAAAAAGGTAACACTGTAACTGAGAGATATGTTGATGAGTAAAGAAACACTATGACTTATACACATTTTGATGAAAAAGGTAACACTGTAACTGATAGATATGTTGATGAGTAAAGAAACACTATGGCTTATAGTCATGTTGATGAACAAAAGAACACTGTCGCTTATAGACAGGTTGATGAATAAAGGGACACTGTGACTTAAAGACAGGTTGATGAATAAAGGAACACTATCATTTATAGACATGCTGATGAATAAAGGAACACTGTGTCTTATAGACAGATTGATAAATAAAGGAACACTGTGACTTAAAGACAGGTTGATGAATAAAGGAACACTGTGGCATATAGATATGTTGATGAATAAAGGAACACTGTGACTTAAAGACAGGTTGATGAATAAAGGAACACTGTGGCTTATAGATATGTTGATGAATAAAGGAACACTGTGACTTACAGATGGGTTGATGAATAAAGGGACACTGTGACTTGAAGAAGATTGATGAATAAAGGGACACTGACTTATACACATGTTGGTGAAAAAGGTAACACTGTAACTGATAGATATGTTGATAAATAAAGGAACACTATGGCTTATAGTCATGTTGATGAGCAAAAGAACACTGTGACTTATGGACATGTTTATGAATTAAGGAAACTCTAGGTTATAGACATACACTGCTGGCCAAAATCTTAAGGCCACCGAACATAAAGAAAAAATATGCATTTTGCTTTGTTAAACTCAGCCATTTATTTGAATAGAGCTTCGAAAGATGAAAATAAGAAAAGGGAAAATAAAAATAAAATACTTTTTTAGCATTTAATAGGAAAAATGTGGTTATAGACGTCTTAGTGATCAAAGGAATACTGTAATTTATGTATACGTTTTTGAATAAAGGAACACTTGACTTATAGACATGTTGATGAATAAAGGAACACTGTAGGTTATAAATGTGTTACTGTGTAAAGGAACACTGTAAATTATAGACATGTTGATGGATAAAGGAACACAGGGTCTTATAGAAGTGTTGTTGAATAAAAGAATAATGTTGTTGTGTTTTTATACATCTTTCTTGTATTATTTAAAGAAACAAACACTTTATGTTTACGAGAATTTGAAGAAGAATCAAAAACCGGTAATCAGTTTGTGTTTAATCAAAAACCGGTAATCATTTTGTGTTTAATCAAAAACCGCTAATCAATTTGTGTTTAACCAAAAACCGCTAATCAATTTGTGTTTAGTTTTAAAATAAATTCTTAAGTGAAAAAAAAACTGAATAAATGATGGAAAATTTATCAATGACACAAGTTTGGATGGGCACAGAAAAAAGGAGGTAAATTCATAGATTGGTATTCCAATTATATTTATAAAATCAATAAATTATTATTGTAAGTTATGAGCAATAACCTCTAAAACAACTAGGCCTTTTACTTTGAAAAGTAAGGGGAACCGACATTATTATCCAGTAACCATTAATAATCCAGCATGGTAATATTGTTTGTAGTCATAGGAAGATTTATCCGGCCAAGCAATATGGAATTAGAATATTAAAGTCGTTTCTTTAGAGTAGATGATTTTCATTATGCTCCATTTTGATGGCTCCTAAAGATCTAAGTACATTGGATGATGGCAGTCAGATGTCTTAATGTTTGACTGTTTGCTTAAACGTCAGTAATATTTTATAAGGTCACTGTTTGTTCACAACAGTTAATAATTTGGAAAACATGACATTAGTACGATTAATTTGATACTCTAGTCGTACTTTATTTTGTATAAATGAATAAGAATTAAGTTGACTTTATATACAAGTTATTAGGCGGAGTAACGAAGAAATATATCTGCTTTTGTTATACTATTTATAATCACTTGGTCATAAATATAGTGGCTTTGTATGTGACACCACTGATCACGTAGTTGCAATGCTGACGCCATATTTGTAGGCAACATCACCAGTCAGCGCAATCGACCGTATGTATGGATGTATACATTGTGAACTGTGACCGCGTGGTGTAAATGTTGTCATTAGTCATATCAGGTCGATCTTCAATATGAATGGACCTATATGTTTATCTGATTATGCAAAAGGCTTGAGTCATAATCATCGGGATCGTTATATTGATAAAATCAGTGCCATCAAAGTCGACCCATATCTGATATCGCCTGAAAATTTCACCAGTTTCATTGATGCCTATCCAAAACCTGACATTCAGCACAATGACATTTCTCATTACCTCATTAACACCATATCATCATACACTGGAGAGAGACTGAAGTCCTACAAGAGCCTGGAAGCCTACAAGTTTTTTTACAGCTGGGTGGGTGCATGAAATATATCTGCTTTTGTTATAATATTTATAATCACTTGGTCATAAATATAGTGGCTTTGTATGTGACGCCACTGAAGCACGGATAATCACAGATGCACAACCTCTATTTGTTATCAAAGCCAAGGTAAATGTTTTTTACTTACCTGAGCACCAACTTAGTTACCACAAGAGTTTGTTGGAACTTTGTTCATGAGATAACTGTCAACAAAACAGAGTTAACATGTATTAACTATTTATATATTCAGTTTAAATACAATTTAATGCCTCCTCAGAAATATCCCTACTACTACTCATACACAATAATTTTTATTATTTAATAAATTTAATGATTCACGGAGAGCAATATTTTCAGTTCTCAGTTGCTGACACTCTGTCTGTAAAACTTCAATATCAGTCATACTAAGATCAGTCTGTATGGAGATCTCTCTGGCTATGTATGGAATTTGAGGTCCACCTTCCTGTTCATCAGCAGCTTCCACACAGTACTCAGCAGGAGCAGAAACAGACATGGACACCAGAGACTGGTCAGTTTCACTCTGGGACACCACTGAAACAAAATGAAACTATTGTGATTGATTTATATACACCTTTGTGCAAGTTAATTGAAACAAGACGGAATATTACGATTTTTTCGAATTTTTGAGTTTTATTTCCGAGAATCCAAAAATTACTCACAAATTAATACATGATATGACCGCCTTTATTTTTCAGAAGATCATTAATCCGCTTTGGCATCGAGTCCACGAGTTGACTGCAATCTTTACTAATTTCTGGATCGTGGTACCACACCTCAATTAGCTTATCTTTCGTAGTACAGTCTTTTCCCCGAAGTCTTTCTTTACAAATCGCCCAAAGATTTTCAATAGGATTTAAGTCCGGAGAGTTTCCTGACCAGTTCAGCACCTTTATTCGCGTTGTAGTCATAAAATTGTTCACAAGTTTCGATGTGTGGTACGGAGCCAGATCCATCTGCAGATCTCTTTTTCAATTCTGGAACGACTCTTCTCTGCAAAACTTCGATGTACTGTGGTCCTCGCATCATACCTTCTACGATATGTAAGTCTCCGACGTCATAGTAACTGAAAAAGCCCCAAAACATCTTCTTCAAAAGATGTTTTACGAACTTATTGATGTGGGATTCTCACAAGTTTCTCACCTGGAGATCTGCGAACATGCAGACTTCTTTGACCCTGTACGAAGAAATGAGTCTCGTCACTGAATAACACCTTCCTCCATTGTTCTTGCATCCAGTTCTTGTATTTCAGACCCCATTGATACCGTTTCTTCTTCATTGAGTTGGTAAGAAGTTGTTTTTTGACTGGTCTCCTTGCCCTTCTAACGCAATTTCAAATGATGCAATATTCCTCAAAATGTCGTCATATATATCCCAAAAATAAATCGACCGTACTGCAAAACACAGCTAATGACACCGCTTGTGTGAAAAAATGACTATTAAAGGAAATCAGCGGGTCCAGCGAGCCTACACCGGCCGCCATGCTGAAAATATTGTAAAATGACCATTTGCTTCAATTAATTTGCACAAGGGTGTATATTCTTTTATATTAAATGATTATCAGAAACCTAAACATAAAGTTACAAAGGACATACTTGTATTAAAAAATACTCAAAAATCAAAAGTATTACAGGTTACTAAAATAAACATTTTTTACGGTTTTAACAGAAGTTTAACAATTAAAAACCCACCACATCTTCTTAGCTTTTTGGAGGCTGATCTTCTGTTGAATGTTTCTAGAGCGACTTTTGACTTTTTCTTCTGTGGAGAAGACACATATTGGAACTGTGAAGGATTTGTTTGTTTGTTTTTTGAATTTCGTACAAAGCTACTCGAGGGCTATCTGTGCTAGCCGACCCTATTTTAGCAGTGTAAGACTAGAGGAAAGGCAGCTATTCATCACCACCCACCGCCAATTCTTGGGCTACTCTTTTACCAACGAATAGTGGGATTCACCGTCACATTCTAACGCCCCCACGGCTGAAAGGGCGAGCATGTTTAGCGCGACAGGGATGCGAACCCGCGACTCTCGAATTACAAGTCGCACGCCTTAATACGCTTGGCCATGCCGGGCCCGGGGAAAGGGAGTCATCACTTTTACCTGTAATACAAAAATAAACATATTACATAATTTTGTGACAATTAGCTGTTTTCGTATATATAAGTTGACAAATACACAAGTACCAGTATATAATAATATATGTAAATAACTTGCAGCCTGAATTTTTGTTATTTAAATAAAAGTGAATCATTAACTGTTATTGATTAAACAAGAAGACTGTAATCCAAGAGACAAGAGTAGCCGAGTTGTTTATGTATCGTTCGGCCTGGCATGGCCAAGCGCGTAAGGCGTGCGACTTGTAATCCGAGGGTCGCGCCCGCGTCGCGCTAAACATGCTCGCCCTCCCAGCCGTGGGGGCGTATAATGTGACGGTCAATCCCACTATTCGTTGGTAAAAGAGTAGCCCAAGAGTTGGCGGTGGGTGGTGATGACTAGCTGCCTTCCCTCTAGTCTTACACTGCTAAATTAGGGACGGCTAGCATAGATAGCCCTCGAGTAGCTTTGTGCGAAATTCCAAAACAAACAAAACAATGTATCGTTCTTTTAAATGAAAAGTAAATTTTATACAATACACAGTCGTGATGCATGTTAAGCTAAAAAATAATACAGGGATATAATTTTATAATCGTATTTTGTGACCTGTCATGAACTATTTTGTTTATGACTGTTTATGCAGCCCCCTTTTCCCCCTCTTTATAAAAGTAAAAGAATATAATATTATATTTGTACAACCTCAACACAACTATAGAATGATTGTATTTCGTTTCTGGTTTCAGAGCTCTCCTATATTTGTAATCTAAACAATATATTTATTATCTTCTGCAGAAATAGTGGTTACTTACTCAGAATAAAATGGTCGCTGCAGACACGACTCGCGCTGGTGGGCTGCCAACCTTCTCGCTTTACTGCAGCGATCCATCGAGATCTACGCTCAGGATCCGTCGGAAAACGGTGATAGCTTTTTCCTGGATCTCGGTCTTGTCTGTTCTAACAACCAATAGCTACGCATGTTGTCACCATGGTAAAAATAATTCAGAACTGTTATGAGAAACGAACTGCTGACCAGCTAACTGGGGCGCACTGATGCGGCGTCTAGCCTACCATCATGGCGGCATAAGTTTATATCACGTGATTTCGTGACGTAACTGCAACTCGTCTATACTGGATTGGGAATGACCTTGCTCAAGTTTTAAATCCTATTATGCCCCCCAGTGACACAGTGCCACGTCTGCGGACTTACAACACTAGAAACCTACTTTCGATATCCCTAGTGAGCAGAGTACAGATAGCCCATGTGGCTTTGTGCGTAATGTAAAACAATCAGAATCGTGATTTAAAACCTACCAACTACAGCTGACCTTCTATATATGACGATCATGCGGGTATTCATGGGTAGTTGCTGTTTCTGTGTTAAAATCTAAAGATTATTAGAATGACAATTTAGGTCCTGTTGTGGTGATGAAAACCGTTCGCTAATGATATGATTAGGTAAAAGTGGTGTGATGGGTGAGGATGATAACCGTTCGCTAATGATGTGATTAGGTACAAGTGATGTGATGGGTGAGGACGATAACCGTTCGCTAATGATATGATTAGGTACAAGTGATGTGATGGGTGAGGACGATAACCGTTCGCTAATGATATGATTAGGTACAAGTGATGTGATGGGTGAGGACGATAGCCGTTCGCTAATGATATGATTAGGTACAAGTGATGTGATGGGTGAGGATGATAACCGTTCGCTAATGATATGATTAGGTACAAGTGATGTGATGGGTGAGGATGATAATCGTTCGCTAATGATATGATTAGGTACAAGTGATGTGATGGGTGAGGATGATAACCGTTCGCTAATGATATGATTAGGTACAAGTGATGTGATGGGTGAGGATGATAATCGTTCGCTAATGATATGATTAGGTACAAGTGATGTGATGGGTAAGGGAGGGCAGTAACATCTCACCTGAAACACTGCATCTTCGCGACGAGAACATTCAACTCCATCCTACCCTCGCCTCAGGTCATACAATAGTGATAGAGAGGAAGAGGCCTACCCTGAAACTGGCCCTCCTTGGTCCAAACACGGCACAAATCCCGACAAAAGCATATAAATTAACATATAAAAGGTTATATCTGTAAAACTTTATTTACCCTTCACTACATTTCTCAATGTAAGTGTATTACGTTAGCGGAGCATAAAATTCAGATAGTATCTCTGTATTTTAATTACTTTATGGGTTAAATAGATGAGTTAATTAAAAAGACCAGTAACAAAGGTTAAACGCCTTATTCTAAATGAATTCCCCAGTGGCACAGCAGTATGTCTGTGGACTTACAACACTAGAAACCTGGTTTCGATACCTATGCTAGATAGAGCACTGTTAGTCTATTGTGTGGTTTTTATACTTAAACTACAAGCAAACCAAAACATTCGAAATGATGTATGCTAAAAGTTTGGCAAGGAATCACGTCAGTTACTGCGTTGACGTAAATGTATTTATAAATAAAAAATCATAATATTTGGAAAACGAAATACAAAGAGCTTCCTGCGCCAAGTTGTCCCTCATTTTAAATTGACAGACTAGAGGGAAGGGGCAACAGTCGGCAGTTCTATGGCTATTCCTGTATGACCGAGTAGTACAATTTGACGGCTCTAAATTGCATAAAGCGTTTTTGCTGAAAAATATTGCTAATAGAAAATAATAGAAGATATTTTTTTCAAAACCACAAACAACACTGTAAAGACCATACATTCACATATACAACTCCGAAATACTCGTGTGTATCTGAAAAGCAATAATAATCGTGACTTCAACCTTTCCGCATACTTGTTTTATTTCTCGAAGATAAGATGCACTAATATCAATTTTACATAAAAATTAAACAATAATAACAATAAACGTGGTGAATTGATTATTCTTTCGCAAACGTATTCGATTTACACACTGCACTACATGCTTCATGAATAGCAGTAATTGCAATTAAGAATATTATTACCGTCTCCTTGAAGTGCTACATGTTCCAAAACTAGTAATACAAATAAACATTCCTTAACAACACAAAATCACTTACTTAATGAAATTGATTGCGATTTTTTCCCACGGTGGGTACAGCAGCTAGCCTAACGTGGCTTTGTACACAAACATAAAAAATACCTGTTGCAGTAGTTTTGTGTGTTATTAACTTCCTCTGAAAGTGCTTGATGTTTCAAAATTAACAATACACATAAATACTAGCAAAGACAAATAACCACTTAATTAGTATATTAAATTAAAAGTATGAGCATTATTTACTTCTTAAAGTGTTGGAAGTTTCTAATTTGATATTCAGAGTGAAATTTCTTCAGAATCATGTAAAATTATTTGATTAATGTAAGTGATTTGCACTTTACTGGTTCAAAATTCTGATTTTCTCAACAATTATTAACTTGGGTGTTTGTCTAAAGTGAGATCATAAAGGTGCATTTCCATTGTGAATTTCAAAACCATATTTAAATTATGAATCCTAAAGCTACATTCAAATTAAGATTCCTAAAACTACATATAAACCATAAATCATAAAGCAAAAGTTGAACAAGGAATCCTAAAGCCATATTTAAATTATGAATCCTAAAGTTGCATTTAAATGATTATTCTTAATTCTAAATGGTGCATTACTTGTTCTTGAAACATTATGATACAAATAAAGAAAACATTTTCAAAACAGGAATTAAATGTAAGTATGGCTAATATCAATCCTTCAGAATTAGTGCAAATAAAATAGTGGAGATGGCATTCGTATCATCTCTACAAAACGCAAATGCTATCCTTACAATTGTAATCGAATAGTTCTATCTTAATTCTCGTCTGTACTATTATGTATGGATGATACATGTGCAGTACTTACTACATTGTTTGTAATGTTTTTGTAGGATTCATATTGGCCTTCCTTACATTTACTTCTTTATTTTTAAAATTGTTTACTTTTCGCTTGTTTATTAATGCAGTGGTTCAATATATATGTATAGGAGTTTATTTGTTTTTGAATTTCGCGCAAAGCTACTCGAGGGCTATCTGCACATATATAGGAGAGTGTGTTTATAACCAAGGTCTAAATGCAATGAGATTCTAACTACAATATTTTTTGTTTATCTAGTTCTGGCTCATAATTCTTGTTTCAACCTGTCCTTAAACTTTTTTCAAAGGGAAACCAAGTTTCTGTAAGAAAGCTTACTTCAAGAGATAATGATACGATAATTTACACTATGATTTTTTTAATTACTACAAGTTGGTAATAATACTTATAAAAGTAGATACTGCGTTTGTAATTATGTAATTTTGTTAATTTGGCTGATACCATTGTTCTAGTTTTTCAGTTATCACGTAATAAAAAAGATTGATTGTTTGTTTGATACTGAGCAGAAAGCAACGCAATGGGCTATCTGTGTTTTGCCCATTACGAGTATCGAAACCCGGATTTTAACGTTGTAAGTCCGCAGAGAGCAACAAAAAGTATAAGAAAGAACAACAAGCATTGACACCTTTTACTATGATATTTACAGACATTCCTAGAACTTGTGGCTTAGTCATTATATAAATGCTGTTATAAAAGGAAACACTCTTTAATATTGTAAAGTTTGGATGATCTATTGAGGAGATATTTCATTTTGATGAACAATCCGAGTCATTCCTACATTGACAATGCTACCGCCTACCTGATAATAGGAACAAACAATACATTTAAAATCAAAATTTAATTACAAGTTAAAAAGAGAAATGAAAACCAAATACTTTGTACCCATGTTGAAAATAACATTAAGATTAGTGAGCTATAAATTCATAGCAACAGTTGAATTCTAACTTTTAAATTTTCATTAGTTTTTGTCATAACGACTTCTATACACTAATGCATTTTTATTATGAAGCGATTTATAAGATCCTGTGAAAATTTGGTAAAGCAACGTAGGAAGTAAGAGATACGCTTTATCTTGAGTGTAAGTTGTTTAATTCACAAGATAATCACTCGTCTGTGCTCAGGTTATTTGGATTATTTTTCAAAATGTCGATAAACCTAAAGATGAGGGTGATTTGCAACTTTCAGTGTAAACAGTGGCAAACAATTTGTTTTTAACTATTGAAGTTTAAATTTTTAATGTTTGTAACAAATATCGTCAAACAATAATGTAAGTTAGTTTTTGAAAAGGCATAAGATAGAAAACTAAATAAACATTTACAAGTTTAGTTGTTTGTTTCGGTGTAAAGCTATACAATGGACTCTGTCACTCATGAGGTATCGATCTCCTAATTTTAGCATTGTTAGTCCATAGAGTTATGCCTGATCCACCGAGAAACAATATTTGTAAGACTTACAAATAGAAAGCAAAACAAAAAATAATTTTATAATATAATATAATCTGATCCTAAAAAAGATGCAAATATGGATAGCAGCCAACGTAAAGAAAAAGTTTCATAAGACCATAAAATAAACAAAAACTACATATTTGAATGAATGGTTTGTTAATCTGAAAGCATTACAAATATGAATAGAAAAATAGTAACCAAGATAAAATAATTAGATTCATGAGGCCAGAAAATGCATGGAAGATATATTTTTAAGCGCAAACGTTATTATGGGAAAATATACAATTAGGATAAAAAATAGAAGTTAAGATAAAAATATACACATATGGATAGAAAATAGGAGTCGAAATAAAAATAAAAATTCAGTATAGAAACTGAGTAACGGATGAAAAACTATGGAGTGCACTGTTTGTCCTTGTATGTACTTGAAAAAGATGAAAACATGGATACCAAATAATATAGTGTAATACTGAGAAACGGATGAAAAACTATGGAGTGCACTGTTTGTCCTTGTATGTACTTGAAAAAGATGAAAACATGGATACCAAATAATATAGTGTAATACTGAGAAACGGATGAAAAACTATGGAGTGCACTGTTTGTCCTTGTATGTACTTGAAAAAGATGAAAACATGGATACCAAATAATATAATGTAATACTGAGAAACGGATGAAAAACTATGGAGTGCACTGTTTGTCCTTGTATGTACTTGAAAAAGATGAAAACATGGATACCAAATAATATAGTGTAATACTGAGAAACGGATAAAAAACAATGGAGTGCACTGTTTGTCCTTGTATGTACTTGAAAAAGATGAAAACATGGATACCAAATAATATAGTGTAATACTGAGAAACGGATGAAAAACTATGGAGTGCACTGTTTGTCCTTGTATGTACTTGAAAAAGATGAAAACATGGATACCAAATAATATAGTGTAATACTGAGAAACGGATGAAAAACTATGGAGTGTACAGTTTGTCCTTGTATGTACTTGAAAAAGATGAAAACATGGATACCAAATAATATAGTGTAATACTGAGAAACGGATGAAAAACTATGGAGTGTACAGTTTGTCCTTGTATGTACTTGAAAAAGATGAAAACATGGATACCAAATAATATAATGTAATACTGAGAAACGGATGAAAAACTATGGAGTGCACTGTTTGTCCTTGTATGTACTTGAAAAAGATGAAAACATGGATACCAAATAATATAGTGTAATACTGAGAAACGGATGAAAAACGATGGAGTGCACTGTTTGTCCTTGTATGTACTTGAAAAAGATGAAAACATGGATACCAAATAATATAGTGTAATACTGAGAAACGGATGAAAAACTATGGAGTGCACTGTTTGTCCTTGTATGTACTTGAAAAAGATGAAAACATGGATACCAAATAATATAGTGTAATACTGAGAAACGGATGAAAAACTATGGAGTGTACAGTTTGTCCTTGTATGTACTTGAAAAAGATGAAAACATGGATACCAAATAATATAGTGTAATACTGAGAAACGGATGAAACACTATGGAGTGTACAGTTTGCCCTTGTATGTATCTGGAAAGAATGCAAAAACGATACAAAATAATGGTGTAATTCATATATAATATTGGTGTTAATTTTTACAAAAAAGAATTAGTTCAACCGGTAGGTGAATATGAGCAAACACATGTTATCGCGAGTTACGCAATGTTTTAGTGAAACATTTGAAAACCAAAACTGCAAAATCATAAATGCAAAAAAATCACATAACGCTAGTTAAATTATTTCGAGATTTTCATAATTACTTATTATTATATTTTTTTTGTATTTCTTTGTAGAAAAAAGGTCCGTAAACTAAGTGTATGGTAAAATTATAACAAAACTATTGTAGCATTTTCATAAAAGACATTATTTATATTTATATTTAAAAAGTTTTCTGTAATATATGTCTTAAATATAAAACGTAGTACAGATGTTTCACGCGCACCACAAACAACTAATGCTAACGTAGTCCTCTTCTATTTTTGTTCATTATATTTTATGGTTGATATCTTTGTTGTTCTTTTATTCTGGAGTTATGGGTAGTTGTTTGTAAGTGGTCAAATATATTGAATATTTTATAAAGTATAAAAGACTCTCTGAATCATACAAGTTATAAACGTAAAGAAAACAAGGGATGAATTTATATTATTCAATTATTCATATAAAAAAATGTAGATCCATCCTCAGAAATCATAAATCATGTGAACACAGTTAGAAAAGAACTCGAAAAGTTTTTATCTTTTG
The DNA here is from genome assembly GCF_004210375.1 of Tachypleus tridentatus. Classification (NCBI taxonomy): domain Eukaryota; kingdom Metazoa; phylum Arthropoda; class Merostomata; order Xiphosura; family Limulidae; genus Tachypleus; species Tachypleus tridentatus. The sequence goes on from NC_134834.1 coordinate 35,945,772, forward strand.
CTGTTTTGTGAACCTCATTTCTTTAGTGTCGTAAAAATGTTTGAAAAACAGTAATATACTGAATATACAGTAAGCATTCTACATTTTAATACTAGGAAATGTATGTTCTGACAGTTGTTTGTTTTTGGATATTCACAAAAAGATGTGTGTGTGTGTGTGTGTGTTTTATAGCAAAGCCACAAAAAGATACTAAGCGGTTAAGTGCGAAAGTTGTTCCTAATTGTGAACTGATAGACTAGTGGAAAGATAACTAGTCAATGACACCCACAGCTAATTCGTGATTATTATTTAACTGATTTATGGAATTTTAGCTTACTCTTATAACGAACTCACGGCCTTATATACAAGTAACGATTTTTTGTTTCTTAATTATTTGTAGGAAGAAACACGATCCATGAATCCTCGTGTCTACAGTGTGAGACACTAATCAGTAAGACAAGTCTGGCCCATGGTATAATGACAAGGTGATTTACTTCCTTCATGTGTATTAACGTCTTTAATAACTATGACCAGATAATAGCACAAAAAAAAAGTGAGATTTTCATTTAACTGCTCTACAAGCACCGATAAATTGTACTAACAAGCTAACGTTATTAGTAGTTTCAAGCATACGTTGTGTTCGTTTGAAATCAAAAATAAAAGTTGATAGTTCTGTTCTCTTTTTTGTATGCCCTCTGGTGGGATATGGGTAAATATACGAACTTACAACGATAAAATCCAAGATTCGATTCCTTGTTGCAGGAGGACACAATAGATAACGTGTCTTTGCTCTTAACAAACAACCCCTTTGATATGCGTATTATTAAAATTAGTACCTGATATTGAAAAGGTGTTATTCCACCCATTACTCCTATATATCTGAAGATGTATCTAACCAGGTAGGAGTTTAAGAAAGTTGGGGTCTCTTTAGATAGAAGCAGAAAATTGTGGACAGATTTAGATTTTAACGTTGTAATTATGAGATAACGTAGCTCAAGCTCTACTAATCTTAATTTTAACGTTGAAACCCTGAGATAACTTGGCCCAAGTTCTACTGATCTGAAACTTAACACTGCAACTATGAGATCACTAAGTCCAAACCCGCCAGTAGCATAGTAGTATGTCTGTGGACTTATACTATTAGAAACTGGGTTTCAATACCCCTAGTGGCGGAGCAAAGAAAGTCCTTTGTGTAACTTTGGGCATAATACCAAAACAGACAAACTTGGCTGAAACTCTACTTATCTGAATCTTAGCGTTTCACATATGAGATTACTTGGCCCAAAAATTGTGAGCTATTTCGAGGAAGATAGAGCAAAATTGTACAAGTTAACAGTGAAGTACGTAACTTGGCTGATGTGGAAGTAAAAAATAGTTGGTAAAAGCATGTTCCAACTGATAAATGCTCGTTATAAAATAATTTAGATACTAGTTAGTTTTTAAGATATTTTAACTCCATTTATTGAGAAATTAAGCCTTTATTCAAAATATTTATATTAGAACATTACAAAAAGAATGTTCTAAAAATAACCAATTTTACATATATACTAAGTATTCGAATCAATGTAACATGAGTTTAACAGGATTTCTTCTTTTTCATTACTATTGCAAAAGCACGTCTTCTGGACAGTGAACTGTGACAAACTCTAGGTCTAAAATGCTACTGTAATACACTTAAGATTTGAAATATGTAATAAATAAATAAATAGAAACGTGAGAAAAGTGTATGGCATCTAGGGTAATTTTTATAACGAGTAAAGACAGTGTTTACAAATAGCAAAGTGTCTGTCTTTGAAATTGGTACAACAAAAATTCTGTTAAATTACACGTTTCTTAACAAAGTATCTTCTAACTAAATTTACAGGACTACCCACTTGGCTGTGATTTGTCGAAGGCCACAAAACAGATTGTATTCCAAATAAGTCTTGCAGGAAATGATCACTTATTAATATTTAAGTAACCAGTGCAGAAGAGAAAGAACTGGGCGCCAGCATGCAATAACTATCGCCATTTCTGAGGTTTCCTCTAATGCTGCTTCTTCATCACTTCCTTAAAGAAAATGAGGGAGGTTATCAATATTTAATCGCTACTTGCTCTGAAATGCGGACTCAATTACCACATTCTTGATGATAAACGGCCTAGTGTTGACATGATATTACAAAGGAACCCTCCTTCATCAACCAGTAAATATTTAATGTGTTCAGAGAACTCATTGCCGCTTCTCGCATGGTCTGGATGTATGAAAACTTAAACATTACCGTGTGAACTGGAGAAAGCTGATTTTTAACTTCATCTTTACTAACTGTTATATATCGTTGTTCAGGTGAAAGGTTAGCGTTTATAAGTCTAACGGTGGAGTTGGAAGCGACAGCTTTACAACAGATATAATGACCTCACCAACTTACGTCCATAAAGGAGAAGATAGTTGTTTAGCCACATAGCAGAAAGTAGTGACTGTCGCTCCAAGAACTCTACATACAACAGCAAAAGAGAAACAATAAGAAATTAAAGTTGGATGAGCTTCACATAAGATGAATGTTCACGAAGTCAACAAAGGGGAATATCAGGGAACTATCATTTAATGTAAGATGATTGATGATAATCTCTTACATTAGTAGTTTAAACCGTCCCATTCCTCATTTATCTTTATAACTATCTCCAAGAACACGATAAAACAAATCTCTAAATCCATGTGTTGGGCATATAAAGATGATTTAGGAGATGATGTTCATGACATGTTATCATCATATAAGTTTATATTATACATTTATTAATGAACTTGTGGCCATGTGATAATGGTCTGAAGCTAATGAATAATAAAATATGGTGTAATAAATGAAAATAATAATATTATACTATATACAATGCAATAGCTATTGTGTTTTATAACCATATACACATAATTTTATTTAAATATGAAGACTCGAAAATCATTAGTAACGATCTTAAGTGTTTTTAAGAAAATTTGTGAAGAATACTATTAAAACGTCACAGAAAAGTAAAACTAAAACATACTACTTTACTTGTTTGGATACATTGCTAGATACCCTTTGGGTTATTTGCGATTTGTTCAATGCGTAAATCAATCCCTGTTTTCTAGTGCTATAACCCTTCATTTTTATCGTTGATTCACTAGGAAACCACTCTTTTTTTTTTTTGCTGGAATTATACCCTAACTCGATTAGTTTACTTTCTCTGTCATTCACACTTATCGTATCAAAATAACCAACAACATCACACTTTTTACAATACTTAAGTTAATTCATAGTGCACAAACAAACTTTACCTTCTTTCAATATGTTTTACCATATCAGCAACTACAATTATCAATAAACCAAGAAAGGGACGAAGAGAAATAACTTTAATCTCTGAATACCTCTGGGTTATTACACCTAAATACCTATCAAGATTTGATAGGATTTAGTGTCATGTAAATTTTCGGTATTTCTGGTGAATTTACGTGACTCTGTATATTTATAACTACTGAAAAGGTCAACGTAAATGTGTACTAGGTCACATAGCAGACTCACATATAATTTAGCCACACATAGCCTAACGGTTAGAGAGTAACCAGGTTGTACGCCGAGGATCTGTGGTTCTGGGCACGTTGCCACAAAATCATATTTCTTACTTTGAGGTCATGAATGCTGTATATCAGCGACGGTCTAAACTCACCATTCGGTCAGATTTAAGTAATCCAGAGATGGCAATGAGTGCTGTTGACTATCTACCTTCCCTGTAATTTATAGTTTAAATCAAAATTTTAAAACAAAATAGACGATCCTTTAAAGAATACCAAACGCCACTAGACATTTCAGTATTGTCGCTAAGTTATTGGTCTGGTTTGTTTTGAATTTTGCGCAAAGCTACACGAGGGCTATCTGCGCTAGCCGTCCCTAATTTAGCAGTATAAGACTAGAGAGAAGGCAGCTAGTCATCACCACTCATCGCCAACACTTGGGCTACTCTTTTATCAATGAATTGACTGTCACATTATAAAGTCCCCACGGTTGAAAGGACGAGCATGTTTGGTGCAACGGGGATTCGAATTCATAGATGTGCAATGGAGAAGTTTCAAGAAACAACGCACCGCAAAATTCTCCTTTCACAATTCTGTAAAATCATAAATAAATAAAACTGAAAACAGCAACTGTTTTGTCTGACTTACGCAATAAAAGTGATTTTTAAGTTTGATCTGCAGTTTCAAATATATTATACATACTTGGACAACACATCATCTTCGGGATCAGTCTAATATAAAATGGTTTTTATTGTCTAACTTAAAAAGCAAAGTTATTCTTAATTTCATTTCTGTAAATACACAAATTAACGGGCCCGACATGGCCAGGTGGGTTAAGGTGTTCGACTCGTAATTTGAGGGTTGCTGGTTCGAATCCCCGTCGCACTAAACATGCTCGCCCTTTCAGCCGTGGGGGCGTTATAATGTGACGGTCAATCCCACTATTCGTTGGTAAGATAGTAGCCCAAGGGTTAGCAGGTGGGTGGAGATAACTAGCTGCCATCCATAATTTATCAGTATAAGACTATTGGGAAGGCAGCTAGTTATCTCCGCCCACCGCTAACCCTTGGGCTACTCGTGTAGCTTTACGCGAAATTCAACAAACATAATTTTGAATAAATAATTCAGTATCAAACCCAGCAGCTTATTATTGAGATAGGTAGAATTAGAAATCCGAATGGGGTCTGTAGAACAAATTTATTCTGTAAACAAACCTGACGACATAATTTGCCAAGTTTTTATGGTTTGTGAGAAAATTGTTTTTCTCTACATCACTTTTTAAAACCAAGTTTCCCGGATCGTGTTTATTCATATCACTGGTTATATAGAAATACATAAGTGTAAGTGGGTACCTTTATATGAAACATAAAAAAGTGGGTACGAATGGAAAAATATTGTGAACGCACCAGCTGAAACACGGGACACGCTTCATAAACTAAATTGTTTCAAGAATTAATTTACTCTTAGCACAAAGTCCTTCAACGGTTTTTCATTATAACTCAAGCGTTGTGATATCAGTTTAACATTACATTTAAAAGAAGTGAAAGTCTGGCTTTACAAAGAAAATAATATAATTTTTCAGAACAGTTTTTAATTCATGAACTTTGTTTGTTTCTTTTTACAATAATAGTCATACAGTTATCCAACATAAACTAAATTATTCATTATTGTAGTATATTACATATACATGTCACCCATTTTAATACTTTTGTAAAACTTCCCCGATTAATTTTCAATATAATTTTCAAACAAATTCAGTATTAATGTTGAAACATTTTATCTTTAAAATTATACAGTACAACTTCTGACCGTAGCAATTAAGTGTTGATATTGAAATATGATAGCTTTTTTTTGTCTTGCCACGAGAGACCAAAAATAGAAAACATGCAGATTTTTTGGTAGAGCGAATTTGTTAATGAAACAAAAATATAGAATTTTTTTATTTCATCAAGACTAGAGATTTTTAGGTATTTTATTTTATTCAAATTAATCCAGAAAACTATGTTTTACTGATTACTTTTTCGTTCGGCCCGGCATGGCCTAGCGCGTAAGGCGTGTGACTCGTAATCCGCGGGTTCGCGCCCGCGTCGCGCTAAACATGCTCGCCCTCCCAGCCGTGGGGGTGTATAATGTGACGGTCAATCCCACTATTCGTTGGTAAAGAGTAGCCCAAGAGTTGGCGGTGGGTGGTGATGACTAGCTGCCTTCCCTCTAGTCTTACACTGCTAAATTAGGGACGGCTAGCACAGATAGCCCTCGAGTAGCTTTGTGCGAAATTCCCAAACAAACAAACAAACAAACAAACAAACTTTTTCGTTCATTGTTTGTAGGAGTTTTTACGTCACTGTTAGTTCGATCAATGTATACTGTTAAGCAGCGGATTTAAAAAAAAAACCCAATAAAGTCAAAATCGTTTTTTTATTGTTTTAAAACAATAAAGATAATAACAAGAAGAAAGACACCTTTGGAAGCTGACTTCATTCATTATCTTATCATATACAAATATTACCATGTCTGTTCCTGAGATTGGGTGTTTGAGTTGGAAACTTTGATACTATGTTAATAGGAGATGCATTCCTGTCAAACTCCAGTTACATTTGTTCATTATTTTATCATAGATTTGCAAGTAATATAGTTGCTATATATTGGTAAATAGTCTAGTAGGTTTAACGATAGTACTGACACTGTTTGAGAAGGATTTGATTATCCCGGTACAATGGAGTTTCGTTTCAGATTTCACTAAGTACCATATGTTTAACATCTACATATTGGGTATACGGCAAAGTCATGATCATTCCACAATAAAATAGAACCAGGATAAACTTATAGTTTGAAGCAATATGATCAGTTTTCCCGAGTACACATTTTGACTTAGCAAGATTTCTAGACGATATAGGAAGGAAATGACATTTCGGATAATTTAGATGAACGAAAGTCCCATAAAAGATATATCAGGATTAACACGACTTCAATACTACACCCTATCTATAATAGTACTTCCACCCTACATAGAGGAAAAGCAGTAGCTGCAAAAATGAACTCTCTGAACCAAAACGCCATCGAAATGAAGCTGCTAATGTAGTTAGCATGATAATATATGAAAGCTAAAACAGATATCACAAGCTTCAACTACAACTCGAAATCACTATTCACTGTCATGAAAACTAGAATCGAAGTAATCTCATCCAACTACATGTCTTTCAAATCTTCCATTTCAGTTAACTTAAACTTTATGTAGTTAAATATGTTAGTTAAAGTTGATGTCACGTAAAATTTAAGGGCCCAACAAAAGTTTGAATTAAGAAAGATTGACAGACACACAATATCGATCAACCTGGTGCAGCCTATCACGTCAGAGAAGATGACGATAAGATGAAATGAAATTATGCTAAAATAATAAGATATGAACTTCAAAAGAGAAAGAAAAATATTCTTCATCCGCCTAACTAACAAAGTAAAATACTGAAGTCAAGGAAATCTGTATATCTCTTACAAACTTGTTTGTGTAATTAGTTAAGTCTTGTCAGGGAGATCATGAGAAACAGAAAACACACCACTAAGAAACCATAGGATCAAACCTCGGCATCCATTCAAGAGAGAACCCTTCTCAAGAATATTCACTGAATGTGGCAGGAGATTACCAGCTGGAACGTATGGTAATTAAAATTTAGTGTCTACTAATAAAATAATGTAATTAATCAATAAATAGGCTTAAGGGTTAAATGAAAAAGTTCACTTATTTTACTGTGACAAAAACTGTAAGAACCAGAATCAATTGATTAGGTGTGGCCTAGTGGTTAACATATGTGGCTGCTCATCGAGAGGTCCAGGATTCGAAAAGGGATGCAACTGAACACGTTTCATGGGTTCTTCGGTTTAGATGTAGCTGGTGTCGGTTGCTTTAAGCTAGAGAAAATGTTATAACGGAACCCTAGTCTTTTATCAGGCAAGTTGGCCCACGGTTTGGGTAAAGTACCGTTCAGGCTTAAATATAAGGAACTGTTATTTATTTACCGCACGCTTTTTACTGGTGTTTTTACCATTCCAGCAAAAAGAGCTTTTTAGAAACTTCGCTTACAAATTAATAGAAGTATTTATTTAATGAAACAAGAAATTAAACTCGCAATGTTTAACTACAGACTTCAGGGAAGAAAACATTCTTCTAAAAATGTTATCATATCGTGTAAGGTTTACGCTGAAACATAATCATAAACATGGACATTTCCACGAAACCTCTCTCGCCTGATTTTAATGTTATTAAAAAACAAATTTCAGCCTCTTTGCTCAAGCTTTCGTCGTCGTGTAACAAAGTTCAAAGGAAGGCACGTGAAGTCCATTTAATCTGTCCAGACAAATACAATCATTTACTGTAGCTATTATTTATGCTTGTAGAACACGCTTGTGACTGGCTATGTTAAAACATGGTTTATTATTGCACAGTTGTTCAGAAACGTTGATTATTGAAAACATCGGTAAGAAGTTATTAGAATTTTTTTGTGCTATTTATCCACGTAACTTCTTACTCACACACCTTCGAATTTTCATATCCAGCTAGAATTATAGTATATTTTTCTGAGATCATACAATTTTTTGTTTTATATAAGTAGTTTTCTAAGATATAGTTATTTGTGTTAAATAAATGTATGAATTCTATTTCCATAGCAGGTGGTTTTCATGTGGTCGATTCCTTGCAGAACTAAGTTGTCGGTTGTACCTATTATATGATTAAGTTAATCCAATTATTTTCCATTAAATCTTAATGCCAATTCGTTGTCGTACTGCCTCTAAGGGGAATACACAGCGGTGGCAAGAAAAGTTAGGCGGCCGAGTCGAGATGCGAACCTCTAGTGAATGTTTGACGAAGAGGTCGCGATTGTTTGCGGTAACTTTGATGCGTCTCCCCGATTGAAAGTCATCCCTACAGTTCAGCCGTCGAGCGTAGTTTAATTTGCAGTGCAAACATGTCTAGTTCCGTATCTACTGAACCGGAACAAATGTAATCTCTGTCCTCTTAAGCTGTGCGGTTTTACTAAAGAGCCAACGTAATTGACAGTCGCCTCAAATGGCGGTAAACTCGACAGGCTTGTACCTAATGCGCATCTCCATCCTGTCTGTGGATCATACGGTATTTACAGTATACTATGTAAGTATTTAACTAGATGTAAATCTGTGTCGTAAGTAATATCACACCGAAGAAAAAACATCTCTGTCACAATATATACACTTGAATATTTCATACTTATTATTTCGTATGTTAGATCCACATCCATTCAAGTAATCTAAAAAACAGAATAAAAAATTCATTGCAAAAATCAATTTATGAACTTGTATAACGTTAGTATGGTCTAGTTTAGCGTTTTTAAATGCTAAAATAATAACCAAGAGAAATTTAGCGGAGAAGGAACGAAAGACGTATTATGTCAAGTATTTCCCTAAAATTTAAAAGATACAATGAAAAACATTGCTTCGAAGAAAAGAAAAAAACTCAGTTTCCAAACTATTGTTAAGTCGAAATAAATATATTTTTGTCACTGTATATAACAGAACAGGGTTAACCTGTAAACCAATTGTTAGCGTAGGCAACAGAACAGAGTTCTACTGTAAACTAAATGTTAGCATACATAAGAGAATCGAGTTCAACTGTAAACTAACTGCTTGTGTAAATACCAGAAACAATGATTAAAACATTGTTCAATAATACACTAAATATCAGTAAAAATGAGAGGAATATAATACAATAAAGCTGAACTTTACCACAAAATAAAAAAATCATGGAAGCTGTAAATAAGAAACCAATTTGAAAAAATACTTTAACACTAAGTATTATTTTATCAGACTTTGAATTCTTATTTGCGGAATGTTTCATAGCACAGGCCCAACATGACAAAAAAACATTTTCAATTACTTAAAGAAAATGTAATCATACTTAATTAACAGTTACGAGTAATCAATCCTGTCATACTTAATTAACAGTTACGAGTAATCAATCCTGATACAATTTATTTTTGTTCTCAAATGTAGCAATAATCATTTTGGAAGCTATCTTTTTTTTATAAGAAGAAACTAGCAGGAATAGTGTTGTTTGGGTGTGACAATGTTGGCATAACTCCATTTACTTCGTCTTCAGAGCAGAAATTGTCTTATTCAGCATATCCATAAGGTTACACTACTCCATTACTGTTTATGTGATTTTCCATTCTTCTATGATGTGCAAGTAACGTGGAATCTACAGGTGTGTAAAGTAAGACGTTCGGTATAGTCTGAGTCTAGAATTAGAGTGTCTAAGCCTGAAAGTTCATTAATAATGCCAACAAGTAGATTTTTGTTTGTTTTTAAGAGCCCTCCTCAAAAATGCATGACAAACTATTTTACTTCTCTCAATGTTATCATGAATCACAACTATTGGATTATCACGAACTTCAGCCTTGTAAGTTGTATATAAATGATCATTAAATTTCTGTACATTTTTCATAGGGTAGTTTCAGTCAAACTCTAGATCATCATTTTCATTCAGGTGCAATACCATTTGTAACATAATGTGCGTCTCATTGCGACAGTTAAATGTTTGAAACGCGTTTCCATGTTCCACAGCGAAGCTCATTAGATGTGGAATTTTTTGTTTCAATTTGATCACATTATGTTCTTGCTTGCTAGATTATTTTGAATTTCGAGCAAAGCTACACGAGGGCTATTTGCACGAGCTGTCCACAAATTAACAGTGAAAGACTAGAGGTTAGGCATTTAGTCATTATCATCCATCAAAAATGGAAGTGTGAACGTCACATTATAACACCCGTATGACTGAAAGGACGAGCATGTTTAATGGGACAAGGATTCAAACCCGCGACTCTTAGTTTAAATTCTTACTTTTCTCGATTTCCTAATTTAACTGTTTTGAATTTGTATTTTGCCCAAATTTCATCAAATGTATGATTCTGTTCTATTTCTGCATTGATAGCAATCAAGTATAGGCATATGAAGATTCAATTACAAGGTAATTTCAAGTAGTAAATAATTGTTTCCTAAAAACACATAAGATTTCAAAAAGCATTATATCCCACAGGAGACCGAACGTTTTGAAAATAGAAGGATTTTGTATTTCAAAATATTTTCTTTCCCTTTAATAACTCGCAGCAAACACGGTATAGAACAAGATATATTTTTCGTAATTGTTAATAATTTTTTATGGCAGAGAAAAAAAGCCATTTTTGACATAAGGTCAGGAAGGCAAAGATTTGTGCTCGTTCAGCCACCAATCCGCCCTTATGCATATCACTGGTTAAAAGCTAGCGTGTTTTAATTTATCAGAATATATTGTTTATTTATTCTTATTGTATTACCAGGAACAGACTTTTACTCTGCTCTTCCTTCGTGTAGAAGTAAAGAAAAAAACTTTTTTAACAAAATGAAGTCAGTGTAGGAATGGCTATTACCAATCCTTCAAAAACAATGTAAACAAGATAGTAGGGAAGGAATTTGTATCATCTCTACATAATAGCACAGAAACACTGTGCAATATATTGTTAACAGAGAAAAATAAGATAAATTAAACTCAGCTGTGATTGAATAGTTATACATATGTTGCTTTATGTTCATTCTTGCATGCGGTATTATGTAGGGATGATACAAATGCTGTTCCTACTATATTATTTTTGAAGGATTGATATTAGCCATCCATACATTTATTTCCTTTTTTGAATTTTTGCTTGTTTCTTAATACAAGGCCTGACATGCCCAGGTGGTTCAGACACTCGACTCATAATCCGAGGGTTGCGGGTTCGAATCCCCGTCATACCAAACATGCTTGCCCTTTCAGCCGTGGGGACGTTAAAATGTGACGGTCAAACCCACCATTCTTTGGTGAAAGAGTAGACCAAGAGTTGGCTGTGGGTTGTGATGACTAGCTACCTTCTTCCCTCTCAAACCAAAATCTTAATACAATATTTCAGTATCTATAGGAAGGTTATATTCTTTACCAAGTTCTAAGTATAATGAGGTTCCAAATGTACTATTGAGTGTTTATTTATTATTGGCTAACAATTCTTGTTTGTAATTTTTGTACTTACGTTTCTAGAGGATCATCAAATTTCTGTCAGAAGGATAAATTCAAGGGATAATGATAACATTGTTTAGACTAGAATTACAATTGTTAATTACTACTTGTTTTTAATGATACTTTTCAAACAGATAATCAGTTTGAAACTATATGACCTCAGTGAAATTGATTGACACCATTGTTTTGGTTTTTCAATTATAGTGTAATAAAAAAGAAAGCAGAGGAAGAAGAAATTGAAACTTTCTGCTGTAATATTTACAGACATTATCAGAATTTGTGACTCATTAGATAGTTGTTGTTATAACAGGAAACACCGTATAGTATTGTGAGGTTTTTATGTGTTTGTTTGTTTTTTTAATTTCGCGCAAAGCTACACAAGAGCTATCTGCGCTAGCCATTCCTAAATTTGTAGTCATCACCACCCACCGCCAACTCTTGAGCTACTCTTTTATCCACTAATAATGAGATTGACCGTAACATTATAACGCCCCCACGGCTGAAAGGACGAGCATGTTTGGTGTGACGTGGATTCGAACCTGCGACCCTCAGATTACGCGTCACATGCCTTAACTACCTGGCCGTGCCAGACCAGGTTTTGATGTAACGGCTTATTGAGGAGATACTTCATTTTGATTAACAATCCGAGCCATTCCTATAGAGCAGGGGTGTGCAACAGGCGGCCCGCGGGCCACAACCCGGCCCGCCAAGCCATTTAGTGTGGCCCTAGTTGTTGTAATCTAACCATGTGGCCTGATCTGTAATCCAACGCAAATGGAATATTTTTAAAAGCATCGATCCTACGGGATTCCCAGGCTTCGACTCGACAAACTTCTAAAATTATCTTTGCTAGAGAGGAGCAGGCCGAATTCGATTGGTCGGCCTCCTTAGGGCATGAATAGGTGGCGTGCACTAGCACTATTGTCTACGACTCAACGTCATGTCCTGAACCTCGCCTTCGCCCGCTGGCGACAATTTTCCCTAACCTCTGCTGTCCGTCATTCATTATTGGTGAAAATTTTATTACCTTTTACAGTTACTACAAGAGATTGAAGGTAAATTGATTATTATTTAGCATATTGTTGTGACTTTACTGAATTTATTAAAATTTTTGCTTTCAGATGCATCTGATTCTATGTACAGTGTGACCTCGTTATTCGCGGGGTTACGTTCTTTACCCTCCCGCGAATAGCGAAAACCGCGAATATTGGATGCAGTTTTAAAACGTATATGTATGCGATTATATACTATATGAAATGCTTCCCAAACACTAATGATACTTATACTCATTGATGCAGTAATAATGTAGCAATATTGCATACTGTTATGTATTTCACTAAATTGTACCGTGCGTTACCGGGCTGTGCTTTGCCGTTTGCGTTGTTGGGGAAGCTGAGGCAGTCAGCCAATAGCAGTCCAATCTTGTTTGGTGAAGACGACAATTGATAAAACGGCTTGATTGAGTAAATACAACAGAAATCTCCTCGAAAAGCCCTTTCAGTCTCTGTGACCTACAAAACGCAGTTCGCGCATAACCCGCGAATGGCGAACCGCGAATAGGCGAGGTCACACTGTATTTTGCTATTCTCAATTAATTTAAGTACCGGAAGGCTATGATCGGGATGCCAATTTAGAAACATGTGTTTCTGTCCATAAGAGGTTCCATGTGTAAATAAATTCTATGTTTTTTCTACTTTGCTATTTTCGTGAGAATAATTTTTGTTTTGATTTCAGGGCTAGTAAAATGTCAGCAGTTAAGAAACGAAAAATTGATGATGAGGGAAGGTTATTCAACAGTGAATGGTGCACAAAATATCTTGTTGTCCCACATAATCAAGGTGTTGTCTGCCTCGTCTGTCAAACTACAATTGCAGTCATGAAAGAGTACAATATTAAGCGACATTACGCAACTAAGCACTCCTCCCAGTTTGATGAAATTGTTGGTCAGGCACGAAAGGACAAAATTGAACATTTAAAAAACATCCATTGAAAAGCAACAAGGTGTTTTTACCACTTTCAAGAAAAATTCAGAACTGGTGACAAAACTGAGTTTTAAGCTTTGTGAATGTATGGCAGAAAAGGGAAAGCCTTTCAGTGATGGAGAATTTATTAAAAAATTGTTTAACAATATTCACAGAATATGCATGTCCAGAGAAAAAATATTTGGTGGAGCAAACTAGCCTTTCCCGCTTTACTGTCTCACGCAGGACAAAAGATCTTTCAGAGGACATCAAAGAAACTTTGAAAGAGAAATTGAATTCGTGTGAAGCTTTCAGTCTGGCTTTGGATGAAAGCACTGATATCAATGACACATCCCAACTTGTCATTTTCATCAGAGCTGTTACTGCAGGCTTTGATGTTTTCGAAGAGTTTTTAGATATGGCAAGCCTTTCCTCCACAACCACAGGACAGGATATTTGTGAACAAGTGCTTAAGGTTGTAGAAAAGTTTGAACTGAATCCTTATAAATTATGTGGTGTTACAACAGATGGTGCTCCTTCCATGACAGGTAGGACAAATGGATTCACCAAGAAATTTCTAACTGCAATTGGAGCACAAGACGTAGTTGTAAGCCATTGCATTATTCACCAAGAGAGCTTGTGCACCAAAGTTCTGGATTTTGCAGAAGTCATGAAAAATGTCGTCCAATGCGTAAATTATATTCGAACACGAGGATTAAATCATCGACAATTTAAAACTTTTTAGATGAGCTGGACAGTGAGTATTCAGATGTTTTGTACTTCTCTGCTGTACGTTGGCTTAGTAGAGCTGCTACTTTGAAGAGATTCTGGAATCTGCGAGAGGAGATTAAGTTCTTCATGGAGAGCAAACGTCAGAATGTGGACTTCTTGAGCAATGAGAACTGGCTGAATGACTTAGCATTCCTCACAGACATTACACAGCATCTGTCTGATTTAAACTTAAAACTACAAGGGAAAAGTCAACTTGTGAATAAGTTGTTTGAGCATATTTGTGCTTTTGAGAAGAAATTGGAACTTTTCCAGGTTCAGTTGAGAAGAGCCATATTGACCCATTTTACATGTCTTGCAACCAGGAAACTGGAATTTCCTAATCTGGATTGCACCAAATATGGAACCAGTGTACAAAAGCTGCGTGATGAGTTTGCAAACAGATTTCCAGATTTCAGACAAACTGAAATTAGATTGAAATTGTTCGCTCAACCTTTGATTTGGCAGTGGAAGACAGTCCTGATGATTGCCAAATGGAACTCATTGAACTGCAGGCTGACATGGACACTAAAAGGAAATTCTCTGAAAACAGTTTGCTAGACTTTTACAAACTCTGTGTACGTGAAAAGTTTCCCAATTTGTGCCGTCATGCACAAAGAATTGCCTCCCTTTTTGGTAGCACCTACTGCTGTGAGCAATTTTTCTCCAAACTGAAGCTCATCAAAACCAAATGTAGAAGTCAGCTGACTGATGAACATTTGACCAGTCAGTTAAGAGTGGCAACCACTTCTGTCAAAGCTGATATTGACAAGCTCTGCAAGGACTCTAAATTTCAAGTGTCGCACTAAAATGATCACTCATGCAAAAATATAAAATATTATTGCTTGCATTTTGAGAATTTTTTTAAATTTATTGTGCATGTACACGAATAAGCTTGTTTTTTAAGTGGCCCCGCTTGATTGATGAAGTTGGTTATATGGCCCACCGACGAAAAATGTTGCACACCCCTGCTATAGAGTCAGTTCTATCGTCTGCCTGATAACTAAAAGGGGAATTCAAGATTGAGAACTGTTTATCAGTAAACAAACAAATATCTAGTGTTGATTTTAAGTCACAGGCAAAAGTAAATAAAATAAACTGGATCCGTAAGAACACATACGATCCAACCAAAAATAACTAATTAATGAGAAGCAATTTTATCCATTTTCCCCAGAATTATATAATTCGAGTTTAAAATTATTTCAAGCATTTCCAAGATTTCAAATGCCTGCATCAACACTCCTACATAATATATAACGTCTTTGTCTAGGCCTAGATTTTCGTGTGCTTGCAATTAGTAGCGAAAACAAAAACGGTTAAATATTTCTTAAACTGTAAATAGTATTTTATATGGGTATACGAGAACATCCTACATTTACGATTTAGAAGTCTAATTGCTAAACATGTGTTGAAAATGTTAAGAAGGAATAATAATAAAAGTACTAATTAATTGTGTCCAATACTGTTATTTGTAGCCTCACATGCACTTTTCCGTCTGGTTTCGTCTTCTCATGATGAACTGTATATAAACGTCTACGTATGTACATGGATATTTTCCATAAATATTTGTTTATTCTAGAGTTTGGTATTTGTGCTGTGGCTTTTGTTGATTTATCAACCCTCCAGCCTTAATTTGGCTTATTTTATTATTAGCAAAATACTTTTGCAATGCCTCAAGTTAAAGAAACAGCTTCCCTTCATAATATTTCATTTCTTCGCTGCTGCATCGACGTTCGGTTGTTGGGCGCAACCTGAGAAAGGTTCACTCGGACCTCTTCCTCCTTTTCTCATTGGAAGGCTAAAAAAGCAACATTTAAAAATATCGCGCCACCAAAGAGAGGTCTGTGACGAGATGAAAACTAGTCTATAATTGGATGAAAATTTGTGTGGATATTAACAGCAGCGATTCGATTTCTTTCCCTGCACTTACACAAACAATAGGCGCTGCCTTAGATATCCCGTGATGACGAGAAACCCATTTGAAGTAAAAATGTATCTCAAGAAGACTGGTATGGGTATTAACACTTACTAATAAAGCAGACAACAACGTTTTGACTTTCCTAGGTCATATTCAGGTCTTAACATTGTTCTCTGCTTTATTAGTAAGTGTTAATACCCATATCAGCTCCCTTAGATAATAATTTACTAAACTGATTATATTTAAAACACTAAATTTGCTGCCATCTATTGACAAAGTTAAATAGTAACTTAATATGTTAGTATATTTTTCAACAAAACTATGGAGAATACATTTTCTCGTAATCAGTTAAAAATATATTGTCTATTCAATAAAAATATATATGTTAGTTACACCCCTTTAATACACTTGAGAGTAAGTTAAGATAAATTAATACTGTTATAATAAGAACATGATTTATTAATAAATTCAAGGACGAAATTCTAATAAAGCTTATTAGATAGACAAATTTCAAATCTGTATTAACAAACTTTGTTAATTTTTTGTTAATTTTTCAAACATCAATTTTGTATTTCTTACTAAATAACACCAAAGTTAAGAAGAGTTTTAAAAGCTATTAACGCAGTCTCTCTCGCATGCGCAAGCATTCCTTTTGCAATATTTTGTCCACCATTCATCAAATTAAATCGTTTGTTTTTCACTCTTGGATCAAATAACAAAGAGCAACAAATATTTTCATAATAACCACAAAGTTAAATATATTATTCGTAAAGGTATGTCACTGATTCACAAGTGTTCCATCATAAAGTTGTTTGAAGTATGTCTAAAACTGAAATATCTCAGTGTGAATTATTACTTAGAAAGCTGCAATTCAACGCTTGTGTACAAAATATTTCGCGTTTATCATTTTATTCTCTCCAAGAATTGTTGTGCTTTGGTTTTGCCATCTGTTATCAACATTTGTAACATTATTTTTACAAAAAAAAAAAAATTGAAAAACGACATTCGAGTAAAAAGATTTATTTTTGATCGATAAATAACAGCTACAAGAAACATCATTAAGATACTTAATTTTTGCTAGCTTTACATAACATAGATGATAAAAATAAACGTTTAATGGCACACAATAAGTATTTAATTTTTTTTAAATTAAGATACAAATTTATAAAAAGAAAGCGTTTTACCTGTGAGTTCTCCATTTTCACCTTAATTGCGTAATTTTTCAAAAACACTTTTTAAACTGGAGCATCACTATAACCAGAAATTGGGATATAGTATCTTAATGACACGTTGTTGATATGATGGCATGATAAAATAAAATATCAACAGACTTTGCTAACTAATTTAATAACGATGACATATTTAACAAAATTTATTAGGAAAACATTTTTCAGGTCTTTAATAATGTACTTTATTCTCGCCCATCACATTTTTCATACCTACCAAATAATGCCAGCTTTTAGCATAGTATTACTTGTTAAATAGTTATTGACACTAAGTTAAAAAGGTTATTCGTAAATGAATAACTTACTTAAATAAATCAGAAGTTGTTGTTAATCAAAAATCACTTTTGGTAATCATGTAATCACAGCAATTATGATGTTAATAAATTTCAAAAAATATAACTTTTGTTCTTATATAGCGAGAATTTATGTTGTAAGCATCACGTTATCATTAATTCAGTAAGTGTCAGTAGAAATAGGTCTTAATCTTGATATTATTTACAGAACTATCAAAATCATTTTAAAAAAGGGAAATAAAAGTATTACTTTAGAACCACTCACTGAATAAATTAAGAAAAAAAGGGTTTGTGTTATCATTATTCCTTGGCCTATCTTGTCAAATAATATAATAATTAAGAAAAACATAATATCTTTCCGATGTATAGATTGGTCAGCAAGAATAACTTGATTATTAACTTAACTAAAAACAAAATCGATTTGTTTGGAAAAACTGGTATAAATAAAATAACGAATACATTTGAAATACGGAATTAATTAACACAAAATAAATGTTAAAAATCATAACACAAATATCTAACCCTTAACCGAACTTATTAATGAATCTAAACATATGACTCAATGGAAGAACTGCTATGATGGCACAATCTTCGAATACTAAGAATAATAATATCCGTGAATCTACTTAAACAATTAAAGATAATAATAAAACTAAAGTATAAGTAAGAACCACAGAGACTTACTGTTAACAGATGGCGCGAAATTCGTTGAGTTAAATCGACATTTACATTTGATCCAAAGTTCAGGAACAATTGTTCGTTTGTTTTTTAAATTTCGCGCAAAGTTACTCCAGAGATATTTGCGCTAGCCTCCTCACCGTTGAAATGGAGAGGATGTTTGGTGCGACGGGGATTCGAAGTTGCGATTCTCGACTTACAAGTCGAATGCTTTAACACACTTGGCCATGTCGAACCTTTGATAAACCCACTTTGTTCAGACCTCAACTCTAGCAAAATATCCCACCACGTATGACGATATTGAAACATGTAGAGTGTTCGTGATTACGTTCATTCTTAAGGTTTTGTAATCTTTATACAGTTAATTACTGAGTAAGTGTTTTATTGTATTTTGAGATTGGTTAAGGGTTTTATAAATATTTATGGTGCGCTATTGAACATTGATGTTTCTTTTAACATCTGTATTATTTATAATTGGCATAAGCGTCTTCTTAGCCTTAGTAAACTTTAAATGTTCTATTAAATTAATAACTAAATACCAAATCCAGTTATATTATCCGTTTATTACCACCAACTATGTTCTTACACCTATAAACTGCTGGCCAAAATTTTAAGGCCAATGAACATAAAGAAAAAATATGCATTTTGCGTTGTTGGACTAAACAAAGATCAAAATAAGAAAAGGGAAAATAAAAAACCTTTTTTCAGCATTTAATAGGGAAAATGTGAACACAATGAAATAAGCTTAAATGCTAGCTGGTAAAAAGTTTAAAACCATACCAAAACAGGGTAAGAAATGCCCAACAAAAGGTCTCAGTAGTGAGTTGCACGGCTGTCATTGCGAATAACTGCAAACATTCGCTTTGGCATGGTCGATATAAGCGTTCGCAGAAGGCTGGCTGGAATGTTATTCCAAGTGGTGAAGATGGCTTCACGAAGATCACGCACTGTTTGGAATTAACGTCCATTTTTATAGACTTTTCTTGCCATCCACCCCCAAACATTTTCAATGGGGTTCAGTTCGGGCGAACTCGCTAGATGATCAAAAAAATCACGTTATTCGCCATGAAAAAATCCTTTGTCCTCCGGGCATTGTGGATTGCAGCGTTGTCTTGCTGAAAGATCATATCATTTCCATATAAGCGAGGGCCTTCAGTCAATAAGGATGCTCTCTCCAACATGCCAATGCAGCCAGCTGTTGTTTGACGCTCCTGTATAACCTGAAGCTCCATTGTTCCATGGGAGGAGAAAGCACCCTAGATCATGATGGAACTTCCTCCATTGTGTCGGGTAGAAAATGTCTCTGGTGGAATATCCTTATCATGCCAGTAATGTTGGAAGCCATCTGGATTATCCAGGTTAATTTTTTTCTCATTAGAGAACAAAATATTCTTCCACTTTTTTACGCTCCATGTTCGGTGCTCCTCTCAAAGTTTAACCGAGCTGTTTCGTCTTGTGGAAGGAGGCGTGGCCTTTGAAGACGTTTACAGTTTTTAAAGCCTTTCTCTCGTAGATGCCATCTTATTGTTCTTGAGCTGTATTCTACGTCCGTAAGGACCTTAATTTGGTTCGACAATCGACTGGTGTCTTGACGGACAACTCGTCGAATCCTCCTGCTCAACGGCGGCGAAATTTTCTTGGGCCGACCACTTGAAATTCTCGTTCCGTATCCCTCAGGGTTTTTTAAGAAATTTGCAACAGCGGTTTTACTACGCCCAATCTCACCATCGATGACACGTTGAGAGAGACCTTGCTTTTGCAGCTCGACAATTATGCCTCGTTCAAACTCTGTCAACTTTTTAGCCTTTGCCCTGTTTTTACCCAATGAACACAGGAGATGTCAGTGGGAGATGTTGACAACGCTAATGCTTGAATACATATGACTAAATTTCGTTACGTATTTATCGATTTACGCTTTGTTTCAGTATGGTCTTAAACTTTTGACCAGCTAGTATTTCGAATAATTTCATAGTGTTTACATTTTTCCTATTAAATGCTAAAAAAAATTATTTTTATTTTCCCTTTTCTAATTTTCATCTTTCGAAGCTCTACTCAAGTAAATGGTTGAGTCTAACAATGTAAAATGCATATTTTTTCTTTACGTTCATTGACCTTAAGATTTTGGCCACCAGTGTATGTAAAAACGTTTAGATCATCCTTAATTCATATTTTCTTAATGTAAGTTTTGGTTTTGTGTCTTAGCGATTAACAACAATAACAAAAAAAAAAAAACGTAAAATTTACCACAATGTGTTTTCTCATTATCTTAAAGTTTAAAGAAAACTATTAGCAATAAATTACTAATAATACAGTTTCTCATGCAGAATTGTTGAAACAAAGTTTTACGTTTGACAATATGTGGTTTCCCCATCAGATAGAATTTGAACTGTCTGAAGTAACTTCTATACTCACCGAGACAATAGGATGGGCAGGAGCTTATGTTGACTTGATTGTTTTTAACTCTGTCTGGATTCGTATTTAAACTTCTGTAATATTTCAAGCTTATTTGATTATTTACCCTTTTCACAGATATATACTTTTTTCAGTTTTTTTTCATTGTTGGTTTCCATAAGGTGTGATGAAAAATTTGAATTCATTTTCCCCAATTTCTAAACACGACTGTGACTGTATTTTTTATTTTGATTTCTTTGTTTCACATAATTATTCCAAGGTTGTTTGTACGAAAGAAGGTGAGTATAGAGAAGTTTTTTGTTACGTGTGTTGTATAGTTTGTAAAAAAGATCCCCAAATGTATGTTAGCTCATTTTACTCCGTTTGACATTTCGTATAGCACGTGGGTTTATTAATTTTAAGTTAATGGCCTTTTACTTTTCAAACAAAAATGTGACAATTAACTTAGTTGTATCGCTGTTATTGACAGAATTTGTTTTAGTTTTTAAGTATTTTTCATAATATCCAGATGGCAATAAGTGATAAGTTTACGTAATAAACGTGAAAAATGGTGAGTTTGGAGACATCAAGTGTTGAGAAGAAGCATGTATGGTGTCACTATTAGTCGATTGTTTTCGTAAAATTTCGAAGAAACGTTATTTATGTCAATATTTAAATGGAAAATGTTAACGTGTTTGTTTTCGACATATGTCCTGGAAAATTTAATAGGTTAATTTTATGAATTTAAAAGAGTTAGAAAATCGTCAAGTTGACATTTGGAGCTCGACCAAAAAATAAATCATTTTACCAACATATCTATACCTATATTTTACACGGTGTGTATTGCTTTCACCACTAAATAATTTATTCTCTAAATTATACATTAAAACTTCTGCAAGGTGAAAGGTAATGGCCCGTAATCGTTCTGTTTATATACTCTTCAAAAAAAGAAACGCAAAAGCCAAAATATGAGACAAATTGTTAACAAGTTTATTCCGGGTAGTTCTGTATGACATGTGTGAAACTTTACACATTCACTGCTGAACATCCAAAGTCTGCAAAGGCGAAGTCCACACTCACTAGTTGAAGTTTGACGTCACTCAACGTCAATAACGAGTATGCCCCCCCGTGAGCATCAATAACTGCTTGGCATCTCCTGCCCATGGAAGCGATGAGATGACGAATCACATCCTGTGGAATGGCTGTCCACTCAGCCTGCAAAGCTGCTGCAAGCTGAGGTAGAGTCTGCGGTTGAGGTTGTCGCAGACGTCGGTCCAACTCGTCCCAAAGATGTTCGATGGGGTTTAAATCTGGTGATCTGGAGGGCCAGGGAAGAACTTTGATGTTGTGGTGTCTCAAGAAGACAGTGGTGAGTCTGACTGCGTGAGGACGGGTGTTGTCATGTTGAAAAACGTCGTTGACGTTCACCATGATGGGTTGCACATGGGGCCTAAGAATCTAGTAGACGGTTTCGTACGGTCTGATCGGAAATCCTACGCAGCCCTGGTATGGTTGAGGCAGTAGACGTCACAGTGGTGGTCCTATCCCGAAGATGACGTAACCGGATGTTGCGATCTTGTGCGGGCGTGGTCACACGAGGTCTGCCAGATCGTGGACGGTCACGAGTTGATCCATGTTGTTGGTGACGATTCCATAGCCTTGTGATGGTGCTTCGGTGGACATTCACAGCTTAGGCAACATCTGATCGAGATTCGCCTGCTTCCAAGCGACCAATGGCGTTGTTGCGTTGCGCTTCAGTCAGTCTTGGCGTAACTGTATTGCGTGTCGGTGGCTATGGAAACCGAGAACCCGTCACTTTTATAGGGATTTTGCACATGTTGTACTTGCAGAACATGCAGATCTCTCAAACACATTTATTGGACACGCATGCGTTTTGGCGAAAAATCCGATGTTTTCCTCCGTTTTCAAAGTGCACAACTTTTATTGTCATTTTGGTCTGACAATCAGTGCCTTAACACGTGTAACATCACATACTCTGAGCTTGTAACGTTATTACATATATTTCTCTTTAAAATAACAAAAATATCCCTTTTGCGTTTCTTGTTTTGAAGAGTATATATTTTCATTAAGTTTGAAGTAGTTCTAATCTAAGCAAGTTGTTGCTGTTGTTAAGAGATTCGGAACTGTTACAGGATTCACTCTGTTTTTCGTGCAGTAAATTACTAACAATCTGTTCACACTCTTTAACAAATATACTGATGAGAAAACTATAAACATCAAACGAAATAATTTTGATGTTATTTGATGTCCCCACATTTTTATTTTGTCTAGAAGTTTCAAGGACTTTTTACACTGTACTTATATTTGAAACCACTCTGATATTCGAAAATATTCCGTGATTCCTGTTCACGTTTCTACAAAGAAGTATTAAAACAAATCCAGACAAAGTTTAAAATGATCAAATGAACGTAATTCCTCCCAAATTGCCGCAGGATGAATGTCAATATTACTTCCTGTTCTTTGGGGTAAACTGATATATATTTGTTTTTAAGGGGAACCCATTTAGCTTACAAACGATACGTAAAACAGCTATTTGTGGTACAATATGCTAATTTCTGTAAGTGAGAGACGTTCAGGTAGAACGCGTTACGTACAAGTACCTTAAATATTGTATGAGATCTTGTCAGTATTTAAGGTGGCCATTGGAAGCTGTAAGTAAACAAATATGACATTGACCCAATTTTGTCAACGCCTTATAAATGTAATTACGTACTGAGGGAATTGATCTAATTTCTATCTCATTCATACGTCATCAACCCTAGGGTGCACGCTCTTATTTACGCATCGCCAAGTTGTATAACAGAAGAATGTTATAAATAACAAGGACTCATTGCTGGGTGTAAAGCTATGTCACATTATATTATTAAGTCATTATCATCAGCGGTGCATTCTTAACATTGATTTGTTTTCATATTATTTCATTAGATTTATAGTTTTATAATTAGTATTTAATGAGACTTTCTGGGATACTGTAGATAACTTTATTCAATTCTTATCAGAATAATGTGTATGTGTCCTATCTTTGAAGCTTTTAAGAACAAACAAAATATGTAAAATAACTGTTGTCACAGCATGATGCACAAACATGCATTGCCCAAAGGCATGACCCACTTTCTACAAGTAGTGTAAATAAAGCAGACACACTTCAATATTTTAAAACGCCCTATATTGTATGTAAGTACAAGTTTCAAGATGTAAAAAGAATCTGTATAGGATACTAATTATAGGCGTGGTTTAACGAAACAACCATATCTAAATATAGAGCACAAAAGAACAGTTGCATGAGTGTGACCTGAAAATTAAATTGCTACATGTCGTATAAAGTATACATTTAGGCATTTAAATAAGGAACTTGAAAATCCACTTCATTTCAATTTATGTAATGAAAGTGAAAGAGTAAATACATGCTATAAACAACAGACAGTTTCCGAGGGATGTAACATATGTTTAACAATAGTGAAGCTGGCGTATGTCTAATGTTAACATATAATTCTATTAATTTGATATATTTAAATCAATAATTCTATATTTATTTTTATTTTTATTGACAGACAACTAGTAAATGTCCCAGAGCCAAAACATGCATTATTCATTTGATCTTATTAGTTACTATCTATCAGACGTTGAAATAATCTGTCAGTGTTGTCTACAGTTCGAATATGAGTTTCTAGCCACTTGCAGTACTGACTCTTTCAGGTACGTGATTACTACTTTTGTATGCATAGCCATATACAGAAGTAAAGTTACAATATTCAAGTCTATAGCTCTTCCACCCATCCACAAATACAATACAACTAACAGTCAGGTAAATAGACAGTGATTAAACTACATGAAAGTGTTAATGGTGGTGAGGTTAAAATCTTAAATTATAGTGTTGATGGTTTCTTGAAGGTGCATAACACTATATATGAATTTCATGGGTGTTTCTATCATGGGTGTAATTTAGGTTACAATGCTGACACAATACATACTGTCCTAAATAGACTAATGTGGTCTGTTAAAGATACATTATACAGGAAACATAAACTAGAAGCTCAGGGGTATCAGTATTTCGATGTAGAAACATGAATTTAATCATATGAAATCCTCTGATACAAATTTAATTAGTTTTTCCAATTAAGAATCACACAGTTGTGTGGATATATATATACAGTTTCTGTGATGTTAAAATTAATGATATTACCCTTCTGTACAATGTGGAGAAAAGTGAAAAGATAAAGTGATTTGACTTTACATCTCCATATCTATAGATAAATAAGTACTGTTAGTATCCATTTGGTCATCTCATTATCATCACAATAAAGTTTTCAGAGGTACATAATTATTTCAGTTTCATTAACCCTCAGGAAACTCTACCATCCTGTTTTACCATGAGTAGTAACAGCAAATCAAGCATCCTTCACTGTAACATGTATGTCAGTCTAAGAATACTGCCCCAAGTAGTTGTTGTTGTTTTGAATCAAGCACAAAGCTACACAATGGGCTATCTGTGCTCTGCCCATCACGGATATCGAAACCCGGTTTTTAGCGTTGTGGGTCCGCAAACATACCGCTGAGCCACTGAGTGGCCTATTCCAAGTAATCACTCAAATGACAAAAGAGTGTTATTGGCACATGGGACACTGAAGAGATGGAAAAGCAATGGAATGTGGTTATAAGATAATTCAAAGTTATGGAATTTACCATATCCCTAACAGATCCACGCAACTGTTTAAAAGTTATAGAGACACATTTTTAAAAATAAAACAGGAAAGTTCAGAATTACCCTTTCACTGAGTTACATCAGAGGCAAAACAGAAATTTATTGAACAGTATGATAAAAAGGAAGGTGTGCAACTGATACCTGAAAACATAGAGTTTAATCCAGGTAGAAGATCTGTTGAAAAACTTTGTATTAACTATTTCTTAGGTCATTGGAGTATGTGTGAGGGCGAATTGTAACTGGACTACATAATATCTGTTAAACAGTTTTACTCTTTAATGAATGATAACAACAGAATTGTAACAGATATCACACTAGTTAATGACAAAGTTATTGCTCATCATTGTCGACACAAGAAGTGAATCTGCCTCAAAAAGATCGAAATGAGACTGTAGGAGACGTGCCCAAGTGATATATATAGATGCATCGGGATGACTTCGACCATGATAAAAACTGAAGGATTTTATTTAAAATATTCCCCACACGTTATTAAAGAACTAGCATTCAAATATTTATTTAGCAGTAATATAGGCGTGTTTTTCTTTAAACAACCGTTTTTGAAATGTAGTGAACTTTTGAAGTTTCTCTGAAGGCTTCGTAAAGTTGATTTGAAAAAAAATAATGTTATATTTTCATATAATAAAGCAGAGTTACCATCTGATGAGTATCAGTAGAGGAAACCACAAGTCTCCAAGCCAAATGGAAAAGAGCTTTGGACAGGTATTACACCACAGTTCCAAAGTAGAATAAGCACAAAGGTGTAGTGAAGAGGTAACTCAGAAGAAGAGAAAAGTGGAATGGCCTGCTATAAATAAGAGAAAGATATGTATTGAATTCCGTAGGGACGTCATCAGAGAAATATCAAACAGTTTTGACTAATTCTGTTGCTGAAAATGGAAGGTAATATCATGTTTGGGATAATAGCAGAAAGGCTGTCATTTTTTCTTGTAGAGAATGACTTACTTAACATCTATTCTCAGAAGGCAGAGATACCAGGATTTCTGGGGTATGTGTAGCATATAAGCATGATATGGCATATCATTCAGAAAGCAAAATAATAGCAATGATATATGAGAGTGACGCGACTTGATCTTGCCGATGCATATATATCTGTACGATATATACTGATTGTACACCTTAAGTCATAAAAACACACTCAGAGTGATTGTTGATGCAGTCAAAGAAAGTATGTTTGTTTTTTTAATTTCTCGCAAAGCTACTCGAGGGCTGTCTGCGCTAGCCGTCCCAAATTTAGCTGAAAGGGGGAACACATTTGGTGCAACCGGGATTCGAACTCGTGACCCTCAGATTACGAGTCGAACGCCTTAACCCACCTGGGCCATGCCGGGCCCGTCAAAGAAAGAGTGCAGAAAGCTAATGAAGAAGAGGTAGCAAACTGGTTCCAGACAGCTCCTCAAGAGCAAACTGGTTCCAGACATCAAGAGGATCTTGGGCCAGGTAGTTATGGCAGCAATCCATGAAGACACTCTCCTGTGCAAATACCTCGAATACATCAGCATATCATATTCAATATTTTTACTCTAATTATTAAAAGTGGGTTAGGTGGGTTAACAGTGGCCGAGATATTAGTTTGTAATATGATAATTCTAACTCGCTGATAAGGAGTTAAAAGGTTTATTTCCTCCGGTAACTTCTTTGCAGTTATCAAATAATTTTTTAACCAAATTTTGATCCCCTTCACGTGACCCAGAATCATTATATTACAGAGTATTCAACATTATTTTAAAACATAACTCATAGATGAAACCTGTAAATTAAATTTGGTGTTTTGTTTGTTTGTTTTTTTAATTTCGCGCAAAGTTACACGATGACTATCTGCTCTAGCCGTTCCTAATTTAGCAGTGTAAGACTAGAGGGAAGGCAGCTAGTCATCACCACCCACCCCCAACTCTTTTACTAACGAATAGTGGGATTGAACATAACATTATAACGCCCCCACGGTTGAAATGGCAATGGCATTTAGTGAAACTGTTATTCAAACATGCGATCCTCAGATTACGAGTCGAGTGCCTTAACCAGTTGGCCATGCCGGACCATTAAAGATATAGTGTTTGGATTTACTTATAGTCTCTGCAGGTATAATAGAATCATCTGTAATAGTTCGGTTTACAAAAAAGTGAATATACTTATATCCATCATCTTTAAATTTTTGAGCAGGAAATTGTTCTCTAGTGTTAACATTGATAGTAACAATAGGCTTAGGAGATAGTTTACTGACGTCCAAACCTAGAATTTATTTTGGGAGGTCTATAGGATGTCTAGTAAGGGATGAAGTAATTTGTTCTCTTTTCATTTTCTGTGAAGTATTTTAAATGTAAAGTCTTGAAATTTTAATGACCAATGCATGAGATTACCAGTTAACTTCAGATGTTGTTGTTGTTGTTTTGAATTAAGCACAAAGCTGAACAATGGGCCACAGGTATCAAAACCCGGTTTTTAGCGTTATAAGTCCGCAGACATACCGCTGAGCCACTGGGGGCGCTAACTTCAGAGTTGTCTGTAACAATTTCAATACAGCGTGGTTAGTTATAAGTGTAAATTCTTTTCAATCTGGATGTATCTTAACTTTTTATACTGGATATCTAGCCATAGTCTTGTCTAACTATGTAGTAGTTTAGTTTTTGTTTGTTTGTTTTTTTGCAAAGTTCAGTCATAGGAATGCTCTTAATCCAACATTGAAAAAAAAATGTAAGTATGCAAAAACAAAACAAAACATTTTTCTCTTTTCATGGAAGTCGCAAGATAGGGAATTCACATAAAACCTGCTGTAATCTCTGGAATGTATCTTCAAACTCTAGAGTCTCTTTTCATCTGACGTAATTCCTTCGTAACTTATACGAGTATAAATGTTTCCGCAACTGTAACAAGTTATGGATGAACTTATTGTAACAGGCACTTATTTAACACTTTGCAGTTTCTTGGAGCTAGGAAGTCTGTAACACAGTTTACTTGGTCATCACTTGTGTCATCAGAAGAGAGTTTAAATGCTACGTATGTTACTTTTGATTGGTAAAATTTGGTTTGAGAAACTTTCGTAGAATGATTAGCTTCACATAACTTGTATAAAACTAATACAAGATATTTCTTATATTGTTCTAATATAAGTGAAAACGGTATATCATTAGCAAAAGTCTTGGAACATCCAATTCCTTCTGTTAAAGCCATCTTTAGATAAGTCTTTGGAAGGTGGTAGATGAGTTTTTAAGACAAAAGGGGCATTTCCTTACATTGATAAAGTTCGTTACCAGTTATGAAGGCAAGCTTATGTATCTTAATAGTTATTTGCCAATATCTATATGATACGTTTAATGTACTGATACAGATTGTCCCTGACAAAGCATTCAATATATCACTTATATGAAGCAATGAATAGTGATCAATTTAACTACCTGTAGTCCACACAAAACCTAAAGCCATTAGTCTTCTTGACACTAACTACTGGATGAACTGCCTGGTTTAATTAATCAGTCACAAAGAACTTCATCCTCTTAATTATGTAGCACTTGTAATTTAGTGGGATTATAATAAACATTGTTTGTTTGTTTTTCTTTTGTGGTTACAATACCGCTTTCAGAAAAATCTGAGAGGCAATGTTTAATCTTTAAAATATCGGCATATTTCAACACAAGTTGCTTTAATTATTCAGTTTTTAGTTTTTAAATGTGAATAACGTACTTCTTACATCGATATTTTTTCAGTCTCAGACTTATGCGGAGGAGATACCACATTAAAAACATTTGTGAAGAAGTTTGGAGTTGCTTCGCTTTGCTGGATGAAATCTAATCAAATTGAAATATGATAAGACAAATCTTTCATGAAAACAATATATTGGTCCGCAATCATATTTGTTATCAATAGTTTTGCTTCAAAATATTCTAACAGTTGACAGTTAGTGATCCCATATGTAAGACACAGGTTACCTTTAATGCAAGTTTTTAGTTAAAGTCTAGGATCATTTCTCTTGATTTGTTTTCATATATTTTCATTTACTACAACCTACTACTTTTGCGTCATTAATGTTTAGGGTTAGATGTGGTAGATCCATTATTGCTGTTGTTAGACAGTAAATGTGGGATTTTACTTTCACAGAACTCAAAACTCCTTCTTTGATCACTGCTGTCCTTCGTTTGTTTGTACTGTTTACGTGTTTTATTTTCTTGGGACGATGCATATAGAAGTGCCCTATTTGATTACAAGTATAGCATTGTACAGCTCTATTACCGCGCACAACTTTAATCACATCACTATTAAAAATAAGTTGTTGTTTGTTATTATGCACAAAGCTAAACAAAGAGTTACCGATGCTTTGCCCGTCAAGGATATCAAAACCAAGTTTCCAGCAGTATAAAGTCCACAGACAAGCCACTGAGGGAGCTTATTTATTGTTCTGGCAGTGCTCGTATTATTTTGTAAATTTTAGCATATCAATAACAGATATAACAAAGTGACATTCTAATATTTTACATAAAGAATTCTGAAATTGTAATGTAATACACTTCACAATTTCTTTCTGTAGCTTCAGGGTTTCATAATTTATATATTTTCATTATTTTTCAAATAAGCCTCTCAAACGAAACCCCTGTATTAGCATGGTATTTCCTACTAAAGAGTTCTTTGACCAATTATATATTATCTAACACTGCTGGGTACAAATCAGTCAATGTTTCTTCAAATTCTCCCCAATGTTCGGAAGCAGTTTCTGATCTGAGATTCTTTCACCATTCTAGTGGTCCTCCCTTCAAACAAAAAGTCGCGGTTTCCACCCATTTAATATCAGGTATTTGATACATATAAACATATCTTTCTAAACTTTAGAAAATTTTAAAATATTAAAATCCGGCTTACCACCGCATTTCTCATCAGGAAGGAGTGGTGGGTTGACTGTGAAGTCTGTAAGAGGAATGGACTTTCGACGTTTGTGGTTGAAGCTAAGGGGAGAGACATTTAGGCTCTTTCGGTAGTAGTCAGTCACCAACCATATTAGCATTTCTCAACCCTTTTTTTTTACCAATACTCACATAGACCGCTTCAGGTTTGCCACATAAAACTCACTAACTTCCATAGTAACACAGTTATTTTCAAACATTCTGTAACTTATATTTATCTGAATTAATAGCTCGATACCAAATTGAGAAACAAAAAGCATCCAAAATCACAATTTCACCGTTATATATATATATAAATCCCTATTCGGGAATCAATATAATGATCTAAAACAAACATACCGCCACAATCAGGGTTCAATAACACTTAGAATTAAATTAAACACTTACAAAAACATAGTTAATAAACAGTGTGCCTCGCCAGAACTTGACACTATTGTTAATGAAAAATATATCATACTTATCAATATAGTTTTTGCAATTAACAGAACCAGAAAAAAAGAGCCAGAAAAAACAAACCTACTTCCAAAATATATACACCAACAAAACAAACACCTTTCAATATTAATAACAATATCGAGTGATAAATAACTACAGTTAAATAACTGTTTCACTTATTTCCTTACTCTCTCTATTTTCATACCTCTGGTGGGTAGAACACAGACAGTCCTTTGTGCAGCTTTCTACTTAATAACAAACAAAAATAACTTATCAATGATATCATTATTATATTATTAAATTATTTTAATTGATATGTTACTTTAGAGTGCGATTTCTTGAATAGTCTATTAAAATAATAACATATATCATTATCAACTAATTTCCCATCTTTGATATATTCCACGTATCCCTAGTGTTATCTCTCCTTTTTCATCAAATGTTTCAAAAACTCACCAATCGATTGATAAATTCTAAAATTCTATTATGTTAATAAAATATATTTCTAAAAATAAATGGAATAATGTAAAAAGACGGACTTTATTTTAAAAATTGTGTTAGTGTTCATTATCATGAAACTAAATATAAAAAAGTAGAATATAGATGTGGAGTGAAAGTCATTAAAATACGTTTGGAAAAGCACAAGGAATGTTTCCTCGCTTCCTCTGTGTTGGTATTTGGGTAGTGATGTTAAATACCCAGGAGGGTCAGGTGCACTAGACCTCTAAAGTTTCCTCCTTAGAAAAATATTATATTGTTTGAAATTAAGCACAAAGCTACACAATAGGCTATCTATGTTCTTCTCACTACGAATGTCAAAATCCGTTTTCTTGTATCATGAGTTTGCAAATGAAAGGCAATCAAATGAATAAAGTTAAAAAGTTTAGTATATGTAAGGAAGAGAAGCCACTTGGTGATTTCTATGAAACCAAATACAACAGTGATGGTTATTATTTTGAATATACATAATGTTAATGATTATTGTAGAAAAACTAAAAGTAAAATGTCAACGCGAGTTAAAAGTTATTAAATTACGTCTTGAAAAACACACAAACATGTTCTGCACGTATTAAAACAATGAAGACAAGCAATAAGGACTATATTAATAAATAAATAGTAACACATTTAATGTATGTGTTGATAATAATAAAATGGATGATTTAAGTGAAGAATAATTTAAAAACAATGATATTTGTGATAAACCAATAGGCGTTGAAAAGACACTTCACGATCAGAATCATTTGAGTGAATCATATAAAGGACTACAATAGTTTTAGTCTATTATTTAGAAATTGTTCATTCATTCCAATATTTATAACAGTGTATATGATAGTCACCGGTTTATCAAAGAATTACATTCGATGAAGACGTTACTCTAATTCCAAACAACGAAAAAACATCGTCAAGTAAATATATCGGTAACTGAAACTATGATTCTTACACTCATTTAAGTTTATGGCTCGCAGCTAAGATAGACAAAGTAGTGTTTTCCAGAAGATAAGCTTTATCATGTAATAAAGAAAGGAGTATATCCTTATGATCATATGAATTCGTTTGATAAAGGTAATGAAACACAGTTACTACCAAAAACAATTTTACAGTATAATGAACGCATTTGATATTTCAGATACTATAACCATGTAAAAAACGTTTGGAGAGAGTTTAATATACAAAACATGGGAAAATATTCTGATTTCTGTATAAGATTGATGTTATGTATTAGCAGATATTTTTGGAAACTATAGAGATGCTTGTTTGAATACATATAGATAAGACCCTGCTTGGTATTACGAAACTGAATTAGAATTATTGACTGAATAGAATATGATATGATCTTAAAGTGTGAGAAAGATATTCATGGAAGTACATCACTGCGTTTTAATAGATATTTCAAAGCAAATAATAAATACATGAAAGGATATGCTCATAATAACACTTCTAATTATTTAGCTTACCTGTATGCGGATGGTCAATAAGACAGAATTTATCCTATTGAAGATTCAATTAGAGTGATACAAATATTAATGTAATGAAAGTAAGTGGTGATTTCAAAATATGTTATACGTAGACAGTACAGCACTTCACTGTAATAAAATATACATATGCTAATTTAAGCCTAACTCCCCATATAGAGTTACAACAAAATCATTTTTTGATTTTTCATTAGATGGTTGTGGATGTTACATGAACAATCATGTGTAAGCTACATTTCGTGCACAATTGCTTCCAAATTTAAATTATAGCAACTACTTTCTACATTTTTTGTGGGTGGGGCATTCTCCCCCCTAGCAATAGGTGCTGGTTTTTGATCTCACATATTAGATCCCTCCTTTTAAACATTCGAATTACGGATATCAGTTGCCTTTAAAATACTATTATTATTATATTTTACAGTAGAGTAACATTTTACAATTGTATGTCTGGTTCTGTTTATTTCGTCATGGTGGATTAGTTTAGTTTCTTTTCGATTTCGCGCAAAGCTACACGAAGGCTATCTGCGCTAGCCGTCCTTAATTTAGCAGTGTAAGACTAGAGGGACGGCAGCTAGTTATCACCACCCACCACCAACTCTAGGGCTACTCTTTTACCAACAAATAGTGGAATTGACCATCACATTATAACGACCCCACAGTTGAAAGGACGAGCATGTTTCGTATGAGGGGGATTCAAACCCGCAGCCCTCGGATTACGAGTCGAGTACCTTAATCACCTGGCCATGCCAGGCCGGTCATGGATGAAGCCAGTAATGTAGGAATTAGAGACGGCTCAGGATGCTAGATGATCATTAGTTGGATCAAGTAATATGTCCACTTCCATCTCTATCGCGTTTGGATCATTTTTTTCAAGTTCATTAGCCATCCCTACATAGACTTTTTATTTGACGACATTTTTATCCTAATACTTGTTTGTCTATAATAGGGCGTACGGGAGTTATTAGGTTATAGAGTGTATGATAAAGTTTTATAAATTTTGCATATAATAATAATAATATGTAGTAAAAGTTTGTGAAAATCTTTTTACTTTTTTAAAATGATAATACAGTTATAGTTACCGCTAAAAATACGTAGGTGCGAGGCCTGTTGAAGAAAGATGATGTTGAACGAAAATAAGAAATCACGGTTTTTTCTGTCTGTCGATTTTCGACTTTGGGACGTTCTTGATAGCTATAAAGCAGCATATACATCATAAATAGAGCGACTATGCCAAATAGCTCTTCTTATCTAGCTTATGATGACCTGTAGAGAAGAAAATCATGATAACTTTGTATTACCACCCCAAGACAGGTGATGCAATGGGTGGAGATATATGAGCAAATAATACAGTTCGCGTATTACTCTGTCTATCTCCTCAAACCACATACGTTGTAGTTTATGCACGCTTCCTCTATCTCGAATACTATTCTCTTTCTCTTGAAATATACTATGTTCAAAGAAACTTATCGAAAAGGGTGGATAGCAAAGGGATATGTTATATTCAGTTGCAAATATTAGACCTTCTACTTACTCACTTTCTTTAAAATAAAAAGAATGAAAACACGTTAACAGATAATTTAGTTAAAAATAACTCATACATCAGATTTTAGCCCTAACTATTAATTGCGTATTTGCTGAATTTTGCGCAAAGCTACTTTAGAGTTACCCGCGCCAGAGTGACAGACCGGATGAAAGGCAGCTGGTCAACATTAGCTACCGCTAAAAGTTAGGCTACATTTGCCAGCAAAAAGTGGAATTAACTGCACATTAAACGTCACTACAGTTAAAAGGGCGAGCATGTTCGGTGATATTATTCGAGCCCACTGCTTCTATTTTTGTAATACTAAATATATGGATAAATATTAGAAATAAACACGGGTGTTTATCCAGAGTTTACTTTAATTAAAAAATACTTATTTGAAATATCTTTTTCAACGTCCTTTTCAATAAGCAATAACCCATTAGTTACCGTAAATATCTCAGTTTGTTTTTCCTTTCCTAACGCTTGTTCAGATTGAAATAACAAACTAAGCACCAAAATTGAAACTAATTCCTTGTTTAAGGCTCTTTTCTTTAATCCACGAAAATTGTTTGTTAGCTCTTTAAAGGTTTATTATCTGAGAATTCTGCAGGTTATCCTGAAGCAGCGATGAGTTTTAGAAACATGTAAAGAATAAAAAATAAATAAATAAACATAAGTGTGTGTGTTTTTTCTTACAGCAAAGCTACATCGGGCTATCTGCTGAGCCCACCGAGGGGAACCGAACCCAATAAACATAAGAACATGGGATCAGTAAAATCGAAACTGTTGAAGTTCTATTAAACATTAATACAGAAAAATGTATATTATAAACTTAAACCAATTCAAATGATGAAAGAGCTTATACGGTAAACTCAAATTAACAAGCAGCTGAAGAAAAACATACATGTAACCATACATTTAAAAATTACGAAAACAAATACAGAACTTTTTTCCGGTAGCCAATGACGACCATATAAGTGACGTAAATCTTGAAAAACAAAATACGATTGTGGTAATTAAGAAAATATAAAGAATACAACCACATAAGAAGTATACAATTATGTTAAATGTAATTATAGGATCAAGGAAAATAAAACGAATAGAACACGAAGTTCAATGTAATATATTTGGTTTTGTAGGATACGCTATGAACTCATTACCTGTATAAATTAATTCGGCAGAAAATCATTGTCTGAGTGTCAGTGATGTCGAGAAAACGCACTTGTAGAGAAATATATATGCAAAAACGGCTCGTTTGGGTTGAGAAAACATTTTACATAGAAGAGCGAACAACGTAAAATATTCTTCGTAAAATATTTTCTCAACCCAAACGAGCCGTTTTTGCATACATATAGTCTGAGTGTAGTGGAATTACTTATTCATGTTAAATAAACACGTTTTTATAAATATAAAAACTTTTCTACGTACAAAACTCTAAAAAATACAACACACATATGATTAAAAAAGTTTTATTCTTTCTTATAAACACATTTTTTTCGATTTTTCAGCATAAGCACACTAAACTAAACAACCGTAACTGATGTTTTTGCCATCAACTAACTGTGGAATATTTTGAGTAATTTATTACGTTTAATTTCGCAGGAAAATAAGCGAGGGCTATCTGCACTATCGGTTCTAACCTGGAAGTACTAAATTAGAGGGAAAGCAGCTAATTAACACCAATCAACACATATGCTATTCTCTACCAACAAAGAGTGGAATTGACCGTTACTCTATATCGCCTTCACAGAACGAAGAGAGAGTTTGACAGATGATGGGATTCGAACCCACGACCCGTGGAAAGAGAGTTGATCTCCTTAGCCGCTAAGTCATGTCAAGCCCGAATATATGTTTTCATATACAATTCAAAACCTATTATTTAAATAGAAAAAGTCACTAGAGACGGGCGGATATTAATTGTAACACCTCAACTATACTCTTCAAAAAAAGAAACGCAAAAGCCAAAATATGAGACAAATTGTTAACAAGTTTATTCCGGGTAGTTCTGTATGACATGTGTGAAACTTTGCACATTCACTGCTGAACATCCAAAGTCTGCAAAGGCGAAGTCCACGCTCACTAGTTGAAGTTTGACGTCACTCAACGTCAATAACGAGTATGCCCCCCGTGAGCATCAATAACTGCTTGGCATCTCCTGCCCATGGAAGCGATGAGATGACGAATCACATCCTGTGGAATGGCTGTCCACTCAGCCTGCAAAGCTGCTGCAAGCTGAGGTAGAGTCTGCGGTTGAGGTTGTCGCAGACGTTGGTCCAACTCGTCCCAAAGATGTTCGATGGGGTTTAAATCTGGTGATCTGGAGGACCAGGGAAGAACGTTGATGTTGTGGTGTCTCAAGAAGACAGTGGTGAGTCGGGCTGTGTGAGAACGGGCGTTGTCATGTTGAAAAACTTCGTTGACATTCACCATGATGGGTTGCACATGGGGCCTAAGAATCTCGTCGACGTATCGTTGAGCCGTACGATTCCATCGAATGTGCAAAAGGTCTGTTCTGGCATGGTAGGCGATGGCAGCCCACATCATGACGCTGCCACCACCAAATCTGTCAACATCCTGCACACATTTTGCTGCAAAACGTTCACCTCGGCGACGGTAAACATGGGTCCTTCCATCCTGTCTACGAAGCATAAAATGTGATTAATAGCTGAACCAAACATGCCTCCATCGTCGATGAGGCCATACCCGATGTGCCCGAGTTCACTGCAGCCGTGCTTGACGATGTTGCTGGGTGAGGATGACGCCTCTGACTGGACGTCGAGGTCGGATTCCTGCATCTCGTAGACGGTTGCGTACGGTCTGATCGGAAATCCTACGCAGCCCTGGTATGGTTGAGGCAGTAGACATCGCAGTGGTGGTCCTATCCCGAAGGTGACGTAACTGGATGTTGCGATCTTGTGCGGGCGTGGTCACACGAGGTCTGCCAGATCGTGGACGGTCACGAGTTGATCCATGTTGTTGGTGATGATCCATAGCCTTGTGATGGTGCTTGGGTGGACATTCACAGCTCAGGCAACATCTGATCAAGATTCGCCTGCTTCCAATGGCATTGTTGCATTGTGCTTCAGTCAGTCTTGGCGTAACTGTATTGCGTGTCGGTGGCTTAACACTGAGCTATGGAAACCGAGAACCCGTCACAAATCGCAACAGAGAGAGACAGTCTGCGCATTTCACTGCACGATTAACATACACTGCTGACCAAAATCTTAAGGCCAATGAACATGAAGAAAAAATATGCATTTTGCGTTGTTAGACTCAACCACTTATTTAAGTAGAGCTTCGAAAGATGAAAATAAGAAAAGGGTAAATGAAAAACTTTTTCAGCATTTAATAAGGAAAATGTGAAAACTATGAAATTAGTCGAAATACTAGCTGGTCAAAAGTTTAAGACCATACTGGAATGAAGTGTTAATCAGTGAACGCGTAACGAAATTTATTCATTTTTGTTCAAGCATTAGCGTTGTTAACATCTCCCACTGACATCTCCTGTGTTACATTGGGTAAAAACAGGGCAAAGGTTGAAAAGTTGACAGAGTTTGAACGAGGCAGAATTTTCGAGCTGCAAAAGCAAGGTCTCTCTCAACGTGATTGGGCGTAGTAAAACTGCTGTTGCAAATATCTTAAAAGACCCTGAGAGATACGGAACGAGAATTTCAAGTGGTCTTCCCAAGAAAATTTCATCGGCGTTGAGCAAGAGGATTCGAAGAGTTGTCCGGCAAGACACCAGCCGATCGTTGAACCAGATTAAAACCCTTACGAACGCAGAATGCAGCTCAAGAACAGTAAGACGGCATCTACGAGGGAAAGGCGTTAAAAACCGTAAACATCTTCAAACCACTTCTCCTTCCACACCACGAAACAGCTCGGTTAAATTTTGCTGAGAAACACCAAACATGGGACGTAGAAAAGTGGAAGAAGATTTTGTTCTCTGATGAGAAAAAATTTAACCTGGATGGTCCAGATGGCTTCCAACGTTACTGGCACGATAAGGATATCCCACTGGAGACATTTTCTACAACACAGTTGGAGAGGTTCCATCATGATCTAAGGTGCTTTCTCCTTCCATGGAACAATGGAGCTTCAGGTTATACAGGGGCGTCAAACAGCGACTGGCTAAGCTTCATTGACATGTTGGAGGGAGCATCCTTATTGATTGAAAGCTCTCACTTGTGTGGATATAACTGGATATTTCAGCAGGACAACGCTGCAATCCACAATGCCCGCAGGACAAGGACTTTTTCATGGCGAATAACGTGATTCTCTTGGACCAACAGCGTGTTCGCCTGAACTGAATCCCATTGAAAATGTCTGGGGGTGGATGGCAAGGGAAGTCTATAGAAATGGACGTCAATTTCAAACAGTGCATGATCTTCGTAAAGCCATCTTCACCATTTGGAATGGTGAAGCCTTCTGCAAACGCTTATATTGACCACACCAAAACGAATGTTTGAATGACGGCCATGCAACTTACTACTGAGACCTCTTGTTGGGTATTTTCTATTCTGTTTAGGACTTCTTTTTGGTATGATCTTAAACTTTTAACCAGCTAGTATTTAGGTTAATTTCATAGTGTTCACATTTTCCCTATTAAATGCTAAAAAAGTTTTTTATTTTTATTTTCCCTTTTCTAATATTCATTTTCGAAGCTCTACTCAAATAAGTGGTTGAATCTAACAACGCAAAATGCATATTTTTTTTTTATGTTCATTGGCCTGAAGATTTTGGCCACCAGTGTATATGAATAATCGTAGAGACATATTTGTTAGTTCCCCGCTGGTACAACGGTAATCCTACAGATTTACAACGCTAACCTCGGCGGTTCGATTCTCCTCAGTGTATTAAGCAGATAGTCCGATGTGGCTTTCCTATAAAAAAGCACATACACTCATATTCGTTAATTCCTTGACCGAAGTACTCTTCGAAATTATGTGCAACATTTATATCTTTTAAAACTTACTGTTTGAACGCCGGAAATTATAAAAGCCTAAGGAAAAACACATCTGCACCTATCGTGATTTTATCGCAAAAATTAGGCATATTGTCGACACACAATAAAAGGAACACATACTAAACTTAATATCACATGTGGCTGATATCAAAACAACAACCCGTACACCTGGTGCAGGCACAGCCCTGGATATGGCAATTGTATATGCAGAAAATATGACTGACATATAGATAAAATTATACAACTAATATAAAGGCAATATCATTAATTACAATTATTAATATGATCATTTATACACATATTTTTACCTTTGAATTGGCTCTTAAAGCTTTCCATTGATTACTTATTTTCTACTACCAGCCTTTTAGCTTCACCAGCATGGAAGGTGTGACACTGATGCTAAATAAATTCTCTATACAAGTTACTCATTGTTCGTTCAACATATTCTGCTTCATGTATTACTCAAGTTAATTACGTTCTACAATTTATTAAGCCAGTTTTTATTTGTATTTATTTTCTTCTTTAAACGTAAGTTCTATTTTGTTATTTTTTATTTATTTTCTGTATCTTTTTATTGTAACTACATCAAAGTCTCTCTTTGTGCAAAATTACCGAGTGGGTTATCTTCACTCTATTCAACTCTGCTGGCCCAGTAAGGCCAGGTGGTTAGGAATTTGAAGGTCGAAAGTTTGAATACCGGTCACACTAAACATGTTCATCCTTTCAGCCGTTGGTGTGTTATAATGTGATGGGCAATTCCCCTATTCGTTGGTAAAAGAGTAGCCCAAGAGTTAGCAGTGGGTAGTGAAGAGTATCTGCCTTCCCTCTAGTCTTATTTTATTAAATTAGGGACGGCTAGCGCAGATAGTCCTCATGTAACTTTGCGCGAAACTCAAAATCAAACAAACTATTTTATCGTTGTCAGTCCGTAAACCACAGCTGCCAAGAAACCTATATTTACGTATTTTTTAAAAGATCACATAAATAACATTTTTCTTTACTTTAAATTAGTTAATTTTATCAATATTATTGATCATTATATTTGTAAAACTTATGTGTAATTATTATTGATTTTGTACTTTTCAAAATTCCATTTTTAGTTTAGCAACTGAATTTCGGAGTAAAGTTAACCACCTGAGCTAGCTGAAATTTATGAAATACTATTATACTTACGACTGAAAATATCTTTAACATCTAGAGTACCCAACTGATGGTAAATAATCTTTAGTTATTATAGAGTCTGTTTTGTGTATATGTGTGTATTGGTTTACGATATTAGATACTTCTAGTTAGTTTGTTGTACAGGTTTACCTTTATTAATTGACATGTCACTTCTTTAGTTCTGATAAAGTTGGCTTGCTGAGTAATTGAAACTAACAATAATGTAAAGGCAATAGGAAATGAGACTTGATTGGTATATAAATTATAAAATGTGTATAAAAAGAAAAATAACTTATAGGGCTGATATCATAG
The DNA here is from genome assembly GCF_004210375.1 of Tachypleus tridentatus. NCBI lineage: Eukaryota > Metazoa > Arthropoda > Merostomata > Xiphosura > Limulidae > Tachypleus > Tachypleus tridentatus. The sequence goes on from NC_134834.1 coordinate 35,986,558, forward strand.
CAATAAAATGGATGTAATGAAAAAACAATAACGTTTTTGATTAATGTGGATGTCGCAGTAGGTGTGACTAATAAAGCAGCAACAACACATGTGATTAAGTTCCCCTTTGGATAATGTTTGTTTGTGTTTTGAATTTCGCGCAAAGCTACTCGAGGGCTATCTGCACTCCGTTGGATAAAGAGTGATTTTTCAAACTGTCAGTGCTATGATCCTGGTTTCGACTTTGTATTATGGACAAAGCTCGTATAGCTTATTGTATACCTTCATGCTAAAATAAACAAAAACGTGTGAATAGCCTAGAACCAAAAAACAACGTGTACAACACACGAGTAAAACACTCGATAGACTTCACTTGTACACAAGGTACTACTAAGGAAAACTGTACATCGAGTACTCGATAATGGAAGTTTAAAAAACACGTGATTTTTGATAACAAAACAGAGTATAGGTTATAGCATATATCTAGTAACAGATGGTGTTTTAAACAGAGTATATAATGTATTCATGGTGTATGGTTAAAGGTGATTTATAAGGCAGCATGAACACAATGTACGGCAACAAAAACTTATAAAACAATTGGAATACTGCAGACTATGTATGTTAAGTGAAGATGTATTGGTTACTGTACCCTTGGTGTTTGGTAAGAGACATATATAAAACACTGTGGATACAATGTATATTAACTGTCGATATATGTAGTTACTGCAAACAAGGTGTACAGTAACCGAAGATGTGAAAAATAATGTAGAGACTGTACCCCAGCTGTATTTGGGTATCATACAAAGAATGTGTGGTAACACATGTCATAAAAAGTTGTATAGATAAAATACTTTAAAGAGGACTTGTAGTAATAACGATTTTTTTAACTTAGTGTAAGTATTCTATACAGGATAAACTGTAACAAAAGAAGTACGATACAATGTACAAGTAGGTTGCACAGATGGTACTTGGTATAAAATAATTGAAAATGATTTTTAAAATTGTACAAAAGTACACAAAACAAAAGGCTTTTATTGAGAGTGCTTAGAGCAAAGAAACGTTCTAGTTACTGCATTATATATATACAAAATTGTTCTCTTTCATCTATGAAAGTAAATATAACTTATAGTTAAAGTCAATAAATTAGGTTACATTTAATATATTTGAAAAACGTGCATATCTATCCTACGTAAAGAAAATTTAATCTTTTTATAATTTTTATTTTTGTGCCTTCATTTTTAACATTTTGTCACTTTAATCTTTCTAAATCATCTTTTCTTGTCAAGTTCAGTTCTGTCATCGTCCGAGTTAAAAAAGAAATTCACCACCAGCAATTTTTCTTCCACAATTATTAACTAATCCCATTATTTCAAAACTAGTTTTTCTCTTTCATATGCTGTAGAAGTATTTAAAAAACACAACAGATGGCGCTTGAAACAGTGCTCTAAAATTTCTACTGGGTAAATTTGCTAAAGGCGTTTGTACGTATGTGTTGTTTATCAGTCATTGAAAAGGTTAAGAGTGTGTTTAGGTTTTTGACTGTTGGCTTTAAAGGCAATAGAGGCTTTATAGTACCGCAATATGTCAAGTGCAGACGATAATTCTGTGCCCAAAATAACAGAGGAAATGGTAAGTTTTCGAATTACTCGTTACTTCACGTTAACTGGATACTTTGATTACGATCGTTAGGATCTGTCTTCTGCATTTTATCTCTTTTGGGTTTGACCCTCGTGCCTGTACCTTATAGAGCTGTCTGGGCTGGAGGATGCATGTAGTATAAAATCACTCAATAATATCCAGAAACATCTTTTAGATGTAATTTTCGTCATTTCTAAGCAATATCAGTATTAATTCCCTAATTAACATTGAGAGAAACTTGTGTCGAATTTTACAAGGCTTTATTTTCTTCCATTTCATATCTTTACAGTCGTACTAATAAAACAGTGCCATCATAAATCATAAGAAAAAACCCATCTCTATATATCTGTGTATATATATATATATATCTTCTTTCCTTATACATTTATGAACTATATTTAATTATTTTTCTCTACACCATAAAAATATGGTTATTCTTAAGTGATCTTATTCTCTAAACTTCAGAATACATGTTTTCCCGTCAAATAATTAATCACAGGGAATTACTCTTTATCTCAATTTTCATTTTTGTTACAACAACCTTATTTTAAACATATAACAGTTTAAAAAGATGGTTGAACTAAACCAATCTACAATACGTCTTCGATTTTTCTTTTACATTTCTACTTTAATGTCGACGTTTTAGGTCTTAACAGAACATAGAAATCTATTATTATATTTGCTAAGTGTTTATTGTTCCTTGTCATCATTCCCACAAATACAGATTATGTTGGTATTTTTGTACATTTAATTTCATAGGTTAAGTAACACGGTATGATGTGAACTAATAAAATATATTAACTTTAGATTAATTAATCTTCTTTTTCTATCATTAATACTAGCGAAGTTTGTTGTCCAATTTTTATATTTGTAGTTTTATTCATGTTAGAGCTCTATATATAGTTCTGGATTAACTTTTGTGTCTGGGTATCATTTAAAATTATATATAGAATATCAACTTTGAGATTCAAATTTTACTTCCTCAGATCGTAGAGAAAAGCACAAAAATGCCGCCTTGGAAGTTTTGTTATACTTACAGCTGTTTTATATCGAAACCTTTCCCAATCTGTTCAAACTGCCTGAAATTAAATTCTAATATCCTGTCGACTTTCAAATCAATCAAGTTATACTTATCTGGATTAAATCACATAATGCTAAAAATGTATTATTTTTAGTAAGTTTATTTGGTTCAGGTTTTCCCTTTTTATAATTTTTATTTGTTTACTAACATCATCATATTAAAAAGCATTATAATTATAAGAAAAATCTAAATCAGCAAATCAGTTTCGAGACATATACCTCTAAGAAGATATTAAACTTCAGAGAACCTTTACCGGTATCACTACAAAGATTAGGATAATATTTTTTAAACGAAACAAAAATTGGAACTTTCCTAATTCCAGTTAAAGCACATGTAGAATCAACTAACATAACAACATGCAGAAAGTAACAGTCTTGCTGTACTTTCTCGATTTATTTTTTAACTTATTTCTGTGGCTGTAATGATTGCAGGAAAACATTAAGAACGCTATACAAGTGATACTAATACAAAGAGGAAGGTGGAATAACTGAGTACCAAACCAAAACTGAAAGAAGGGTAAATAAAGATTGATAACTTGTCGGAAGATGGATAGTTTGAAGAAATGAGTATTTATACGTAACCGGAGTAGGACTTACTGAATATTGATACATAAAGAGAAGAGGGTAACTGAGTTTTGATGTATAGCCAGAAAAAGAGTAGCTACGTATTGATAAGAGACGATACATAAAAAATGACCATTAGAAAGTAGTTGACGAAGGCTTGTTTCGTGATGTTTGTTCTTCTGAAAACAAAATTTTTATCGCTTTCAAATATATAAAAGGTAATAACTTGAAAATCTTAGTTTAAGACAGAATGTTTGTATCCTTCAGTTCTTAAAAAAACGAAGTTTAAAAACCAAATGGTTTTTTATAAGTTTTAAATGCATTTTTGTTGTCTGTATTAAGCACAAAGCTGTACAAGGAGCTATATGTCCTCTGCCCAGCACGGGTATCGAAACCCGGTTTCTAGTGGTATTATTCAGTAGAACTATCGTTCTGGGATTAAACTAAAGTACTGGGAGGTACTTTGAAGCGACAGTTAACGATCATAGCAAGGACGAAAATAGTCTACTGAGAGAAAACATCCAACTAGCAAAAAACTGAGTAAGATTTTTAAATGTTTTGTAAGTAACTTGCCAAATTGAAATACCTATGATATCAGATAAAACACAAACTACAACTATATTATAAAAAAACAGTTACGCAACAAAAATTTTCTCTTCAGCCCCATTCTTTCTTTCCGAAACAATACTATAATGTGTAGACACAAGTAAGTAGCCTACTTGTGTTATAGCATTCAGCACGTGTTGTAACTTAAATAACTCTCAGCATACTATGGCTTATATAAAAAAGTATTCGTTCTTTTTTTGCTACTAACATACATATGTGAATGTCAAAAGTACTAGAGTTTAAACGCATGGTACACTGTTTAAAAATGGCTTTTGTACGCTCCACTAATTCCAACAAAGTAAAACCATTACCAAATTCATCGTGTAATAGATTGGGTAAGAAAGGAGATATTTTCGACAGGTAAGTAAAACAGTAAAGTTTTAAAATATATTTTTGCTACTTTACTCTCAAACAGAAAACCAGTATCGCGTTACCTTTGTTTAAAATGTTTATCTGTAGTTATTGTAAATACCACTAAGTACTTTTTTTATACAGTGAAAGCTTATTCAGTCTACAGAAAAAATAATAATATCGAAATTTACCATATTTCTTTAGCTGCTTAGATGCACTTATTTTAAATAACGGTAACATAACAGTTGACTAACGTTGTTGTTTGTTATTAAGCACAAAGCTACACAATGGATTATCTGTGCTGTAACCACCATGGGTATTGAAACCCGGTTTTTAGCAGTATAAGTCCCCAAACATACCGCTGTGCCATCGGGGGAGCTAAATGACTACATTTTTTTATTTGTGAATAAAGAACTATATATGGTGAATAACCTATTTGTAAATAATATACTGTGTTTCACTCATTTTTCCTAGCATTATTAGGTGACATGCGAGTATCGAACTCCGATTTTTATCGTTATAAACCTTAGACTTACTGATGAGCCGCCAGAGGGTGTCATTAGGTTGCAAGTTTTAAATTAATAATTTGAATGTTTGTAAAAGCAATGAAATTTTGGTATTTCTTATCTTTGTGCTAAAGGCCCCATGTAGATCATCGATAAGCTTCAGGATGTACAAAGCTAAAATTTGGGGTTCGGTTTCCTGCGATAAAAAAGCACAGACAGCTCATTGTGTATCTTGTGCTTGTGCTAAAACAAAACAGAAAAAAATTGTATTAAATTTGCCAAAACAAAGCTCATAATCTCCTATGATGGCATGACTTTAGAAAAATCAATACGCTGAGTGCTAGCATAGGGCCCCCGTATGTCTAAGTTGTTTTAATTAGCCAAAACACTGTACAAAACTAGATATACGTTACAGGATTTTTATTCGGCAAAATGTCGTTTCCATTGTGAAAATTAATCCAAAATAACAATTTTGTGTTCAGTGATGTCGAGAAAACCCTGACGATGACCAAAGAAGGTCGAAACGTTGTTCGCTCTTCTATGTAAAATATTTTCTCAACTTTGTGTTGTTTGGCAATAAAATGCTGTTAAGGAACTATTTATTTATATATATATATGTTTATTTACCTTTTTTAATTATATTTATAGGAGTTTGGGTGTGTGTGTTTTCTTGTTACAAAGCCACAACGAGCTATCTGCTGAGTCCACCGAGAGTAATAGAGCCTCAGGTTTTAGGGTTGTAAATCCTTAGACTTACCGATGTACCAGAGGGGGACTTATAGAAGTTTATCAATTCTTTCATTGCCTTTTTTCAAAGTGTGACCCGATTACCACAAACATTCAATCAACTGTTTTATCTGTTTCTGAAGCTTGTAATACATCAGGTATCCGCGGTTGTCATCCAATTAAAATATTATTATATCGCGTGATAGCAACATGAATATTAAATATTGTCTGGAGAGTCATTGAAACTTAGCATTTGGATAAATGTTAATTGTGTCTTTTTACCATGTTTTGCCCCCCGCTAGTACAGCAATATGTCTCCGGATTTACAACGCTAAAATCAGGGGTTCGATTCCCCTCGGTGGGCTGAGCAGATAGCCCGATGTGGCTTTGCTGTAAGAAAAACACACACACACACACACACACCATGTTTAGGTTCTAGGTATAGATTACATAGCTTTGTTATAAACAAATAATAGAATGAGACATTTCGAGTTTTCTGTTTACATTCGTTTTTAGGAAAAAATAGAAAACACAAGTAATCTGAGCAGGTTGTCTTCTCAAACAATTATTTTGAGAAAATTGTTTTACTCGGTCTTTCGCTTGTTGTGTTTTATATTTCTATATTTCCGTTTTAATAGAATAATAAGTGTACAAACATTTAAATTCTGAAGTTTCTGTTACAAAACGAGATAATCTAAACCTTGTCCGACTAAAGTTATGTACAACAAAATGTACGATTGTGTAACTCTGCCCTGAGTTGTCTATAATATGATGTATGATTGTGCAGCTTTAACTTGAGTTATCTACAACATAATGTACGATAGTATAGCTCTGGCCTGAGTTATCTACAACATAATGTACGATAGTGTAGCTCTGGCCTGAGTTATCTACAACATAATGTACGATAGTGTAGCTCTGGCCTGAGTTATCTACAACAAAATGTACGATTGTGTAGCTCTGGCCTGAGTTATCTATAAGAAAATGTACGATTGTGTAGCTCTGGCCTGAGTTATCTACAACAAAATGTACGATTGTGTAGCTCTGGCCTGAGTTATGTACAACAAAATGTACGATTGTGTAGCTCTGGCCTGAGTTATCTACAACATAATGTACGATAGTGTAGCTCTGGCCTGAGTTATCTACAACATAATGTACGATAGTGTAGCTCTGGCCTGAGTTATCTACAACAAAATGTACAATAGTGTAGCTCTGGCCTGAGTTATGTACAACAAAATGTACGATTGTGTAGCTCTGGCCTGAGTTATCTACAACAAAATGTACGATTGTGTAGCTCTGGCCTGAGTTATCTATAAGAAAATGTACGATTGTGTAGCTCTGGCCTGAGTTATCTACAACAAAATGTACGACTGTGTAGCTCTGGCCTGAGTTATCTTCAATAAACTACACAAAATAGTCTAGCTCTGATCTATATTTAATTATCTATAATAAAAACTGCACTAAATAATCTAGGTCCGGCATAGCCAGGTGGGTAAAGGCGTTCGACTCGTAATCTGAGTTTCGCGAGTTCGAATCCCGGTCGCACCAAAACATGCTCGCCCTTTCAAGTGTGGGGGCGTTATAATGTTACGGTCAATCCCACTATTCGTTAGTAAAAGAGTAGCCCAAGAGTTGGCGGTGGGTGGTGATGAGTAGCTGCCTTCCGTCTAGTCTTACACTGCTAAATTAGGGACGGCTAGTGCAAATAGCCCTCGTATAGCTTTGCGCGAAATTCCAAAACAAACAAACAAACAAAACAAATCATGTAAATATTCAGTTCTTGCTGTAAATGCGTTGAAACTTTAAACAACAATGTTATAATGGTGTATTTTAATCTGTACATATTTTATTATTACAGATTCTGGGTCAACAACATATTCATCGCTCTATTCACTGTATAATTTTTAGAGCCTCTGTAACATAGACCCAAAATTATATTGAATTTTGCATTAAAATTAAGTATCAAGGAGTGTGTGAAATCAAATGTTTTCCATGTACTAACGTGATACAACAGATTTAATGTGTAATGCACTTGAGAAGGTAAAATTAGTATAGCTTTCTCTTGAGGATTGCTGTTTGAAGGTTCATTAAACAAAGTAGGTCAATGCAAGTCACTTACTAACTCGTAACTCATTAAAAGTGTTTCTGCTTTCAGAAGTGATAACATAATTTTGAAGTTCACAGCCACTCTAATAAGATCCGTTTATGTCGTTTATGTTGCAGAATATAAATGGTTCGATCGAATCTTCTATCACATGACAAGCACCCCTCAACTTGGCAAGCGCCAGTAGAATTGGTTGATCTACCCCAACAACAAATGAGACACGTGTTTGCTAGTAATTACGTATGCTCAGGGCGTCTTCACATTTCGTCTTTCCTTTTTGTAAAGTGAACTGTTATATGTTCTTAATCATAAGTAAGAGACTATGCATAAAATATTATATTTTGTTTGTTTTTTTAACAGTAAAATAAGTCATATTACTAAAAGCACAGAAAACTCTTCTCTCATCTTTTCTCTTTTTATAATTATTTATATATATTTAACTATGTAAACTACATTTGTAAAATCTGTATGAGAGGGAATAGCAAATTCTTGAAGATCAAGGAGACTAAGATCTTGGAATTTTATAAAATGAAAACGAAATAGTTTTTAATCTTTATTGTAGTTTCACAGTAAAATGTGCTAAACTGGTACGTTATGGCGATGTTATTTTAATCTTTATTGTAGTTTCACAGTAAAATGTGCTAAACTGGTACGTTATGGCGATGTTATTTTAACCTTTATTGTAGTTTCACAGTAAAATGTGCTAAACTGGTACGTTATGGCGATATTATTTTAATCTTTATTGTAGTTTCACAGTAAAATGTGCTAAACTGGTACGTTATGGCGATGTTATTTTAATCTTTATTGTAGTTTCACAGTAAAATGTGCTAAACTGGTACGTTATGCCGATGTTATTTTAAACTTTATTGTAGTTTCACAGTAAAATGTGCTAAACTGGTACGTTATGGCGATGTTATTTTAACCTTTATTGTAGTTTCACAGTAAAATGTGCTAAACTGGTACGTTATGGCGATGTTATTTTAACCTTTATTGTAGTTTCACAGTAAAATGTGCTAAACTGGTACGTTATGGCGATATTATTTTAATCTTTATTGTAGTTTCACAGTAAAATGTGCTAAACTGGTACGTTATGGCGATGTTATTTTAATCTTTATTGTAGTTTCACAGTAAAATGTGCTAAACTGGTACGTTATGGCGATGTTATTTTAACCTTTATTGTAGTTTCACAGTAAAATGTGCTAAACTGGTACGTTATGGCGATGTTATTTTAATCTTTATTGTAGTTTCACAGTAAAATGTGCTAAACTGGTACGTTATGGCGATGTTATTTTAAACTTTATTGTAGTTTCACAGTAAAATGTGCTAAACTGGTACGTTATGGCGATGTTATTTTAACCTTTATTGTAGTTTCACAGTAAAATGTGCTAAACTGGTACGTTATGGCGATGTTATTTTAACCTTTATTGTAGTTTCACAGTAAAATGTGCTAAACTGGTACGTTATGGCGATGTTATTTTAATCTTCTTGAGAGGAGTAATTTTTTCTTCACACTCAATCATATTTGGAGTTCATATTTTGTAAATTAATCGAAAAGTTCTGTTGAACAAAACAAATTAATGTTTTTCTCAGGTATCAATAAACTAAGAATGTTCTCATTTTCAAATTTTTAACAGTAATATCCTGTTCTTTTATTTTGGATTTTTGAATAACATTTTTATTTGTTTTCAAAGATGGTGTTCTAGTATATAAAGTTACACTACATGGCCAAAAGTATGTGAACACCTAACCATCACACCCATATGTGCTTGTTAAACATCTCACTCCAAAACATTGGGCATTAATATGGAGTTGGTTCCCCTTTGCTGCTATAATAGCTTGCACTCTTCTGGGAAGGCTTTTCTCTAGATTTTGGAACACGGCTGCGGGTATTCGCTCCTATTCAGCCACAAAAGCATTAGTGAGGTCGGGTACTGATGTCGAGCGAGAAGGCCTGGCTCGCAGTCGGCGTTCCAATTCATCCCAAAGGTGTTCGATGAGGTTGAGGTCAAGGCTCTGTGCAGGCCAGTCAAGTTCTTCCACACCAACCTCGGCAAACCATGTCTTTATGGACCTCGCTTTGTGCACATGGGCATTATCATGTTGAAACAAAACAAAACTGTTGCCACAAAGTTGGAAACACACAATTCTCTAAAATCTCGTTGTATGCTGTAGCTTAAAGATTTTCCTTCACTGTAACTAAAGATCCTAGCCCAAACCAGGAAAAATGGCCCCAGACCATTATTCCTCCTCCACGAAACTTTACAAACGGCACTATGCATTCAGGCAGGTAGCGTTCTCCTGGCATTCGTCAAATATATATATAGATTCGTCCGTCAGCCTGCCAGATAGAGAAGCGTGATTCATAACTCCAGATAATGCATTTCCACTGCTCCATAGTCCAATGGCTGTGTACTTTACACCACTCCAGCCGACGCTTGGCATTGCGCATGGTGATCTTAGGCTTGTATGGCTGCTTAGCCATGGAAACCCATTTCATGAAGCTCCTGACGAACAGTTCTTGTGCTAACATTGCTTCCAGGGGAAGTTTGGAACTCGGTAATGAGTGTTTCAGCCGTGGACAGATGATTTTTACGCCCTACGTGCTTCAGCACTCGACAGTCCCGTTCTGTGAACTTGTGTGGCCTACCACTTCGTGGCTGAGCTGTTGGTGCTCTTAGACGTCTTCACTTTACAATGACAGCACTCACAGTTGATCGGAGCAGCTCTAGCAGACAGATATTTGACGACCTGACTTGTTGGAAAGGTGGCGTCCTATAACAGAGCCACGTTTAAAGTCACTTAGCTATTTAGTACGGCTCATTCTACTGCCAGTGTTTCTCAATAGAGATAGCATGGCTGTATGCTTAGTTTTATGCACCTGTTATGATTCTGTTAGGTTCAAGTGACGAAGTATCAAATTTAAACTTTTAGACTACATATCCTTGCCCACAGATTATAAGGAGTGTTGTGTTTGGTTTATTCATTACGTATGTTTTTATACTTCTTACTATAGATTAAACACTGTGGATTACATTTAAAATTAAGTTGGTTATACATTGACAAAAGATGGAAAATATTATTGAAGGTTTTACCATTTTTATAGGTTAAGAAAACAAATTTTTATGTTGTACTAAGATCTACGTTAACAACATAATAAAAATGAGTGTGTGTAATCTATTGAAAGAAGAGATTCAGTGAGTAGCACATTTGTAATGTTCAGAAGATCAATAATGGGCGACAGGCCACCAACGGTTTCTTATGTAAACTACATGATAAGACGATCGATCCTCTGCTTCTTCGATAGTGGACATTTCAAGGATTATTACAGTTTACTAAATCAAACGTTTCATAAATTTTCAGTAGCTACAATAACAAGCTTATTTAGCAGGAAAGCTGAACGCCAAAAATATTATCTCCGTCTTAGTTACAAGCTGGTAATTTTAAGATGACTGTATAGTTTTCAAAAACACACAGTAATACTAAAACCTTTTGAGACGATTATACTTTAAACACGACTTTCAATTTACTGATGGAACTAATAGCCAAATAATCAGACTATTCAGAATGTTGTAACCTGATGGTAGGACTAATGGTCATTCAACCAAACCGTTCAGAAGAAGTCCAGTCGGATTATAAGGCTAGCCGCCATACACCAAATCCTTCAGAAGATTTCAAACCAAGAATGGGACTGCTCGCCAAATAACCAACCATTCAGAAGATTTTAGTCCGATAATAGGAGTAGTCTTCTTCCAACAAAACCTATCAGAAAACGTTTAGTCCGATGTTGTAACCGATCGCCGTGAAACTAAACCGTTCAGAAGACGTTTATTCAGATGATAGGACTAATAGCTAAACAATCGAATTGTTTACTGGTTTGTTTGTTTGTTTGTTTGTAACTAAGCACAAAGCTACATAATGGTTTGTCTATCTATGCTTTGCGTTATAAGTCCGCAGACATACCTTGTGCCAATGAGGAGTACGTTCATCGGACTGAAGTTCAGTGATGGGACTCGTGTATATACCAACAACTTATAATGTTTCGGTGCAAGAGTAGTAAGTTGATTCAGGCAAAGATTTAAGAATGATCTTTATTTTGTGGATTTATTGTTTGATTAAGAAAGGAAAATAAGATTAATTTAAGTTTACGTCAATCTACTAGCTACTGTTCTTCTTCGTTTCCATCAGAATATTAGTTAATAAAAGAAATTTATTAAAATATATCACAAAAGTTGAAAAACAATATTTCAACTTCATCCTGTTCACTTTAACATGGTCACGTGGTTAAGGCACTCGACTCGTAATCCGAGGGTCACGGGTTCAAATCCTCGTCACACCAAACATGTTCGCCCTTTTAGCCGTGGGGCCGTTATAATGTGACGTTCAATCCCACTCTTCGTTGGTAAAAGAGTAGTCCAAGAGTTTGTAGGGAAAGGTGTTAACTAGCTGCCTTCCCTCTAGTCTTAAGTTGCTGAATAAGGGACGGCTGGCGCAGATAGCCCTCTTGTAGCTTTGCGCAAAATTCAAAACAAACAAACACTTTGACAATTGTACTTTCCTGAATTTTTTATTATATTATTATAGTTCTTGTTTACGCCACCAAATCTTCTTCTAACTACTATTCGTATGAATGTGATTTAAATGTTCTTTATTTTTATACATACGTAACTTATCATGATTTGGGGGGGGGACAGCACCTGCCTTACTCTTCTTATTAGGCTGTAAATATATTAGATAACATGTGAACAATTGTACCTGTATGCTCGTGAGGAGCTCGTGGCTTGTTTATTTTTAATCAGACTAATGCTGTGGTAGATTGATTTACTTTTTGCGTACAACTTCAAACTGAAAACCTTGAGCCTTAGCTAACTGGTCGTTTTTGTGTGTTGATTAAAAAAAAATCGTCGCTGTCTGATATTTTCTGTTTATTGTTCTAATAAAAACCCTTTGTTTTCGAGACGCTAAAGAGGCTTTCTTATTTATGAGCTGTTTTGTAGAATGTTCCCTGAACTTAACAAAATAGTTGCACCTGATCTTATTATAAGTGTCTCTTTGTGACCCATGAGCAGAATAGTGAATTATTATAATCTAAATCCATATTACTAAGACTTCAACTTCGTCCCTCGGTAGGACGGCGGTAAGTCTATGAACTTGCAATGTTGAGATCCAGTATTAGATTCCTACAATTTGGTTTTTCTATAAAACAAACTTAAAGCTCTAGTGATGAACATCAAAAGTTACTTCTTATAGACGAGTGAATATTTCCTTCTTTAAGTTACAAAATTGTCATCTTAAAAGAATAAATCCTTCATATAAGAAAATATGGTTGATTATACTTCTAACAGGTCATCCGGATTTACAAAGCTAAAATTAGGAGTTCAATTCCCGTCGGTGAACACAGCAAAAAACCTGATGTGGCTTTGTTATAAGAAAACACACACTTGTAACAGATGTCGTTTATATATTTCAACTGATAATTCCCGATAGTGATGAAACGTTTTATTGGTCATGCTAAATACTTTTAAATGTAAAATTTAATTATCTTACTTCAAATTGCACTTCACCAGTGTAACTGACATCTTGATTTTTGTGCGAAATTCTTTTGTCTCTTGTACTGGCTCAGAGTTGATATTTCAGGTTCTATGGTTCCTCCTTTCTTTCAGGTCAGTATCGACTAACTTAATTTTTGTCTCGCAGGCGTTTTAACTGATAAACCTATCTTTCTAGTTACGACAACATTTTAATGAGAGTCATAGGTCATGAAACGTTCTTTAAGTTTCTACATTTAGTAGATTTAAAAACAGAATCTATATTTCTTAAATAAGTCCGTTACTGTTCCTCTTATTTTAGTATGCTTGTGAAGTCGTTTCTGTGTAATGTTATAAATAACAGTCCTAGATGTTAACTGCTAAAAACGATTCACTTCAAATAGTCGGGAAAGAACTTTTGGCGGTTACTGTTGGCTTGTTGCTTTTCTTCTGGTCATTACATCAAAGAGAGACAGTTATACCCTAATCGAAGGGGTTTTTAACGTGTCCATTTTGTTTATTTGTTCTTAATATTTGAACAAGTTGAAAAGTTTAGTTCCATTCCGTCCTTTCTGGTACAAAATAAATTTTCTAGATAATATTTCAGTTATTAAGAAAGATTGATAGATCTGTTACAATATGCTTCTGATGTCATCTTCAGTCATGGTACCTTAAATAACAAATGCTAAAGAAAGTATGGATTTTATATTTGCTATGGAAAGGTCATATAAGTAACAGAACTTCTCTTAAAAGATGTACGTTTAATATGTGTCGTATCGTTTCAGAACACTTGATATAATAGCTTCATGTGAATGTTAAGTCGTGTAAAGAGCTTTAAACGATGTTCATGACATATGATTGGCCCCCACTCTGTGACACAGCTGTAAGTCTCAAGGTTTATAGTGCTAAAAACTGGGTTTGATATCAGTCGTGGGCACAGCATAGATTTGTGCTCAGAAATAAACGAACAAATATCTTACGTTAATAATTTAAAACAAATTTATAAATGTTATATTGTGTCAGTGCGCATGATCGACTTAGTGAATGCTAAATAGAGTAATAATTTTCACGTAAAACATCCTGTAATTTTTCTCTATAATAAAATTTATATTACAGAAAATACTTTAAATAAAGTGATTTTAATTATCCAAAAAAAGCAAAAACAATGTAGAGTGTATCTTCCAAAACTTCTTAAATTATGCGTAACTAAGATCATTAAATAATCCACACAGAAATATCTTATCTCGCGAATAGCAACAGAGCTTCTTATCGGTCTATGAATATGAATAATAAACTATGGATTTTGAATACAATCTTAATACTTTTCAAATAACACTTCTGTTACAATAAGTAGTATCTGTAAACCAATAAGATGACTCTGTACAGTTCAGGCTTCGTGTCACCTGATTGGACACTAAGGTAATCATTAATTTCATAACTGAATGATGCTATTAACGCAATATAAACATCACCAGCATTTCAGTTAACAAAGTAAACTATGTTTTTTTTTTATCTAATAGAAGTAATTTCTCCACCAAACTACGTGTCTCGTCGAATAAGGTTTAATTTCTGTCTAATGTTAGAAAAGCTTGTGTTATTGGTTTAACTGCTATTTTTTCTTAAAAGTTAACAGGTTTTCTCATCTCTTTCTTTCATTAAGTACAGTAAACCGTCTACTCTAACTTTTGATCAATATTTTCTCTTGTAAATGCTTTTATTTGTCTGTGTGGTACAACCTAGATAACAGATTCTTCTACAAATTTTTCAGGGTATTGGATTAAATTGTATTCTATATACTTCCTTCTATTTTAATTTACAATGAAGCCCCGAGTTTTGAACTAAATATTTGGTAACAATAATCCAACTAACAGTTATTACAACAAGCTTTTAGCATTATGGAACTGATACATCTTAAATTACTAAATACTTCTGAAGACACAGTGATCATCTTTAGTCACATTATGGGCACTTAGTGACTGCTTCTCTCTTCAAGTTTTCTGTGTTCTACTAATTTACATAATGAATGAGAATTTTTTAAATGTGTTGAAGTTATTGAAATACTTTCAAGGCGCAGAGTTGGTTAATATAAGTATGTGATGTGTTTCGTGTGTATGTGTGTATATGTATGTTTTCTTATAGCAAAGCTACATCGAGCTATCTGCTGAGTCTCCCGAGGAGATGTGTTTTGTTCACTCACAAAATGTTCTGTTACAGAGAACTCGCCGTGGGTGAGAAGGATGGTTATTGATGTAGAATTTATGGAAATTCACTAAATAAAGTGTTTCTTGTTGAGGTAACATTTTGTAAAGTATAATCTTAGTCTCTTACAGATTATAAATACTTTTACACTAAGAGATGCAGATTCTATTGAATTATCTCATAACACGTTTACTACAAAGATTTTAAAAATCTCTTAAAATTCCTTAATTTTATAAATAAAAACGTTTTTTAAGGGGGTAAGCAATTTAGGCTATTTGAAATAGAGATATAATCGTCTACGCTCCTAGTGGCACAATGATATGTCTACGAACTTAAAACGCTTGTAAACAAAATTATGTAGAAATGATGTGTATAGAGTTACAGAGATTTAAAAATTGTATTTCCATTTGGCCCAAATTGCTGATTGATAACGAAATAAATATTATATGCTGTCATTGTAGGATTTTAAATTTTTTTCATTCTTAAATACGATATATCCTTTTTCTGTATTTTCATTTCACCTAGTGACAGAAACAGCTACTATAATATAAATGTAATGTAAGCTAACTGGAGTGTTTCTGTCTACAAACTTTAATGATGTATCATAACATTACAAGCAAATTGTTTTTCAATATACAATATGTATGTTTTAGGTCTTGAGTAAAAACTATAGACATCGGAATCAGAGAGACCTTGAAAGGAGGGGGGTTGATAAGTAACCCAATAATTAAATTGATGCCCGAATATAATTGCCCCCTCAAAATTTCACTGGTAGCAGCTTTTTTGTTTAATCTT
This sequence comes from Tachypleus tridentatus, assembly GCF_004210375.1. Classification (NCBI taxonomy): domain Eukaryota; kingdom Metazoa; phylum Arthropoda; class Merostomata; order Xiphosura; family Limulidae; genus Tachypleus; species Tachypleus tridentatus. Next base: position 36,002,628 of record NC_134834.1, read on the forward strand.
TTTATATTTGGTTTTACCAGCTGGAATTAAAAAGCTATATCTTTTACGTGAAGTTATAAAATAAAATTACGCCTGACAAAACTGATTCACCCATTAACTAGATTTAGTTATGTTTTTATTTGTATGAACTACGAGAAATATGGCACTAAAATTTTTTTGTGGTTCTCCAACCAGATTAATAGCAATATAACCTAGAAAGCGATAAATGAAATGTGATAATAAAATTATTTTTGATTCTTAAACCAGATTAACGGCAATTTTGTAACCATATAAGTTAGAGCGAGATAAATCAGTTGTGATAATAAATTGGTTCTTCTATACCCCAGTCAGTTTTACGGCCAAGATTTAACCACATAACCTAAAGTGAAACAAACAATGTATAATAGTGATATATTATTTGATTCTTCATTCATAAAATGATGAAAAGTAGAGACAAACGTAAGAAAATCTGTTATTCAAGCGTTGAAGTGGATGAAGCTAAAAGTCTTAAGAAATGGATGCGAAGTTTTTTTTCTATGTTATTAATATCACAAAGCTACACTAAAGGCTTTCTGTGGTTTGCTCACTAGGGACACCCAGTTTCTAGTGGTATAATTCTGTAGTCATACCATTACATACAGTGTATTATACACTGTCACCTATCTTGTGTTGGATTTTAGGGAATTTCAAATTTTTTATCATCTGATTAATTCACATATATAAAAGTAACTCATCGCTATACAAAACGTTTCAGAAAGTAATAATTACGCTCACACATGCTATGTGTAGAAGTAAGAGAATGGAGGCTGGTAAAGATAAGCACCAAATCTAAAAGTAAGAAAATGATGGTTAGTACTGATTAGCCACGTGTAGAAATAAGAAAATGATGGTTAGTACTGATTAGCCACGTGTAGAAATAAGAAAATGATGGTTGGTACTGATTAGCCACGTGTAGAAATAAGAAAATGATGGTTAGGTACTGATTAGCCCACGTGTAGAAATAAGAAAATGATAGTTAGTACTGATTAGCGCCACGTGTAGAAATAAGAAAATGATGGTTGGTACTGATTAGCCACGTGTAGAAATAAGAAAATGATAGTTAGTACTGATTAGCGCCACGTGTAGAAATAAGAAAATGATGGTTAGTACTGATTAGCCACGTGTAGAAATAAGAAAATGATGGTTGGTACTGATTAGCCACGTGTAGAAATAAGAAAATGATAGTTAGTACTGATTAGCCACGTGTAGAAATAAGAAAATGATGGTTGGTACTGATTAGCCACGTGTAGAAATAAGAAAATGATAGTTAGTACTGATTAGCGCCACGTGTAGAAATAAGAAAATGATGGTTAGTACTGATTAGCCACGTGTAGAAATAAGAAAATGATGGTTGGTACTGATTAGCCACGTGTAGAAATAAGAAAATGATGGTTAGTACTGATTAGCCACGTGTAGAAATAAGAAAATGATGGTTAGTACTGATTAGCCGTGTAGAAATAAGAAAATGTAGAAATAAGAAAATGATGGTTAGTGATTGATTAAGCCAATGATGTAGAAATAAGAAAATGATGATGTTAGTACTGATTAGCCATAGTTAGTACTGTAGAAATAAGAAAATGATGGTTAGTACTGATTAGCCACGTGTAGAAATAAGAAAATGATGGTTAGTACTGATTAGCGCCACGTGTAGAAATAAGAAAATGATGGTTAGTACTGATTAGCCACGTGTAGAAATAAGAAAATGATGGTTAGTACTGATTAGCCACGTGTAGAAATAAGAAAATGATGGTTAGTACTGATTAGCCACGTGTAGAAATAAGAAAATGATGGTTAGTACTGATTAGCCACGTGTAGAAATAAGAAAATGATGGTTAGTACTGATTAGCCACGTGTAGAAATAAGAAAATGATGGTTAGTACTGATTAGCCACGTGTAGAAATAAGAAAATGATGGTTAGTACTGATTAGCCACGTGTAGAAATAAGAAAATGATGGTTAGTACTGATTAGCCACGTGTAGAAATAAGAAAATGATGGTTAGTACTGATTAGCCACGTGTAGAAATAAGAAAATGATGGTTAGTACTGATTACTGATTAGTACCATTAGCGCACGTAGAAATAAGAAAATGATGGTTAGTACTGATTAGCCACGTGTAGAAATAAGAAAATGATGGTTAGTACTGATTAGCCACGTGTAGAAATAAGAAATAAGAAAATGATGGTTAGTACTGATTAGCCACGTGTAGAAATAAGAAAATGATGGTTAGTACTGATTAGCCACGTGTAGAAATAAGAAAATGATGGTTAGTACCATTAGCCACGTGTAGAAATAAGAAAATGATGGTTAGTACTGATTAGCTGATTAGCCACGTGTAGAAATAAGAAAATGATGGTTAGTACTGATTAGCCACGTGTAGAAATAAGAAAATGATGGTTAGTACTGATTAGCCACGTGTAGAAATAAGAAAATGATGGTTGGTACTGATTAGCCACGTGTAGAAATAAGAAAATGATGGTTAGTACTGATTAGCCACGTGTAGAAATAAGAAAATGATGGTTAGTACTGATTAGCCACGTGAAATAAGAAAATGAAGAAAATGATGGTTAGTACTGATTAGCCACGTGTAGAAATAAGAAAATGATGGTTAGTACTGATTAGCCACGTGTAGAAATAAGAAAATGATGGTTAGTACTGATTAGCCACGTGTAGAAATAAGAAAATGATGGTTAGTACTGATTAGCCACGTGTAGAAATAAGAAAATGATGGTTAGTACTGATTAGCCACGTGTAGAAATAAGAAAATGATGGTTAGTACTGATTAGCCACGATGTAGAAATAAGAAAATGATGGTTAGTACTGATTAGCCACGTGTAGAAATAAGAAAATGATGGTTAGTACTGATTAGCCACGTGAAATAGAAATAAGAAAATGATGGTTAGTACTGATTAGCCACGTGAAATAGAAATAAGAAAATGATGGTTTAGTACTGATTAGCCACGTGTAGAAATAAGAAAATGATGGTTAGTACTGATTAGCCACGTGTAGAAATAAGAAAATGATGGTTACTGATTACTGTATAAGAAAATGATGGTTAGTACTGATTAGCCACGTGTAGAAATAAGAAAATGATGGTTAGTACTGATTAGCCACGTGTAGAAATAAGAAAATGATGGTTAGTACTGATTAGCCACGTGTAGAAATAAGAAAATGATGGTTAGTACTGATTAGCCACGTGTAGAAATAAGAAAATGATGGTTAGTACTGATTAGCCACGTGTAGAAATAAGAAAATGATGGTTAGTACTGATTAGCCACGTGTAGAAATAAGAAAATGATGGTTAGTACTGATTAGCCACGTGTAGAAATAAGAAAATGATGGTTAGTACTGATTAGCCACGTGTAGAAATAAGAAAATGATGGTTAGTACTGATTAGCCACGTGTAGAAATAAGAAAATGATGGTTAGTACTGATTAGCCACGTGTAGAAATAAGAAAATGATGGTTAGTACTGATTAGCCACGTGTAGAAATAAGAAAATGATGGTTAGTACTGATTAGCCACGTGTAGAAATAAGAAAATGATGGTTAGTACTGATTAGCCACTGATTATGCCCACGTGTAGAAATAAGAAAATGATGGTTAGTACTGATTAGCCACGTGTAGAAATAAGAAAATGATGGTTAGTACTGATTAGCCACGTGTAGAAATAAGAAAATGATGGTTAGTACTGATTAGCCACGTGTAGAAATAAGAAAATGATGGTTAGTACTGATTAGCCACGTGTAGAAATAAGAAAATGATGGTTAGTACTGATGGTAAGAAAATGATGGTTACTGATTAGCCACGTGTAGAAATAAGAAAATGATGGTTAGTACTGATTAGCCACGTGTAGAAATAAGAAAATGATGGTTAGTACTGATTAGCCACGTGTAGAAATAAGAAAATGATGGTTAGTACTGATTAGCCACGTGTAGAAATAAGAAAATGATGGTTAGTACTGATTAGCCACGTGTAGAAATAAGAAAATGATGGTTAGTACTGATTAGCCACGTGTAGAAATAAGAAAATGATGGTTAGTACTGATTAGCCCACGTGTAGAAATAAGAAAATGATGGTTAGTACTGATTAGCCCACGTGTAGAAATAAGAAAATGATGGTTAGTACTGATTAGCCACGTGTAGAAATAAGAAAATGATGGTTAGTACTGATTAGCCACGTGTAGAAATAAGAAAATGATGGTTAGTACTGATTAGCCACGTGTAGAAATAAGAAAATGATGGTTAGTACTGATTAGCCACGTGTAGAAATAGAAAATGATGGTTAGAAAATGAGAAATAAGAAAATGATTTAGTACTGATTAGCCACGTGTAGAAATAAGAAAATGATGGTTAGTACTGATTAGCCACGTGTAGAAATAAGAAAATGATGGTTAGTACTGATTAGCCACGTGTAGAAATAAGAAAATGATGGTTAGTACTGATTAGCCACGTGTAGAAATAAGAAAATGATGGTTAGTACTGATTAGCCACGTGTAGAAATAAGAAAATGATGGTTAGTACTGATTAGCCACGTGTAGAAATAAGAAAATGATGGTTAGTACTGATTAGCCACGTGTAGAAATAAGAAAATGATGGTTAGTACTGATTAGATTAAGAAAATGATGGTTAGTACCCACGTGTAGATTAGCCACGTGTAGAAATAAGAAAATGATGGTTAGTACTGATTAGCCACGTGTAGAAATAAGAAAATGATGGTTAGTACTGATTAGCCACGTGTAGAAATAAGAAAATGATGGTTAGTACTGATTAGCCACCACGTGTAGAAATAAGAAAATGATGGTTAGTACTGATTAGCCACGTGTAGAAATAAGAAAATGATGGTTAGTACTGATTAGCCACGTGTAGAAATAAGAAAATGATGGTTAGTACTGATTAGCCACGTGTAGAAATAAGAAAATGATGGTTAGTACTGATTAGCCACGTGTAGAAATAAGAAAATGATGGTTAGTACTGATTAGCCACGTGTAGAAATAAGAAAATGATGGTTAGTACTGATTAGCCACGTGTAGAAATAAGAAAATGATGGTTAGTACTGATTAGCCACGTGTAGAAATAAGAAAATGATGGTTAGTACTGATTAGCCACGTGTAGAAATAAGAAAATGATGGTTAGTACTGATTAATAAGTGTAGAAATAAGAAAATGATGGTTAGTACTGATTAGCCACGTGTAGAAATAAGAAAATGATGGTTAGTACTGATTAGCCACGTGTAGAAATAAGAAAATGATGGTTAGTACTGATTAGCCACGTGTAGAAATAAGAAAATGATGGTTAGTACTGATTAGCCACGTGTAGAAATAAGAAAATGATGGTTAGTACTGATTAGCCACGTGTAGAAATAAGAAAATGATGGTTAGTACTGATTAGCCACGTGTAGAAATAAGAAAATAAGAAAATGATGGTTAGTACTGATTAGCCACGTGTAGAAATAAGAAAATGATGGTTAGTACTGATTAGCCACGTGTAGAAATAAGAAAATGATGGTTAGTACTGATTAGCCACGTGTAGAAATAAGAAAATGATGGTTAGTACTGATTAGCCACGTGTAGAAATAAGAAAATGATGGTTAGTACTGATTAGCCACGTGTAGAAATAAGAAAATGATGGTTAGTACTGATTAGCCACGTGTAGAAATAAGAAAATGATGGTTAGTACTGATTAGCCACGTGTAGAAATAAGAAAATGATGGTTAGTACTGATTAGCCACGTGTAGAAATAAGAAAATGATGGTTAGTACTGATTAGCCACGTGTAGAAATAAGAAAATGATGGTTAGTACTGATTAGTTAGAAATAAGAAAATGATGATTATTAGCCACGTGTAGAAATAAGAAAATGATGGTTAGTACTGATTAGCCACGTGTAGAAATAAGAAAATGATGGTTAGTACTGATTAGCCACGTGTAGAAATAAGAAAATGATGGTTAGTACTGATTAGCCACGTGTAGAAATAAGAAAATGATGGTTAGTACTGATTAGCCACGTGAAATAAGAAAATGATGGTTAAACTGATTAGCCACGTTAGAAATAAGAAAATGATGGTTAGTACTGATTAGTAGAAATAAGAAAATGATGGTTAGTACTGATTAGCCACGTGTAGAAATAAGAAAATGATGGTTAGTACTGATTAGCCACGTGTAGAAATAAGAAAATGATGGTTAGTACTGATTAGCCACGTGTAGAAATAAGAAAATGATGGTTAGTACTGATTAGCCACGTGTAGAAATAAGAAAATGATGGTTAGTACTGATTAGCCACGTGTAGAAATAAGAAAATGATGGTTAGTACTGATACTGATTAGCCACGTGTAGAAATAAGAAAATGATGGTTAGTACTGATTAGCCACGTGTAGAAATAAGAAAATGATGGTTAGTACTGATTAGCCACGTGTAGAAATAAGAAAATGATGGTTAGTACTGATTAGCCACGTGTAGAAATAAGAAAATGATGGTTAGTACTGATTAGCCACACGTGTAGAAATAAGAAAATGATGGTTAGTACTGATTAGCCACGTGTAGAAATAAGAAAATGATGGTTAGTACTGATTAAGAAAATGATGGTTAGTACTGATTAGCGCCACGTGTAGAAATAAGAAAATGATGGTTAGTACTGATTAGCGCCACGTGTAGAAATAAGAAAATGATGGTTAGTACTGATTAGCGCCACGTGTAGAAATAAGAAAATGATGGTTAGTACTGATTAGCGCCACGTGTAGAAATAAGAAAATGATGGTTAGTACTGATTAGCGCCACGTGTAGAAATAAGAAAATGATGGTTAGTACTGATTAGCGCCACGTGTAGAATGATTAGCCACGTGTAGAAATAAGAAAATGATGGTTAGTACTGATTAGCCACGTGTAGAAATAAGAAAATGATGGTTAGTACTGATTAGCCACACGTAGAAATAAGAAAATGATGGTTAGTACTGATTAGCCAATGTAGAAATAAGAAAATGATGGTTAGTACTGATTAGCCATGTAGAAATAAGAAAATGATGGTTAAACGTGAAATTGAGCCACGTGTAGAAATAAGAAAATGATGGTTAGTAACTGATTAGCCACTGATTAGAAATAAGAAAATGATGGTTAGTACTGATTAGCCACGTAGAAATAAGAAAATGATGGTTGGTAGTAAATAAGAAAATGATGGTTAGTACCTGATTAGCCACGTAGAAATAAGAAAATGATGGTTGGTACTGATTAGCCACGTGTAGAAATAAGAAAATGATGGTTAGTACTGATTAGCCACGTGTAGAAATAAGAAAATGATGGTTAGTACTGATTAGCCACGTGTAGAAATAAGAAAATGATGGTTAGTACTGATTAGCCACGTGTAGAAATAAGAAAATGATGGTTAGATTAGCCACGTGAGAAATAAGAAAATGATGGTTAGTACTGATTAGCCACGTAGAAATAAGAAAATGATGGTTAGTACTGATTAGCCACGTGTAGAAATAAGAAAATGATGGTTAGTACCGATTAGCGCCGACGTGTAGAAATAAGAAAATGATGGTTAGTACTGATTAGCCACGTGTAGAAATAAGAAAATGATGGTTAGTACTGATTAGCCACGTGTAGAAATAAGAAAATGATGGTTAGTACTGATTAGCCACGTGTAGAAATAAGAAAATGATGGTTAGTACTGATTAGCGCCACGTGTAGAAATAAGAAAATGATGGTTAGTACCAATGATTAGCCACCACGTGAAAATGATGGTTAAACTGAAAAATAAGAAAATGATGGTTAGTACTGATTAGCCACGTGTAGAAATAAGAAAATGATGGTTGGTACTGATTAGCCACGTGTAGAAATAAGAAAATGATGGTTAGTACTTGATTAGCCACGTGTAGAAATAAGAAAATGATGGTTAGTACTGATTAGCCACACGTAGAAATAAGAAAATGATGGTTGGTACTGATTAACCACGTGTAGAAATAAGAAAATGATGGTTAGTACTCCGATTAGCCACGTGTAGAAATAAGAAAATGATGGTTGGTACTGATTAGCCACGTGTAGAAATAAGAAAATGATGGTTAGTACCGATTAGCCAATGTAGAAATAAGAAAATGATGGTTAGTACTGATTAGCGATTGATATAGTAGTACTGATTAGCCAATGAGAAATAAGAAAATGATGGTTGGTACCATTTAGCGTAGAAATAAGAAAATGATGGTTAGTACTGATTAGCCAAATGTGTAGAAATAAGAAAATGATGGTTAGTACTGATTAGCCACGTGTAGAAATAAGAAAATGATGGTTGGTACTGATTAAATACGTGTAGAAATAAGAAAATGATGGTTAGTACCGATTAGCCACGTGTAGAAATAAGAAAATGATGGTTGGTACTGATTAGCCAATGCGTAGAAATAAGAAAATGATGGTTAGTACTGATTAGCCAATGTAGAAATAAGAAAATGATGGTTAGTACTGATTAGCCAAGAAAATGTGTAGAAATAAGAAAATGATGGTTAGTACTGATTAGCCACGTGTAGAAATAAGAAAATGATGGTTAGTACTGATTAGCCACGTGTAGAAATAAGAAAATGATGGTTAGTACTGATTAAGCCACGTGTAGAAATAAGAAAATGATGGTTAGTACTGATTAGCCACGTGTAGAAATAAGAAAATGATGGTTAGTACTGATTAGCGAACGTGTAGAAATAAGAAAATGATGGTTAGTACTGATTAGCCACGTGTAGAAATAAGAAAATGATGGTTGGTACTGATTAGCCACGTGTAGAAATAAGAAAATGATGGTTAGTACTGATTAGCCACGTGTAGAAATAAGAAAATGATGGTTGGTACTGATTAGCCACGTGTAGAAATAAGAAAATGATGGTTAGTACTGATTAGCCAATGTAGAAATAAGAAAATGATGGTTAGTACTGATTAGCCACGTGTAGAAATAAGAAAAAAATGATGGTTAGTCACTGATTAGCCACGTGTAGAAATAAGAAAATGATGGTTAGTACTGATTAGCCAATGATGGTTAGTGTAGAAATAAAGAAAATGATGGTTAGTACTGATTAGCCACGTGTAGAAATAAGAAAATGATGGTTAGTACTGATTAGCCACGTGTAGAAATAAGAAAATGATGGTTAGTACTGATTAGCCACGTGTAGAAATAAGAAAATGATGGTTAGTACTGATTAGCCACGTGTAGAAATAAGAAAATGATGGTTAGTACTGATTAGCCACGTGTAGAAATAAGAAAATGATGGTTAGTACTGATTAGCCACGTAGAAATAAGAAAATGATGGTTAGTACTGATTAGCCAATGCGTAGAAATAAGAAAATGATGGTTAGTACTGATTAGCCACGTGTAGAAATAAGAAAATGATGGTTAGTACTGATTAGCCACGTGTAGAAATAAGAAAATGATGGTTGGTACTGATTAACGCCACGTGTAGAAATAAGAAAATGATGGTTAGTACTGATTAGCCACGTGTAGAAATAAGAAAATGATGGTTAGTACTGATTAGCCACGTGTAGAAATAAGAAAATGATGGTTAGTACTGATTAGCCACGTGTAGAAATAAGAAAATGATGGTTAGTACTGATTAGCCACGTGTAGAAATAAGAAAATGATGGTTAGTACTGATTAAAGAGCCACGTGTAGAAATAAGAAAATGATGGTTGGTACTGATTAGCCACGTGTAGAAATAAGAAAATGATGGTTGGTACTGATTAGCCACGTGTAGAAATAAGAAAATGATGGTTAGTACTGATTAGCCACGTGTAGAAATAAGAAAATGATGGTTAGTACTGATTAGCCACGTGTAGAAATAAGAAAATGATGGTTAGTACTGATTAGCCACGTGTAGAAATAAGAAAATGATGGTTAGTACTGATTAGCCACGTGTAGAAATAAGAAAATGATGGTTAGTACTGATTAGCCACGTGTAGAAATAAGAAAATGATGGTTAGTATTAGCCACGTGAAATAAGAAAATGATGCCCACGTGTAGAAATAAGAAAATGATGGTTAGTACTGATTAGCCACGTGTAGAAATAAGAAAATGATGGTTAGTACTGATTAGCCACGTGTAGAAATAAGAAAATGATGGTTAGTACTGATTAGCCACGTGTAGAAATAAGAAAATGATGGTTGGTACTGATTAGCCACGTGTAGAAATAAGAAAATGATGGTTAGTACTGATTAGCCACGTGTAGAAATAAGAAAATGATGGTTGGTACTGATTAGCCACGTGTAGATAAGAAAATGATGCCACGTTAGCCATAGAAATAAGAAAATGATGGTTAGTACTGATTAGCCACGTGTAGAAATAAGAAAATGATGGTTAGTACTGATTAGCCACGTGTAGAAATAAGAAAATGATGGTTAGTACTGATTAGCCACGTGTAGAAATAAGAAAATGATGGTTAGTACTGATTAGCCACGTGTAGAAATAAGAAAATGATGGTTAGTACTGATTAGCGCCACGTGTAGAAATAAGAAAATGATGGTTAGTACTGATTAGCGCCACGTGTAGAAATAAGAAAATGATGGTTAGTACTGATTAGCGCCACGCGTAGAAATAAGAAAATGATGGTTAGTACTGATTAGCGCCACGTGTAGAAATAAGAAAATGATGGTTAGTACTGATTAGCGCCACGTGTAGAAATAAGAAAATGATGGTTAGTACTGATTAGCGCCACGTGTAGAAATAAGAAAATGATGGTTAGTACTGATTAGCGCCACGTGTAGAAATAAGAAAATGATGGTTGGTACTGATTAGCGCCACGTGTAGAAATAAGAAAATGATGGTTAGTACTGATTAGCGCCACGTGTAGAAATAAGAAAATGATGGTTGGTACTGAAAAGAGTCACGTGTATAGGTAAGAAAATGATTGAAATTCAATACATTTCTAAAATTAAAAAAGCGTGTGATCACTTTGTGCTTTACTTGTAGGTATAGAAACACAGTAGATTTTAGGTACAGATTTTAAACATAACGGATTAGCTGTCATATAAATGGTTGTCAACAACTCTTCAGTTAAATCGTCTTTATCGTTGTTTTAAAAATCTGGTTACATTAAAATACAATATTTAACACGATCCGTACTTCATTTAACCACTGTAATTAAACTTTGAGATCACCGATCCAAGCTTAGAAAAAATATCTGCTAATCCATAAATCCATTTGTTTATCTGTGTTTCAAGATCGTACTGAGTTGTATGAAGACATCTAATTTTCCAGTTATCATTACTTTTGTCGATTACAAACCCTAGAGAGTGTCAGGTTTACCGCATGTTGACAATCTCTTCGATAAACAAAGTTTAAAGCTTATACACATTTGTACTATATCTTATAGATTAAGAAACGGGCAAACAGGCAGATATATTGACCAACAGTTCTTTCGTAAATCACATTGTTGTACTTCTCTCCTTCTACGTTCCTGTCTTTCTGTGTTATTTCTTGATATTCTTAAGAAACCAGGCCCGGCATGGCCAGGTGGGTTAAGGCGTTCGACTCGTAATCTGAGGGTCGCGGGTTCGAATCCCAGTCGCACCAAACATGCTCGTCCTTTCAACCGTGAGGGCGTTATAATGTTACGGTCAATCCCAATATTCGTTGGTAAAAAAGTAACCCAAGAGTTGGCGGAGAGTGGTGATGACTAGCTGCCTTCCCTCTAGTCTTACACTGCTAAATTAGGGACAGCTAGCACAGATAGCCCTCGAGTAGCTTTGCGCGAAATTCAAAAACAAACAAACAAACTTAAGAAACCGTTAGAAGCTATGACAAAACACAACATTAGTTCGGTGACTTAAACATTACGCATAACTTCCTATTGGTTCTATCAGAATGTGTATCTTTCTGATACATAAAGGAATATAGATTCAGTAAATGCGTGACATGAAAGTTTAGAAATAACACAAGGGATACCGACAGTTTGGTTTGGTTTGAAATTAGCGCAAAGCTACATGACGGCTATCTGTGCTAAGCATCCCTAATTCAGCAGTGTAAGACTAGAGCGAAGGCAGCTAGTCATCACCACCCACCACCAACTCTTGGGCTACTTTTTTACCAACGGATAGTGGGATTGACCGTCACATTATAAGTTTCCTTGTTTGTTTACCCGTTTTATTTTGTTGTTCTTAGAATACATATATTTCACCTCCTTGTTTTGTTAGGATTATTTTTCACCAATTTTAGGTTATTAAAAGGGCCTTAATAGGAACTTTTCTTATCTTTAGTAAGTCTAAAATCCGTTTCTCTTTTCTTGTGCTCGTTTATCCTTTCTTGTTTGTTTTAAATTTCGCGCAAAGATTCACGAGGGCTATCTGCGCTAGTCGTCCTTAATTTAGCAGAGTGAGCTAGAGGGAAGGCAGCTAGTCATCACCACCCACTGCTAACACTTGGGTTACTCTTTTACCAATAAGTAATTGGATTGACCGTCACTTATAACGCCCCTACGACTGAAAGGACGAGCAAGTTTGATGTGCTGAGGATTCGAACCCACGACCCTTGGATTACGAGTTAAGTGTCTTAACCACCTGGCCATGCCGGGTCGATACCGACAGCAATGCAGAAGTTGTATGATTTACAAATAAACAGAAACGAAACTAATAAAGTGTTATACTTAACTCTATCAGTTCGCTAAAATAAAAATAAAACATGTAAGATGGACGTCATTAATTAGACAGAAATATGTATTGCTACTTTTAATATTTGAAGCTTATTTTACATTACTAAAGGCTGCTTTTACGATTGCTCACAAAAATGGAAAGCATTATGAATCAGAATTACGATAAATATTCAACAAATACAGATCGTATAAGAGTATCATTTTACTTTACAGTTTAACTAACGCAACCTTTGTCAAGATGCACATATATGAACAATCATCTTTACATATCAAGGCAAATATAAAAATATTTTCATGAAATTCTAGCTCATTCTAATTTTAGACTAGAATACTTATGGTATATGATACTTAAACTAACAAAGACATAACACTCCTCTTGTTTCGCATAGCCTACAAAAATATCACTAACTCATATATAAAGTATCATATTTAGCAAATCTTTCAGTTGTTACGTGTATTAAATGTTTCCACTTCCTCTCTTCCTTCAGCTACAAATGTTTCCACTTCGTCTCTTCTTTCAACTTTAACATGTTTGTAACTCTACATGATATTTTCATTCAGTTTCTTTATCCATTATACCCTGTATGTCTTTCAGCTAATATATGAATTGTCTATGGATGATAATTTTAGTCCTCTAGTTGCATTTTTGTATTTATTCGGACTTGAATTTTCGTTCATATAAAAAATTAATAAGAAACATTATAACAAAGCTTTGCACATTAACCGCTTTCGTAGATCAGCACTGTAACACCGTAAAAAATATTTTATACCTTAACACAAGCGTTATGTTATTTAATGACAACCTAACTTACATTAATCAAAAGTAGACTTTTATACGAAGGCCCGGCATGGCCAAGCGCGTAAGGCGTGAGACTCGTAATCCGAGGGTCGCGGGTTCGTGCCCGCGTCGCGCTAAACATGCTCGCCCTCCCAGCCGTGGGGGCGTTATAATGTGACGGTCAATCCCACTATTCGTTGGTAAAAGAGTAGCCCAAGAGTTGGCGGTGGGTGGTGATGACTAGCTGCCTTCCCTCTAGTCTTACACTGCTAAATTAGGGACGGCTAGCACAGACAGCCCTCGAGTATCTTTGTGCGAAATTCCAAAAACAAACAAAAGCAAAAACCTTTTATACGATACCCTGATCAGGTCATCTTTAATGTTCTGACATGCATTTTAAGTGAAGTGGAGAAAGAAATGATGTCTAAAGTTTTACAACTTGGGTTACTTCCAGATAACCTTAAGAAGTAACATCTAAAGGTTCAATTTCGGTTATCACCAGATAATCATAAGAAACAATGTCTAGAGGTTCACAGGTTTTGGGTTACCATCTGAAACACTTTAATAAACTAATATCTAAATATTTACATTTTGGATTACCATCTACAAAAACTTAAGGTGTAGTTATTATAATCAGTACACTTTTGAAACATTTTTATATCAACTTAATACAATTTATATTTGATTAGGTATTGATAAATCATTTACAAGTATTGGAATGCAAGTGACATAAGTTGCTTTCACGTATTCTCATAGATACAATAAAAAAGAAAATCACTTAATTTGTGATGACGAGAAACCCACTTGAAGTAAAATGTATTCTCAAGATAAAGTACAGAACAACGTTTCGATCTTCTTAGATCATCTTCAGAAAATCACTTAAATAAGTCTAGAAGAATTAAAAGGTTTTCACCATTTAAAAAATGTTAAAGATATATTTATAACAAAAACAGACAAATTAAATTAAAGTGTATTATTAGATTAAATATATTTTATTAACGAAGTTCAAGATAGTTTAAAAGATTAAACTAAGTTTAAGAAAAAGGTATTTATAATGATATTGAATAACTTTAAAGAATATAAGATTAATAAATGATTAAGAATATAACAATATATAAGAAAGTATGTTAGATAAGATTAACAGTATCTAATAGAAATATTTATAATCATGAATGGACAGGTTTCATTGTAAAATACAGAGTCGTTTAGTATTAACGTATTTACTATTTCAGACAGTTCCGTTTGGGAAAGAAATACGAATGTTACATTTTGAAAATAGTATTTATTGTGCAACTGATATTGAATTATTGTACAAAAATAACTATTTTGGATGAAACACTTTAGTCGTTAATCTAATTTATAACAAAGAAAAACATTGTAGATTATTTTAAGAATTATTTAGAAAATTATTGGATTTGGCTGTAAAACCATCACACATTGTGTTTAGTCAAGAGATATATGATCAGACAGGTAGGATCTAGATTAGCACCAGTATTTTCTAATGTGTTCCTAAGACCTTATGACAAACGTTGGATGGGTGAGTGTTCTAAATAAGTTAAACCTATTTGTTATTAAAAGTATTTAGACCACACTTTTGTTGTTTGTAAACAGAAAGAACATATTCAAAGATTGTTGGGTTATTTAAACAGTAAACAATAGAAAATGATTTACAGTAGAATATCAAGAAAAATGTAAACTATCATATTTATACATTTTAATTAAAATTAAAAACTGGATTTTCAAATGGAAGCACAAAAAGATTTTTCCAGGTTTGTATTTTAACTATGATACCTTTATTCCTTATTTGAGATGCTTATTTCTTTATATTTTATAAGAGTACTATTTTTTAATGTTTAGAAAAATATGTTCACAAGTTCAGTTAATATTTGTATTGAAACCGACGTATAGAATTAAACATTTCTTTAATGTAAAAGATAAAATACCAAACTTGCTAAACTCTAACATTTTGTATCAATAAAGATGTTCTATATGTAATCCTAAGTATATAGGCAATACAATGAAGGTATAAGAATTCAAAATTAATGAGCATAATAATTTAAAGAACACAGACTCTTGCGAATATAAGATAGTTAATTATTGTAGCGGTAAAACCACACGTTTTATGTATCTTCTAGCAACAGGAATTACGATCAGTTCTCAATTCAAAATTGTATTTATGTAAACAAATTTTCAAATTGTTACTAGTATTAAGTTTGCATGATAGTTTCACTCTCAAAATATCTGTTTTATGAACAGTAACTGAAAGATGATTCGTCTCGTTTTTATTTATATTTATCCTTCTCTCAACTATAATTTGTATTAAACTTACTATAATGTTTCCACTTTGCCTCTTAATCAAATATAACTTACAGTAAATTTATGCTTCGACCCAGTTTCTTTTTTAACAGTAATTGATACTAATGTCAAATGTCTTTAGGTGTTTGCTCAGTTATTTTAACTGTGGACTGTAGTACACTAACCTGACATGTCACTCCTTTCAAATGCAGCTGATTATAACTATTCATAACAGAAGAATTCCTCTTTTTGTCTTTTTTAAATGAATGTAAGGTGCAAAAAAATTACTTAAGGCTTTAACTCCTTTCCTTCTTCTTTTAAATGTAACAAGACTTACATGTTACAATTTATGATAATGTGTAGTAAATACACATAGCGTTAGATCTCCACCCAGAATCTTCTTGCAGCTTGCATTAAACTTGGGTGATGTTCTCATTCCATTTTTCTTATCTTCTCTTAATTGTAAGTTCTTAGCACTTTTACACCATGCTTTCATACCAACTCTTCTGTAAACTGTAGCTTAAATAAAATTTACATAAAATACTCTGTGAACTGTAGCTTATAGAAAATGTACATAGCATCTGTAAACTGTAACTTATAGAAATTGTACATAACATCTGTAAACTGTAACTTATAGAAATATGTACATAACATCTGTGAACTGTAGCTTATAGAAAATGTACATAACATCTGTAAACTGTAACTTATAGAAATTGTGCATAACATCTGTGAACTGTAGCTTATAGAAAATGTACATAATATCTGTGAACTGTAACTTAAAGAAAATGTACATAACATCTGTGAACTGTAATTTATAGAAATTGTGCATAACATCTGTGAACTGTAACTTATAGAAATATGTACATAACATCTGTGAACTGTAGCTTATAGAAAATGTACATAACATCTGTGAACTGTAACTTAAAGAAAATGTACATAACATCTGTGAACTGTAACTTAAAGAAATTGTACATACCATCTGTGAACTGTAACCTGCAAAAATTGTACATAACATCTGTAAACTGTAATCTATAGAAATTATGCATAACATCTGTGAACTGTAACCTATAGAAAGTGTACATAACATCTGTGAACTGTAACCTACAGAAAGTGTACATAACATCTGTGAACTGTAACCTACAGAAAGTCTACATAACATCTGTGAACTGTAACTTATAGATAATGTTCATAAAATATCTTTCTGGTTCCTTCTTTCAGCTTCACTTACGGTAACTTTACCTCATAATTTCAGGTTTACACCGATCGCATTTTAAACCCTAAAATTAAAATTTTCTACCATTATAACTTAGTAAGAAATAAGAAACTGTATTCTTTGTTTACTTAAAAGCTGTTATTTGTTGTGTTTTCTTATAATAGGCCAAATTGTCTAAACATTTTACCAGATTTATGAGTATTTAACAAAGTCCGATATGAAAAAGGTATACCATATAGTATTTTGAGAAATACCTCATTCAATTCTTCCTTCAAGTTGTTTCCCGAATGAGTTGAGAAGACACATATACGTTGATCGTACATATCTTGAACATATCGATTTAAAAAACGATCTAAGCCTTGCTAAGCGTAAATCAGAAAAGCTTAATAGATGTGATAAGAAGTCAAAAAGTAAGCCAAAATCTTAAGTGCTTTCAAGAATGGCTTGTTCTTCATCAGGCACATAGCAGAAGAAAGATGTGTTTATTTCGTTAATAAAAAGAAATTACAAATGACAGTAAAATAGTTAATATAAATATAAGGCTCTTATGCAATCACACACTTAGATCATTAATACTGTTTTGAATATTTAAAGCAGTAACTGAAAAACAACTGTACTAACTTTCCTATACGTTTTAAAAATTATTTCTTGAGGAATACAATAATCGCACATGTATGTATTAAAATTCTAACTATTCAACATTTTATTGTTTAAAACATGAACGCTAAAACAATGACTGTTTTCTTCTTTTTGTTGTAACCGTTTTCGTTAAGTGCTTACACATCTTTTTATTGCAGAAATATGAAATAGACACTCATAACTGTGGAAAGTTGAATGTTTTTGTACAGGTAAGTGAAACTTCCTAATTTATTACAATGACGTAGCTCATTAATTTAAACAGAGGCACATAACTCTTTCAATAGACATCTATTTACATGTCATGTTATGTACAAATCTAGAATGTCCTTGTCCACGAAATTCTGAAAAAAGTTATAGTATATCTTATTAATAATTTTATACTTTTTAGGGTTAATGCATCTCTTTACCTCTATTAGTACAATATAACAACATGTTCACTACGTGTTCTGAATTTTCAACCACGTTAACTTTTATATCATTTCAAAGACATATTTTAATTTCTTTCGTTAGATAAAATCTCGTCCATAAAAACACGGTAGTTAAAGAAATGTTTCTTGTTTTATTCTAATGTGATACAAAATGTTTCGTAACTTTTATCTTTGAATTTTCTGAGCATATACTTTCTGTTCGCTATTTTCTCTAAAATTGACAAATTTTGCAAGTTTTCTGAGACAAATACTTGCGTCACTTCTGTTTGTGATTTTCCTCAGTGATGTTCGTGACACTCAATGTGTAATTCTTAATGTGTGTTGATATGACTTCACACTCGCATACAATTTTAAACATTCCTTGAAAGTATTTCGTAGCATTTTATTCTATCATTCCAAAACAAATGTTCTGCAAGAGGAACAATAACATTTAATAAATCAACCCTGCTCTGTTTGATATTTTTTGAAGAATGGAACTGCTAGAATTGTCGAAGATTTTATTTTTTGCCAAATGGCCAAATAAATTAACGGATAAAGTTGTAAGCAAACCTTACTGAGTAATCGATCTAAAAAAATAGCTTTTTGCAAATAGAGTAAACGTACTATCTCGTTGTGTTAAATATGCTTGAATTTCTGATTATAGTAATTGTAAGAAAAATGAAATTAGTGAGCTAGTATTGCTTTATAGCCAAGTAGATCAATTAGCTTGATATGTTTCCTTAACACGATATCACATTTTACGGTTTGATGGAAAAAGTTGTGGATGTTTTTACCTTTTCTCTCTTTGTTTTTCTAACACAAAACGTTGTGTGTGAAGAGTTTATTAACACAGCATTCAAGAATTTCTGGTACTCTTGAAATGGGTTAGTTAATTGAGATAGCACCGAGAAAGTGATGAATTTCAAAAATATGAGATTTTAAAAAATATTGAGGGGGAACATGTACCAGTTATCTTTGTGTTTATGATATTTATTTTTGATAACACGATGATTGGCTATTTTTGCGAGCGCCTGAGTAACAATACATAGTTTTCTAATTATATTTGATGTGTTTGTATTTTTAAGCTCACTGTGTATATTACACGTTTCGAATGTAGCCATTACAGAAAGTTAAAGTGAAAACCATAGTTCATCTATGAATGTATAATAATAAATACATTTTTCTGTTCGCTTAAAACTACGCGAGTGCTATCTGCAATAGCCGTCCCTATGTAAGACCCGCCACCAACTCTTAAGCTACTCTTTTTACCAACGAATAAAGAGATCGACAGTCACTCTATAATGCCCCCAGACTGAAAGAACTGGCCACCTGGACATGCTGAAAAACCATCTTGACATGTCAATCATAATGTTTTGTTAACAGAATGTTTTATAAAGTTATTTTTCATTAGTATTTTATATATAATCGATGGCAGTAATCGGTATGAGGTATTCTAGCAATAAAATAAAAATCTGAATTAGTTAAATAAGAAGAAAATAAAAATTTACAACGAAAAAAAATGCATGAACCGGAAGACTAAAAACGGCTCAGATACAACCGATGTTACGTCTGACTATAGCTTAAATAATTATTTCGCCTCTCCAAATGGCTCTGCAGTATAATTGAGGAGTTATAACACTAAACTTCGGAGTCTAACACTCACTGTGGCAGAGTGCAGATAGTCCATTGCGTAGCTTTGCGATTAAAAACTAAAATTATTGCTAATTCTACATAAAATTGACCCCTATACTAATAACGTGTTTAAAACAGCAAAACATTATCTAAAACAAGGCTTCACAAAATGAAACAACAACTATAGAAATGACATTACTTACAGTTAGCAGAGAAATAAAATTGAACAATAACTCAATTTATTAAATCTTTCACGCCCTCCAGTAGCTCAGCGGTATGTCTGCGGACTTACAATGCTAAAAGCTGGGTTTCGATACCAGTGGTGGGCAGAGCACCGATAGCCCATTGTATAGCTTTGTGCATAATTCAAAAAACAAACAAAAACAAATCTTTCAGATATAAAAAATCAACATCTTGAAGCGACTGAGTTCCGTTTTTATTTACAAAAGTAATCAACGTGTAGAGAGAATCGTTTAGGCTTGTTCAATCTTTCTGAAAAAAGGGAATATTGATAAAAACAACTTGGATGCTCAAAATATCCGCACGCAACTATCCAAACCGCATATGCTTAGCCGCCATGAAGCATTATTCTTTCATAAATCAGTCGCAGTAAAGTGTAATAATCTCTAGTAAATTCATCGATTAAATAATCATAGTGCCATTACACTCATGAGTATCTCGCATGTGGTTTACAAAGAGATACTAGCACTAGATGTACTCCCGCATGGTTCCTGAAAGCGCTCTTTTTAAGAGTAAATAAAACCAAAATTAAGAGTATTAAAAAAGTTTAATTTTTGCTTTTGAAGTTCATATGTCATGCTGTGTTGTAGCCTATGGAGTGCATAATTTTACTCGTGACCCATGGCATGCACATGTTTTAGTGACGTCACGACAGTACAAATTGCAACGTTCAACATCTCTTATGTGACGTTATTTAGTATCTACTGACTGTCATAGACAACATACTACTGTATTATGGAGTGAATTGTTAAAGCAGGTAACTTTTCAGCCGGCCTCAGACCCACTTTCGTGGAAATTTTGATTTTTGGTTGCATATAGAATTCAGTAGATCTCTATCAATAGATTTAAAAGCAGTTGAACAATGTAAAGTATATGTTTATGCTATTTGGGAATAATTTTAAATCAGTTCCCACTAGTGTGTAATTTTAAATCACTTTGGCTAAGATACTGTGTATAGAAAATCCAACAAACTTGATAATTATTAGCCTGAAGTGAGAATTTTAAGCAAAACAATATAAATTTTTATTTCTTTTGTAATTATATTCCTTATCACTTTATATTTTTATTCATATTGCTTTATTAGATGGCTTTACCATTAGATAATTCATTCTACGCCAAGTACCACTCATTTTTATAAACGTTTCAATCTACGATCAACGTGAAACCTTTTCGA
This sequence comes from Tachypleus tridentatus, assembly GCF_004210375.1. Taxonomy (NCBI): domain Eukaryota; kingdom Metazoa; phylum Arthropoda; class Merostomata; order Xiphosura; family Limulidae; genus Tachypleus; species Tachypleus tridentatus. Next base: position 36,023,629 of record NC_134834.1, read on the forward strand.
CCAAGTTTTACACCTATGAAACAACCATGTCTATCAACGAAAATGACACTTGTATCTGATCTTCCAACATTGTTGTGAAAGATGCAAACATAGGGCATAAAACAATCATTAAAACATTCATACTGTATAACTTTATTTTATTCAATAATATTTTCGTTGCTTCAGTTTAATGCAACATTTTCTAAAATTTACCTTTTCTTTGGAATAAATGGCCCCAGTGAATCAGTGATAAGACTGAGTGATTGTCATAATAAATATTGTTTGAATATTCTCGGTAGGCACAACACAAACATTCCATTGTGCAGATTTGTGTTTAACACCAAAACACAAACTTTGAAACAATGTAACATTTTGCCACAGAATTATGAAGATCCATGAAAACGTCGAGAAAAAATTATACTTAATATTCCTTAAAATAAACATCAGTCGTTTTACTTCTTTTAAAAAGTACACTAAAACACTAGTTTTTAATTCTCAGTATATAAAATTAATGTTCGTTACAATGTTCTCGTTAAACTTAAATGACGCATAATGAACTGCTTAGCAACCAAAACCAAAGTATACACTTCTTTCCCGCCTGTTTGCTTTTTGTGTTTTATGGCCTGTATAGTGTCGTACACGTTTAATTCAATTATGCATTCACTAAAAACAGTTGTTTGATCACGCCAAAAGATAGATTTTGTATTTATTAATACATTCCATAAACCGATTATGTTAATTTGTTCGTTATGGTCAGCTATCTGGAAAAATTTACCTTTAGTACTTATCTTTCTTTTTTTAACTCTGTTGAATATATTGTTAAACATCAAATATTTACTTAATCATCTAACGCGAAAATTCGCAAAATTTGTTTTTATACTGCAAACTATAATTAATAACTTTCATTTCATGCATATTAAACAGTCAGTTACTTCAGCAATGTCAATATAAAGCTCCAAATACACTGTAAGTACATGTGTAAAATTTAGGTTTTATAGAAGTATCTAACATTTTAGTAATTAATAATTTATGAACTAGTTGACTGCTAATTTTGTGTTTATGTTCGTATAAAATTTGTGTGTGTTACACCATCAGAATTACAAACACATATCCTTTTCGTTATAATTTTCGAGTTCCTGAAATTTCAGCCCTTTCCTTATTATGTGAAGAGTTGAATTCGACAAACGACCAATTTAGTTCTCGATATATATATATATATATATATCAACTTTCAATGGTTAATAGCAAAAAAAAATCTCGTACAAAATAGCAATATAGAATTTCCATCTCACAATATTTTCTCAACTACTTACCAGTAACAACCTGAGGAAACTTATTTAGATTTTACAAACAAAATAGTTAGTGTCATTAGACTTAGTAAAATTATCTAAAATATTTTCTTTTCTATACTGTATTTTACGTACTTCATCTTTATAATATTTTTGTGTTTTATTGTTTGTTTGCTACCCGATAGCTTAGCAGTAAGCTCCAGAGTTTAATGTGATGAAATTCATGGCTCAGTTCCTAAAGTGGACTTCAGTGCAGATAGTCCATTGTACATTTTAAATAAATAAACATCCTTTTTCCATCTCTAAAAGCGAAGCTGAAAGCTCATACAGAGGTCGACCTTTCATAGAGGGCCCGGCATGGCCAGGTGGTTAAGACATTCGACTCTTAATCTGAGGGTCGCGGGTTTGAATCTCCGTCACACCAAACATGCTAGTCTTTTCAGCCGTGGGAGCGTTATAATGTGACGGTCAATCCTACTATTCGTTGGTAAAAGAGTAGCCCAAGAGTTGGCGGTGGGTGGTGATGACTAGCTAACTGCCTTCCCTCTAATCTTATACTGCTAAATTATGGACGGCTAGCGCTGATAGCCCTCGTACAGCTTTGCGTGAAATTCAAAACAAACGAACTTTCATAGAGACAAAATCTGCAGAGATGACTATTAAATTGATTACATATAATGTTTAGTTATGCTTGCTAATCTTGTTCTGTTTTGATACACGAAATTTAAGCAATGATACGAAACATATCCTCTTAAGCTAAACATTCGGAATCACTGTTATTGTTTTAAATACCCTGAAGAACGAATATTCTTTCATATTCTAAACAATTGATAATATTTGTTTTCTGTTTAACTGCAATTAAAACCGGATTAACGAAGGTCGAATCACCTTTGTCTGGTATCTTGGGATAGTTTCATGAGATTTTAAAATTCGTTTTTAATTATTTGGGTGTTCGTAGCACATATTTCAGTGTAGAAAGTATGCGGTAAAGTAAGACTTGCGAGTACGCTTATGTTAACTGATTTTTGCAAAGAATGTGAGGTATGTCCGCTTTGTAACTGGAGATTCGATCAGGAAAACTCCAGAGTAAAGCTCTCAGTCGACTAAGTTTCAAACTAAATAAAAAGTCTGCACAACTTAATTAAACTGAAAAATCGTGGTTATTTATGTTACAGGTTTTTTTTTTGTTTGTTTTCTTTTAGCAAAGCCACAAAGGCTATCTGCTCAGCCCACCGAGGGGAATCGAACCCCTGATTTTAGCGTTGTAAATCCAGAGACATACCGCTGTACTAGCGGGGGGCTATATTATAGGAAAATTCAAATGTTAATATTTGAATTGGGCACACGACTTTTTTTTTTTTTATATATATATATATATATATATATATATAAAGGATCATTTAATTATTCAACAGATTTTTGAAAAGGTTTCCTGTGAACTGCTTAGTGTTATAAGCCAAGAAATATAGTGAAAATCAAATGCTCCTTCCTTCACAGAAAACACTAGATTAACCAATAATGGTAATGTCCAGCTGGCAGAGGGAAAATTGCTGTTTTTAATGCTGAAAGACCTGTTGACACAATATGTGAATCCCAAGGCTGTAACACGTTAAGTGGACATCCGATTGTTAATGCACACGATAATGCAGCATTTGAATATCTAGTTGCCACAGCTTAGCGTAACTTTGATGCATATCCTTGTCAGAATGGTACAACCAAACAAACACGAGCATACTTCAAGTAAACCTGTTTAAACATCTTCTAAGTGGGCTAATAGTAGTGCAGTAGTGAACAATAGTAGGAAGTATAATTATAAAGCAAACTCCGAGAAAAAAAGGCTTAGCTTATTTCAATACCATTACTCTTAGCCTCATATAAAATTACTACACGTAAGTGTTATAAAAGTAATTCCAGTTCAATACTAAATCGTGTACAAGCAAGATATCATGGTAATCCATCTCGGATAAAAAACGTTATGCTTTGGATAAGTGGTATAGTGATCTATCTCTGGTAGAACGTCGGGGACAGGATAACTATTACACTAATCCAACAGCTGTGAAGCATTTGCTAAACATAGGTGTGATGCTAATCCTGAACCTTTACGTGCTAGGATGAATTTAGCCTATCATGAAGATACAACTGTAAGAATTCACAAGTGAAATAATTATGCTGCCAACTCTGATCGTTATCATTTAAGAGCTAAATCCTGTTATGAAAAGAAGTACAATCAGAAGAAACAGAATATTACGAGCCTATTATAAAAATCATGAGGTTAATAAAGGCAAGAAAAGAGAAACATGTGCAAAATCAAATAAAAATTAACAGACAAGCCTTGAATCGCAAGATTACTTGTAAATATAATTTGTAAGAAATATAATAGGATGTGCAATACTTTACCTTTAAACACAACAGGCTATGTACACAAGAATTAGTTTCAAAGAAGGCTGAGCACACAATTTGGTAGAATATTCATTGCATTATCGAGAGACTTACCTGCGTGAATTCATTAAAAATCTTTAACATTTGAGAAGTGAAGTGTGTGCATCATTGTGCAAGGCATTTGAAACAAATTGTAACAGATAAATACACAAACGTTTGTATAGAAAAGTTAAGACACTTCTAATATCGAGTCTTTTTTTTTTCAGAAACTTCTAATTTCAATGCTGCTTTTGATAAAGATGGAAATGTGCTTCACAGTACATTTTCTTTATACAACAAAGGTGCTAATGACAGTGTGGCTGCTACTTGGATGTGTTTCGAGTTGTACAAAGTTTCTGTGCTTGAAGTAATTGAAGATTTCGTCACGATATTCACCAATATTGATAAATGTATTGCACTAAAAGCCAAGCGATATTTTCAGCAGATGGATGATTACAACACTCAGATATGCATGATCCACATCTAAAAGAGTGCAAAAAAACCCACCTTGATTCAAATGCTTGTGTTTCTAAATTAATTTGTTTATATCGCCTTGCACCTCATTATCCTAAAATTAGAGATATATCCAATATATTATATGGTGTCGGAAGGGCTGGTTGCAAAATTAGTTGTATTGACTATGCACAACATAGAAGTATGTCTACTGCAGGAAATTGTAAAAGAACAAAAGGTAATTAAAAATAATGTTGCGGTATTTGTCGTGTGAAGCTTTGAATGAAAGTAAACTTCTTAAAACCTTCAAAACAGTTTTTATATTGCATCACAAGAAGTGTTTAGAAAATGCTGAGATATCCTTGCATGCCATGCAGTAAATTATGTTACAAAAGTGAATGGGTACAACTGGATCGACCAATCACTGATGATGCTTGGAAATGGTTGCTAGGGTATACAGAACATCCTGCTCCTGATGATGGGTTGCCAACATGATATACCTGTAGGTACTGTGTATAGAAATACCGTACAGGAATATGTCCATCGTGCTGCCTGTTAGACTCTAATACTTGACTCAGTTCCTTCAGAAATTCTCCAACTGAATCAGTATGAAAAGGTATTGATCCAGTAAGCAAAATCCTTCCAGAATATAACCCAAATAAGGATGGTGGCTGGAAAACGATTACCTCCAACCCATACAGTCAGAAAAGTGCAAGTCTCAATTTTTTCTCTGCCTTTTCCGTTGTAACAGACCTTTAAAAGGCTATCCAAGCCTGAAAAACCGACTTCAGAGAACGGAGAGCTATTGTTACTGTTGCACAATATATCTAGTCTCATAAATGTAGTTTAGCAGCACATAACTCTCATGCATAAAGCGTATTCGGTTCTTTGCATGTTGAAAGAAATTAAGTAATTGTATGATAACGTTAATTTGCCTACATCAAACATCGCAGTGAGGATTAAACCAAAGAATATCTAAAATAGTTATCCAACATTGATATAATAAAGCTAAAATTACTGTAGTCCAGAAGAATGATGCCTGCTGACATGATCAGAAGAACAAAGAATTGCACAAGAAGAGGAAGCAGAGATATATCAAAAACTGTACTATACAGGGCTGTGACCACTACGGGTATTGAAACCCAGTTTTTAACGATATACGTCTTCAGAATTACCGATGAACCACTGGAAGCCAACATAACCTTTAAAGCATTCTTGATAACTTTTATAATAAACAGCAACCTTTTGGAATTTGATTTTTTAAAGGAATTCCATAGAAAACCATAAACCGTACTTTCGATTACCGCCGGATTTAGTTTTACAGTTAAACCATAAGCATGGAAATTACGATTCCTCAAATATAGAGCACTAGTGGCATAGCAGGTTTCACAACTGCATAATGTTTAATTTAATAGGTAATAAGTTTGTAGTTGCTGTGTGATGAAGAATTAGCTTTAGTTTTTCTTACACTTTAATGATAGGAAAGCTCTGAGTACCAAAAAGAGTTTTAGTTTAAAATTAGGCTGGAAGAGTAGGATTTAATGTTGCAGTGTTCTGCTAATTTTATGTTTAGTTTATAAATTAAGCTAAAACTGCCAGAAAACTCTCTTTTGTTTAAAACATTCTAAACCGTTACTGCTCTTCGTCAGGCTACAAGCAAACCACCGCAAGAAAGAGTAATACTTGGCTTAAAATCCTTAAAAAAATGAACCGTAATGTTGTAGTTACAACATCGTATCGTAAGATGTTGTATATTATCATCTTTTAATGCTGTGGCTCCCAAAAGCACGTAATCTCCAATACGCTGTGTCTTGTAGGAGCATCTAAGCCTAAAGTATAGTATCTTATAAGTTTACGTTGACTTTAATATATTGTGTCCTATAGGATAACGTTGAAACTAATATATTGTCTTGGAGACGCATGTGCACACAAAATATTGTATCTTATAAATCTATATTGACTCTAATAGATTATGTCTTGTATAACTATATTACCTTGTCTTCCAGAAATATGTAAGCTCCAAAATATTATTGTTGTAAAACGCTATGGACGTTTATATGTTGTGTGGTCGAAGAAGCATGTTAGCCTTAATATACTGTATCACTTAAAAACGTGTGAAATAAAAAATGAAACTATTCACACAAAAATTATTCAAACTCCCAAATATGAAGTGAATATTTCATTTGGTTATCAGTAGGTTCTTGTTCTATTTCATAACACTATACCAGTAATACTGTTCAAAATGGGAGTATTTTCTAATGATTATATTTGTGTTCAATTATATAATAAAGATTTTTCTAGAAGTATCGAGAACGTATATAAAACATTACATATCACTTCTGAATGGGTCTAATGAAAAATAGAATCAGAATCTTCCTTGTAATGTCTTCATAACAGTAAAGCAATCAATCAAACGTGCTGCTTCTCCAGGCATATGAAAAACAAACAAAAAAGTCACTGACAAGCCTTCATAGGGTCTGATTTTCAGTTTCGAATTCAGAATAGAAATATCGTGACTGGTAAACTCATTCCAGCACAAAAAGAAAAAGAGAGAGATGTATGTTTCATTTCTAGTCTTGAGAATTGTTTACTCGACTGCAGTCTATGCCTACCACAAATATCAATGTGTACTCCTAAGGCTAATGTTGGTCATCATAGAGTATCACTTTCTTACTTTCTGTGGTTTATAGTGTGCATGGAGAAACAAAATTATGATATCTAATCAAAAACACCTTAATTAGTGAAATAAGTGCGGCCGACAAATGATTGTGCGTGCGACTTAAAGGAATAAAATCAAAACTGGTGGCCAAACTGGTAACTACACTTATATCATTAAATAGAAGTTTACAGCAAATACCCATTCAATAATTAGCTAATTTAGCCAAAATTGAATAAAAAATGTTCACTTGCTAATTAATGAATGAATGTCTACTGTAAACTTATTACAAATGCTATAATTAATGAGCTTCTTTACGTCCAAATATTTTGCTCTCGCTATTCAAATGCGCTTTATATGCCATCCCTACATATTTTATATCTATTTATTGTTAAGAACAATGATACATAATAGGCTATGAATGTTATGCCAACCACAGGAATTGAATCCAAATGTTAACATTTTTCTTCCTTAAACTTAACCACTGATTCCCCGCATGGACTTCATTGTTCTTAAAATAAATGGATAAAAAACTAAACTAAATTATGGACTAAGCCGTCCATAATTTAGCAGTGTAAGACTAGAGGGAAGGCAACTAGTCATCACCACCCACCGCCAACTCTTGAGCTACTCTTTTACCAAAGAATAGTAAGACTGACCGTAACATTATAACGCCCTCACAGCTGAAAGGGCGAGCATGTTTGGTGAGACGGGGATTCAAACCCGCATTTTTCAGATTACGAGTCGAACGCCTTAATCCATCTGGCCATAACGGGCCTATTTAGAAAATGTTATATATGTTATGTTATGTTATATGTTATATATATATTTTCTTTCTTTGATTCTTTTACTGAGGTATAATTACAACATATATTTAAAAAGGTAACCTGAAGGGTGCCTATACTCGCCATCTAGCTTCCCATCTGTATCAACATAGAAAATAATTATAGATAATATAATATGAAAATAACTTTTCGTTATTACTCTGTAACAATTAACAGAGTATTTGATACTGATGAATTAAATGCTTTTTATTTATTGATATAAATACCTATACTGAATTTTACAAGCTTTCCGTATGCCCACAAGTATCACTCTATGACCTTTGGTTTAGTAAATTTTGTAAATACTATATGTCTTAGCAGAAGTGTTTTTCTCTACAGCTGTATTACTAAGAAAAGAAATAAACCAACCTTATGAGGTAATACTCTATAACATGTTAATAGCCGCGGGACGCTTAAAACACATTGTTTAGTAAAAAAACAAAAATTAAAAATACGAGAGTATAGAAATGCGGTCAGAAACAGAAGGAAACCAGATCAATACATTGATATTTTTCGTTATAGAAAATAAATTTCGGAAAAAACACACAGTGTTGTATAACGCATTTAACAAACTTTCCCTTCAATATTTTCTCTTCATGATAATAAAAAAATCAGAAGATAAAAAATTAGATAAGATACAAAATTAGTTAACCAATAACCCGAGCGCTTTCGTAAAGCACGTCACCACTGAAGCAAGGAGGTTTATCTTCCGAAAGCATATGGGTTATTGAATTTTCGTTTTGTACTTTCTTTCAGTATTCTGAAAGTTCTTACATAGACAATGTATTATCTAGTGGTGTGTGTTAGCCTTGTCACGTTGTCTGTAAAAAAATGAAATTAAAAAGTTGTGCTGGATGTATGAGTAGATGTATATCCTAACTGCATTCAATAAAAAAAAACTCTTCATTAGAGGGTGAGAATATAACATTTTTTTAGCAATATAACAATACTGGTTCCGCACTTTTATTTCGCTGCAATGTTATTCTGCTACAAAGTTTGTAACTTATTTTTGTTGTTGTTTTGTTTTTAGTCCGTCTGGGTTATAATTCAGAAATAACTTATAGCTGTTATGTTATTTTGGTTGCATGTCACTCGCCATGCTTTACATCTGCACATATATAATTATCACACTGATTTTGTTTTTCACTTTCAACATCCAAGAATCCTGTTACTATTAAACCAAGTATGCGTCATTAATTGTTGTTTCATGTTTAATGATAATAATAATAATACGACATAAAGCTTCTTCAAATTAAAAATAAATAAAGAGTAACATATAACTTACAACACAATAGTATTAAAAAGGTTTAACGATGAGATAACCCTTACTTAACTGATAACGAGTAAACAAATGTTGCTCAATTAATAATTTTAAAGTAACTGATACCTCGAAAAATAAATTCGATACAGACAAGCGTTTCCGTATCATTAAGTGGGTTCTTCTAAAATTTAATTCTGTGGTATAAATACTTATGAGATAAACCTTTACTCGAAATCTAAAATAAAACATTACTAAAATAATTCACTAACACGCATCACAATAAGTTACAAACCCTGTATTACAGAAAAATAGTAATGTCGCACTAAACACTAGTATACTGGTTACAAATAAATACTACAATCACAACGAATTTTCGCCGTCACAATGGATTCTAAGCAACATGAGTGTTTAATACATGGGAAACTAAGAACACGTACCCCCGACTCTACTTTTTACTTTTATTATATATACGCTATTATTAATAACTATGTTAGATTAATTTAGCTTTTTTGCACACACACACACACCAGTTTTCCACGAGTTGTTCAGTCATGCTAGACAATACAGAATATTACATTTCTTTATATGCAAAAACGGCTCGTTTGGGCTGAGAAAACACTTTACATAGAAGAGCGAACAACGTTTCGACCTTCTTCGAACCTGACGATGACCGAAGAAGGTCGAAACGTTGTTCGCTCTTCTATGTAAAGTGTTTTCTCAGCCCAAACGAGCCGTTTTTGCATATAAATTTCTCAACAAGTGGGTTTCTCGTCATCACTGATTACATTTCTTTATACCAAATGCATGTGATTAATAATAACCGACACTAGAAACACTTCTGGATATACTACATATAATATATGATAACTGAATAGTATGGATATTTTGGGCGTTAGTATCTGCAATATTATATCTTAATGAATCAAATATTTCATTTGGAATAGAAATATTATTTAACCTTGTTCTATAATTCTACATAAAGTTTTAATACAAATGCTTATCTCCTTTTTCAGGGTGATTTAGGGAAGGTGGAGAATAAAGCTGTTTTTCTCACAGTACATGACCTTGGAAGCAATCGTAGGTTCTCTTTTTCTACATAGTTTTAAAGCGGATAATCGTGGATTATCACGAACTTTATAAAACATGGACTAATCGACTTCTTAAGCTAAGTGCAATTGTAAACATGCACAGCTTTGTCTGAGAATATGTTTATAAAACAATTTGAATTTATCAATAAAAATAAATCACTATTTGTTAAAGGTTCCGGGAGCTAAACACAAATAAAACAAGAACTTTGTATTTTGCTGACATATTGAATGAAAGACCTTACTTACTTTTAGTTTCAAGAAGTTTCATATGATGGCGCTTCACGAGTCGTATTCGTTTTCCTCCATGCCTAGTTTACAACTTTAAAATTAATTAAAATATATATTTATTATATCTACGCAGATTGTATATTTGAATTAAGTTATGAAGATCTTATAAATATATTTGTGAAGCTACTTAAATATTTTAAACACAAAACATAAGAGCGAGAATAAACTTACGTGTTTGAAATTCTTTCATCCTTCTTTATTGGTCTGGCATGACCAGGTGGGTTAAGGAGTTCGACTCCTAATCTGAGGGTCGCGGGTTCAAATCCCCCTCGCACCAAACATGCTCGTCCTTTCAGCCATGGGGACTTTATAATGTGACGGTCAATCCCACTATTCGTTGGTAAAAGAGTAGCTCAAGAGTTGGCGATAGGTGGTAATGACTAGCTGCCTACCCTCTGGTCTTACACTGCTAAATTAGGGACGGCTAGCGCAGATAGCCCTCGAATAGCTTTGCACGAAATTCAAAAACAAACAAACATCCTTCTTTATATGCTAAACAAAGTTTTAATTCGGGTATTAAAGATAAGATACATCGTGTAACTTAGTGAGTATCTTTCTGGTTCTGTGACAATAAATATTGAAGAAAATGGTAGGAGAATGTTTTATCATGAAACGTAAAGCAAGATTAATCACCAATAATTTATGTAGATGACGATTAGAAAGAAAGGGCACCAAAACTGATTTCTTGACAAAGGTTAAGGTTGTATACAGACTTGTTTTTTCTTGTATGTCGTTTGAATTCTTATGTTTTGTAGTTTTATTCTGAAGATTCAGAACAGGTTTAAAAAGAGTACGTGTTTCAGTTTTACTCAATCTTATTATCTGAAGACGTTAACTCGAGTTTATATATATATATATACATAGTAAAGCTATATTAGAACATTTTAAAGATAATTAAAACATTACAGCATGACTTCGGTTCCTCTTTCTCTTAGATTTTATAACAGGAAAGAAAATATTTTTAATCAAGACCACTAATAAGCTAAATAAACTCTTGTTCAGTTTATGCGAGTACACGTTTGGTTTTAATTTCCACTTAATACCTTGGCTTAGTTACACGTGATTTTATTGGTTTATTTTATTCTTAATGTTTAACAAAGTACTCAGTAAATCATGTATAAGTCTATTTGCTCACTCTCGGAGTAATGTATATTTTGGCCTCCTTCCTTTTAAACATTGTTTCATTTCCATTCGCACGAAGTATATTTTTATTCATTGTTTACAGGTGCAAATAAACTGGCATACGAAGCATTATAATACACCAATATGTTTCAAAGTTTGATGTAGGCTTTAAACCAGCTTATAATGTTGTTTAAGGTGCGAAAAGTTGAAAGAAAGAGCTATACAACTCCTATGTCAGTAAATAAGTGTTATACAGTATATCACTGTTTTTAAAATGCTTATCGTCTTGCCTGCTGAATAGATTTACGTAAATCTTAGTAAATGCTATTGAAACACGAGTGGAATATAAGGTCATGAGTTTCAGCTCACATTCAGTTGCTCTTTAACAATATATAAAGTAAGTCTCATATAATTTAGAAGTTCACGATTTAATTAAAAATGTTGGAGCTAAAATTAAAAAAAAAATTGAAATAGTACAAAATGGGAAAAGCCTGTCTTAGATTAGACTTAAAAAATATAATAAAGTTTCTTCTTAATCACAAAATTGTTTTTCATAAAATGTCAATCAAAGGTCGGAGTCAATGTTTTGTTACTCTTTTAAATTTTCACAACTTAAGAGGAACCGACAGCACGTTCGTCTTCTGGTTAAGTGTGTTTTTATTAGGTTAATGGTAAGAACAACGTGATAATGTGCCTATCTCCCTTATTTCAGCACCATTCTCCATTCTTGTGAATAATTTCATCTTAAAATACTATAATGATTCATTATTATAGTATGAAAATTAGCTCTTAACCAGAATATCAGTGCGTTACCACTGCATCTTCAATTGTGAAAATATAAAGGAAATAAATGAACATGAATTGTGATCGTTGAATATGAACTACAATGCTACTGGTAAGTGAAAACGAGCTAATGAAAATTCTTTACTGGAAAGCTGTTTACGCATGATATTAGTTAATGGTTATTCACTGTACTTTTTGTACAAGATTGCAACTCGGGTTTCTGAAACGTATTCAGAGTAATCCAACTATAACGGATCATATAAAAAATTGTAACGAATTTAATATCGTATGTATGTATTTTAATATCGTATGTATATATTTTAATATCGATGTTAAATTTATATTTAGAAATTTACGTAACTTATACTGTCACATCTGTTTTGCGAAATGCCCGCCTATTCACTAAAACTGTAGAAGATTCTCGAGTGTAAGAACCAACAACATATTTGTATACGTAAACACTGATGTATTGTTTGTATTTCTGTGCAAGCTGAAAATTGTAGAAACTATTCTCACACCTATAAATGTAACCAACACGACGCGCCAAAAGACAGTATGTATTACTGGTTTACTGCAGTCGGGGTGCTATAAACTTCGTAAGTTCTAACTGTGATTAACAGCTATTAAGGAACTGATCAATTATTTGAGCAGAAACGTTTATAAATTTCGAATATTACAAACCACTCTAATTCAGCGGATTCAGACCGGACATTCGCATATTTATAGTTTGTTTGTTTCTTTGTTTGTTTTTGAATTTTGCACAAAGCTACTCGAGGGCTATCTGTGCTAGCCGTCCCTAATTTAGCAGTGTAAGACTAGAGAGAAGGCAGCTAGTCATCACCACCCACCGCCAACTCTTGGGCTACTATTTTACCAACGAATAATGGGATTGACCGTCACATTATAACGCCCCCACGGCTGAAAAGACGAGCATGTTTGGCGCCACGGGGGTGCGAACCCGCGATCCTCAGATTACGAGTCACACGCCTTAACACGCTTGGCCATGCCGGGCCTAAACGCATATTTATAGAACACATTATATAACCTCAACGGCGAAAAACTCAACGTGTGATCAAGGAAAAACGTAGAGCTAGATAGCACTTCGTCAAGTCAGATTAATTATCGTGGGCCCTCGATAAGATTCCAAGGAAGTTGCAGATCAGAAAGAAAACTCAATATTGTTCGTAAGTTAGTAAAACTTTTGTATATAGATCATGATTTGTAAAAATCATTATTGTAAACTGTGTTATTGTTTGTATATTAAAATATATTTGTATTAAAATCAGTGGATATCAATCTTGTTAGCATGTATCATAAATTGGATACATATCAACATTTATTTAGCTTCTAAATTAAATTATCATTTAACTCGGTCTAAGACTATATGAAATTGTAATACGTAATATAATAAACTGGGGACTAGTGGCCAAAATATGAACCAGAAACAAAAGTTAATGCAAATTAAAATCGTAGTTCATTTGATATTTATCAGTGCAAGTAAGATTTTTTCGATCTGATTATTCTGATTTTCAAGATTTTCTTCAATTACCTTCCCTCGATCAAATAGAAATAAATAACAAAATCAAGTTGCTCGAAATTGCCGATGTTTTAGAACCAGAGGTTAAGAAATCAATGAAAAAATGAACTAAAATACGTTTTATAGAAACAGTAGTCGATAATGATTTGTTTCCTGAGGAAGCATTAATGGACTATTCTAATGTCCCCACTGGCTAATTGGCGTTGAATGATAAAAATAAGCTAGAAACCCAGCAAATCGAGCTTGAAGAAAATCGTATCAAAGCCGAGAAAGAACAAGCTCGTATAGAAAATGAAAGGAAAATAAATGTTTCGAGGCCAACAAAGCTCGCATTGAAGCCGGAAAAGAAATTAAACTGATAAGATGGAAATTAGACTCATCTCCAATCGACCAAGGCAAAATGAAAACTTTAAACTTAATCGATCTGTTAAAGTACCACCATTCAATGAAAATGAGCATTTTGCTCTTGAGAGATTCATTTTATCTTGAAAAACATGATGTGGACGTTTTGTCTTAATAATGAGAAGAATTAGGATGAAGGAGTTAATTTGCTGTTATTTGCTGTTTATAAGTTGGTTCAGGAACCGCTCGAATTTAGCCCGTTTGAATAATGGGTGGAGGACAACCCAAAAGAAATGCACTTATTGGTTAACGTTCCAAGTTTCGGTCCAGGCTTTGACGCACTTGTGAATTGGCTCGAGAAAATTTGATCTTAAATTAAAATGAAAAATGTTTATGACTGCAAAACTGAAGAGCGTAAGTTCCGTCCTGATATCATGGTTTTGTATTGCTACCTACCCAGTGTGGGACATTCACTCAAAACTAGATATTATGGTCCCTATGAAGTTATTTGGAGAATTAATTATACGAACTATATTGTAAAAACACCTGGTCGTCGAAAGGGTACTCAGCTGTGCCGTGTCAATATGTTGAAACCCTATCAGATTGGAGATTCATCCGAAAATATTACTGTTGAATGTTCCCCTGACACTGATGACAGTCACTTTGATTCAGACACCTGTAAGCTTCAACATGTCACAGATGAATGCAACGTCAAACTGGATAATTCTGACATTCAAATCAAAGTTGATTGTATTGTGAATTATCCAAATCCTACCAACAAGAAAAGTTAGATGATATTTTTGAAAATTTCTGGTTATTAAAGAAAGTTTTATAAACTTTTTCATGACATCACTGTACCATTAACAAAGCTACTGAAAAAAATCAAAAGTTCGAGTGATTTGAAATATGTCAATCTGCTTTTGAAAAGGTCATATCTTTAGTGTGCACTTACCTTGTATTGATGGAGCCTGACTTTGATAAGCTTTTCACATTAGCTGTTGTTGCCAGTGATTGTGGTTCTGGTGCTATTTTAATACAATCAGACGACAAAGATATTGAACACCCTGTTTATCATTTTTTTAAATATTTTAACTGTCATCAAAAGAACTATTCAACTGTGGAAAAAGAAACATTGGCTTAAGCGTTAGTTTTAGAACATTTCAATGTATATGTATCAGAATCCTAACAACCTATTGCCATTTACACTGATCATAATCCACTTACGTTTTTGAATCAAATTAAGGAAAAAAACAGGACACTATTAAATTCATGTTTATGATTACAAAAGTATGATTTGAAGATAAGATATGTCAAAGGGATTGATAACATCAGTGCTGATGCACTTTCATGTGCTATGTGATTTTATTGTTATAAAGTTATTTATATTGATTGTGTTATATCATATATTATCATGATTATTGAAGTTGTATTATTCTTTGATAATGTGTTATATTTACTGTATTGCTATCAGTATATATATAATTTATATCTTAGTTAAAAATTGTCTAATGTCAATTCTTAATTCTCTGAGGAGAGAGATATGATGGATTTACTGTCACGTATCTGCTTTAATATCGATGTTTGTTTAAATTAAATGTATGTTTAGAAATGTACATAACTTGAACTGTTAAATCTGCATTGTAAGATTCCTGCCTATTTACTAACTAAACTTGTAGAAAATTTTCGAGTACAAGAACCAACAACATGTGTGTATACGTAAACATTGTTATATCGTCTATATTATTGTGCAAGCTGAAAATTCTAGAAATTCTTCTCACGCCCATAAATATAAATAACGCGCCACTCCCAAAGACATTATATAGTGTTGGTTTGCTACAGTTGAAATACTATAAACCTTGAATACTATAACTGTGATTAACGCTTATAAATGGGTAACTTCAAATATTTGACAAGGAACGTTTATAAATTTCGAAAATTACGAACCTCTTTAAATCAGCGGATTTAGACTGGATATTAGTATTTTAAAGAAAACATTATATAATTTCAGCTAGCTAGCTTCTTGATAAATGACTTGTACTTATATCAATTTGAAACTTACTCGTTCATCATGGTCCCTTGATAAAACATCAAGGAAGTTCCAGACCAGAAAGAAGATTCAATATTGTTTGTAAGTTTGTAAACCTTTTGTATATAGATTCTTATTTGTAATAACCGATATTTTAAATTGTGTTATTTTTTGTATATTGAAATATGTATTGTATTAAAAATGAAAACTGTGTTTATCAATCTTGTTGGTAAATATCATACATTAGATACATATAGACAGGTCATACCCATAAGTAATGTCTGAAAATTTAATACAGAAAGTGCATCATCATTTTCGTCTTTGTAGAAGGCCTTAATGACTAAAATATGTAGTAGAGCGCGTATAAAAATGTTCAGACAAATAGAAGAAACTAATCCAACTCCACTTTTTCAGATCATTAATCAAATAAATCCTTATGAAGATGGATGTGTCTGAGGAGCACATTAGACATATAATACTTTATGAGTTTAAAACAGACAATAGTGCAGCAGAAACTACACGAAACATTCAAGGTATTTCTGGTGCGTTGTCTTTCTATGAAAGAAAATGTCGAAAGTGGTTTCAGAAGTTCAGATCAGGTGACTACAGCGTAAGTGATGTGCCACGTTCAAGTCGTCATGTTGTGATTAGTGATGACTTGCTGCTGGCTGCACTTGATGAACTTTGTGCTGTAACAGTTGAAGAGCTAGTACAAAGCTTATTTCATTCTATTCAACAGTTCACCGTCATCTGCAACAGCTTGGAAGGGTGTCAAAACTTGGAAAATAGGTCCTTCATGGTTTGACAGAAGCCAACCTTAGAGCAAGAGTGGACATTTGCACTTCTCTGCACTGTTATTAACGTAACTTACATTTTTTAGACAGGTTAGTGACTGGAGATGAAAAAAAATGGACATATTATAAAAATGTTAAGCGCCACAGACAACGGCTCAGTGCAGGTAAACTGGCTAAAGCACAGCCCAAAATGGACCTCGACCCTAGGAAAGTCTTGTTAAGCGTTTGGTGGAATATTGTTAGTGTGATTCACTTTGAGTTGCTGCCACTCAACAATTACATTAGACTTCTATTGTAAACAGTTAGAGCGTTTGAATGTTGCACTGAAAGAAAAGAGGCCTACTTTGATCAATCGTGAAGAATAATGCATGGCCCCGTACAGCATGGACAATCTGCAGAGATTGAAGAGCTAGACTGGGAAAAACTTCACCATCCTCCTTATTCTCCAGACCTTGCCCCATCTGATTATCATCTATTCTAAAGTTTGCAGAACTATCTTGATGTAAAAAAGCTTGGAACACATGAAGATGTCAAAACTACCCTCTCTACGTTCTTTTCTTCCAAACCCCACAAATGTTATAAAAGTGGCATTTAGAAGCTTGTGAATCGTTGGCAGGAAGTAATTAATAATAGTGGAACATACATTATTGATTAAATAATTGTAAAAGCGTTTGAAATCCTTTCTCTTTCTCTGAACCTAAAATCGAACATTACTTAAGGGATGACTTGACATTTAAGTTCTAAATTTAAATTATTATTTAACCCAGTTTAAGACTATTTAAAATTGTAATACATAACATAATAGTCTACATGTGTGGCACGTTTTTCAAAGTAACTTATCGTTTATTTTTATTTAAAACAATCTATCGTTTCTTTTCACCTTGATGTTATGAAATTTTTTATTGTACCTCACAAGCAAAACATGCGCTACTTTTTAATATTTCTTGAAAAGAACACTGAAATGTGACGGATAGAGTTAAGTACACGTAAGGTTTTTTTTCTAGAAAAACTTGTTTATTTGTTTATTGTTAAGTACAGAATCAGTGATCTCTGTAGAAGTCCGATTTTTAGCATTCATCATCAGATTTATTGCTGAGCCACTAAACAAAGAAGGTGAAAAAACTGAAATATATGCATCTTACACAATGTTTTATCCATAGGAATCTTAAAGAAAAGAAAACAGATGAGAGTAAAATAAAGCTGACGAAAGTAGTGCACAAAGTTCATTTCCTTATTTTCATTAAAATTTAAGTCACTAACCTAAACAACGTAATAGATGTTCGAAACTGAGAAAGTAAATGATTAACGAGAACATTTTCCCTGTTTCTGATAGTTTTAATAGCATTTTTACGGTTGGTAAATACTATTAATATTAATAAGTGTTTAACGGTGCCGGGGCGAATCTCATCATGCAGGGTATTTTATGACATATATAACCGAGGAGCATAACTGACGTTATTTGAAACTTATCTTCACATTAAAAATTTGTCTTCTTAATGATTTGAAATGTTATTTTAATGTAATAAAAAATTGTTATAAGTTTAAATATTCAACGTTTGACACTTCATTTTTTATTCAATTTATAATGAGAATGTATACTATTTATATTGGATAGCTCCGGCAGGGAACTTATTTCTAAAAATTAAAAAATAACACATTTATTTGCAAAGAAGTGCTGAGGAAGGTTTGGAAGGTAAAACAAAAAATCACTGTACAACATGCTAACAAACAAAATAGATTTTAACTCCACTTACGCCTTATTTGTATTTTTAATGTGTTGTTTTGAGTTTATAGAAGTCTTTCTAATTTTGATGTAATATACATTTTGCAGTAAAGTTTTAATTCATATTACATACGTTACAGATTTTTAATATTCTGTGTCAAAAGTGTAAATGACTATCGTAAATATTTCGTAGCAATATCAAAAATAATTTTGTATAAAAATATCGAATAATCCTAAAATACTTATAGGTTTCATTTTCATTTTTCAATGAAACACAAAATACATTCTTTAGCTGTGGAATTTTATATATTTTTGAAATATGTTGATTGTTACTTTGTGTAGCACATTTTTTCTCATTTGACTTAAAGGTGAAAAGTATATCCGAAATAATTACCGTTATACTGATCATAGAAAACTCTACTATTTAAACAGCATATGAACGAAATGACACATTTCTCTGATTATTTATAATTGTTAGCATAATTCTGGCAATAAAGCGAGAAAAAAAACATTAAACCCTCTTGTATGCTCTATAAATTCGAAAAAACAAACAAAATATTTTCAGGCCTAACTTTGGTTTGGTATAAGAGCTAGTTTTGCTTCTTTATCACTTATAAATTTATATTTGAAACATTTTATATGTAAAATCTAAGGCTTTTATACAAGTAAAAATCCCTTCTTTGTTGTGTATATCTTTTCAAGTATATAATGCGTTGCGACGAAAAATTAAAAGTGGTATTTCATAAAGGCTATAAATATTTTTTTTTATAATTTTTCTTTTCTAAATTAACCTACTCAATTATCGATCTACTTTTCTCTGTGTATTTAGTCACGTAGGTTTCTCTAGAAAGGATGTCTAATGTAGGGTTAATTATGTTATTAAGTTCAATACAGTCATGCCTTTCAGATATCGCAAGATATTTCCAAAATTGCGTTATATTAGTAACGTTTCATTTGCACGAGTTTCGAATAACATCTAGATTCAACATTGTATATAAGTAGCTTTCATTTGTGTTTTGCACTTTTGTTTCCCGCTCTACTGTTGCTGAGCGGTAAGTTTTAAAGCTTATAGCAGTCCATTATGTAATTCTGTGTATAATATTACATATTAAAGGCTTGTTAAACAAACAATAACAGCTGCAGTGTGCACATATTACACAATTAACTGAAAAGGTCGATAAGTTAAAAAAGTCGGAGTAGTTAAAAAGGAGAGAGAAGAAAAAGGGTTGGTCTGCACAAGAAATAATGTATAAAATTCAAAATAAATAATATGAGCTCCTGTATAGCATGTTTCCAAAAAGCTTGCCTCACTACGTGCTATGATATGTTGTACTCAACAAAGACCTTTCTATTTTTCTTTCTTTCAATTTATCCTGAAGTTTTCATTTTTTATTTTGTTTTAATTCATATACCTGAAGTATTTTAGTTAAGTTTAGCATTTTTGATAACTAACAAAATTATTTTTTTAACATTTCATTTATGCCATTCAACTTTGTCATTTCGTACAAGTATGTTATTCCTGTTATGGGAAACTAATGTAACCTAATGATTAGTGTGCCAAGATGAGTGTAACGTCTCCGCCAAGGTGCTGCTGAGTATGTTGTGCACTTTCAGCTGTAAGTACATTATGAGATTAACAGTGAATGCCGTTATTTGATTCAAAGCAGAACAGAACCCTTGTGGTGGATGCTGTTGACTGATTGCGTTTTGTTTTTATCATTAGGTAAAGCTATACATGACTCTTTCATTCTCTGACTTCGCAGAGATTACTAGTCTACACATAAAATGCCATTCAAATTCAAAAAACAAATGTTTCCTCGTTATATAGAAGTCAGTTGTTTCCATTATTTAAAAAATACCTTAGTACAAAATATAATTTTTCAATTATTATAGATTATAATTCTGTAATAATTCTTATAACTCTATCTAATTTCTTTTGCAGATAATTCCTTTAAGAATTTTGTGGATCATGAACGAATGGCTGAAATCAAACAGCGATCGGTGTTCATTCATGTCGATGTTCCTGGACAAGAAGAAAAAGCTCCCAACTGGCCAACTGAGTAGGTGTTATTATTACTTAAAATTACAGGGGCAGTACTATTACTCGATCCTCTTCAATAGCATCAGGAAAAAAAATTATATGTTTATCATATGTGTAGTGAATACCATGTTGTATAAAAATAATAAAATTTTAACGTGTTTTATCTCTGATAAAATCTCTGACACGAAGAAGGGCAATTGAGGTTGAATTTAAAAATAACTTTACTAAATCTAAAAAAGACACTAATTATATGTAAAAAGTAAAAATAAGATGCTAATTCAGCTTTCAACCACAGTTAAAGTTACAACATACTAATACCTACCTTTTGGGAAATTCCGCGCAAATAGTCCAAAATGTTGCGGATTCTAGATTTTTTGCCTAACACATACATCACTGTGCAAAAGTATTAGGATAAAAGAAGATCTTGTTATTCTTTCCATTTTATGGGACTGATTCTTCCATGCCTTTACAGAATGTAGATTTCAACACTATGGTAATACTTGACTGATCCCTGTTGACAACTGAATGAGCTAGGGTGAGAATACTTATCACTTTTTAGAATTATCATTCCCATATGACAAGAGCATGTCACAAGGGTTCTGCTTGAATGAACATACTGACCAAATTTAGGGTCTGAAATAATCGTTATGATATCTCATGTAGTGACTTAACTATACAAAAAGAAACCACCAAGAAGCTGGCATAAACTAATTTAACAGCACTTGATAAATACAATGTTTAACATTATATATTAAGTTTTATTGTCATGTCACAGCCCACAAAACCTAGAGAATTATCAGTGCAGTAGAGAGTTGCATAAAAGTTTGCGTGATGCTGGTTGGACTCTCCGACAAATTACTGCAGATTAAATGTTTCTTAAACACTGTCAAGTACAACCTCGATCGCGAGACCGAGTCAGGTAAATTTGAAAATAGGAAAGAAGAATCCAGCTCACCTAATATCAATGATACTGAGGTTAAGTATCTTTGCTCATTCAGCCTTCGAGACAGAAGTAAACTGTCACTGATCTCAAGCATGAAATAAATAACCATATACCAAATGACAAAAGAGTGTCCAGATCTACGATATCAAAAAGACTCAATGAAAAAGAAAATTTGGTGGTGTAGTAGTTTAAATTTTTTTTTTTAAAATCTTAGCAGGATTCTACTGCTAAGAAGTTAACGTCTTCAAACACTCATTCAACCTATGCAGAAATTACTTAACTAAGAAAGAAGCTGTTGGAGTCATTCAAGTGATACAAGAGTCCTAGTGCCCGGAACTCAACCCAGATGAGCAGATCTGGGATTTGATAGATCACAAACATGACAAATAAAAAAGTTACTTCTAAAAACACTTTATGGAAATATATTAGAGACATTTTGAGTGTAATCCCAAGCACTTCCACTGAGTTTCTGTTGTACTAAATATGAAGAGTAATAAACCTGTAATTTACCTTCCGTTGTTCTAAAATGTAATTATTGACTTCGTTCTAACACTTTTGCACAGTACAGTACAAGCCCTTCAAGAAGAAGTTTTTTTTTCCGTTATCAAACTATAGAATGAAGTATTCAAAACAAGCCAAATGCAAAACCAGCCGCCTGAAAAAGACCAAATGATACGACTTGCTGCTTATGATTACCTTAGAACTAGAGTACTCGCGCAAGTGCATGAGGATGTGATACAACTAACCTTTATTTAAACATTTACTTATTTCAGCGCCATTTGTAAGGCAGCATTTCTCAACATTTGGATTTCTTCTATATAGAAATGAGGATATTGTTCGTGGGGAGATAATATCATGTTGGTAATTCTGTCCACGGGGGAGAGGGGGGATATTGTCCTGGTACAGGGTAGTTTGAAAACATGCATTGTTTATCATAATCAACTTCTACTCTTTATATAAAGAAGTTATAACATCGATTGTCCCTTAGGAATGTCGAAGAAAGACGTTAAAACATGTAGAGTGCATGACACTATATCCAGTCTCTTGTGTTATCTTTATATTGTACATTGTTGAGTGAATGTTTAATAGTATTTTAAGTGTACGGACAATCTCATTTTCAGGCATCTATTGTGTATCATTTAACGTTTGTCATTTAAAATTTACCCAAGAGTCGTTTTAACTTTATTTAAAAACGACATTTGTCTTTTTACACTTTTTTGAAATGTCTTTGCTTGTTTCCATATGATTACAATGCTTCCGCCATTTTTAAAGATTTTCCGAGAAGCAATTAAAAACGAATCTCTAAAATTACTTTGTAGTAACCATAAACAAATCTACTTTTCAATAGGGTCAGTCAAGTTAGTGGCCTGAATTTCATCAAACTCTGAATTTAATCTGTATTTAATCAACCGCTGAACGTTGAACATTTATGAACAAAATCTAAGCTAAATTGGTTTAATTAATGGCCTGAGCTTAATCACCACTTAAAGTTAAACATTAATCCACAATAATTAGAAACTCCTAACTCTAGAGTAGTTAAATAATAATAAAGAGGCACATGCCAAATTACATTAACTCAAGAACTGAGAGTAAATTTTCATTACTGTATCGGTATTTTTTCCGAATTATCTAGAAGTTATTTGTGTAAACTTTTGAGTCATGTTGCTTTTATACGATTATTAAAAAAAAATACTCTTCTGCAACCATTCCCAGAAGTTTTCCGAAACGCTTTACATAGGATGGGCTAGTAATAAACATGTAATGTGGTGAATACTTTGACTAGTCTTGTTCCTATATTTTCTCCACCAGCGTGCCCTATCCTACAATCCAGATGATGGGAGAAGACTTGGTTAAGGTTTTAGATTATCTAAAGTAAGTAACGTCTTTTATTTCTTATTTCTTATGGGAGCTCTGCTTGCAATATACAAGATCCATATTAGTCATCTTTCATTTTTTAAAATTCAGATTATTTCATGGCTCACATTTCAGAATAAATGATAGTTTACGAAACCAAGGGCTTCCATATACCATGTTATTGTTGTTTTCTTACACAAAGTATAAAAATTATAAAACGGAACTTAATATTAAAATGTATGCAGACTGAGTGTATGCTTTTAATTTTGTTTGTCATTAACACACCAGGTTACTGGTGAAATGACGAAATGAGTGCATTAATGTTTTAAAAAACTAACGTTAGTAAACATTTAAGTTTGACAAATTTCATTACCCTAACAAGATCGATTGCAGTGCTAATTTTTAAATAAATTGAAAAAAAGAAGGCTCGACCATGTCCTAGTGGTAATGAGCTAGGCTGCGAATCGAATGTTCCAGGATTTGAACCATTTAACACATTCCGCACTATCAGCTATGGGAGCGTGATCAGAAGTACAATTAGTCCCAGTATTTGGTTTAAAGTCTGATGAAACCGTTGTGACGGCAAGTAGTACTGACTGGCTAGCATACCCTTGGTTAGTAGTTGAAAATTAGAAAAGACTATACATGAACTCTGTAGAGATCTCTTGGCTGGTCGATTAACCCATGACCAAAGTAAGATGTCGTTCAGGATGAAGATCTCAATTTTTGGAATGCGAAATATAATAAATTTTACCTTGCTTTATAAACAAGATTTACGACATGATTGTTATTCCTGTTATGAAAGATAGAGGTTTCGTTTTGCAACCGCGAAATTCATGTAGTAGTGTTTCAGAATGTGTTCCCCTCGGTGGATATGTGCAACTGTGAGACTGAAGCAAGCCTTCTCTACCTCAAACCAGACTGGTGATTTTTTTTTTTTTTATTATTCGTCAATAGGTCGCCTATGCTGCTTTTGTGAAAATAATATTGATAAATGAGTAATGCTCTGTAGGTAGTGGTCATTAGATGGAATAATTTACTTTTGGTCAGAATGTCTAGTTTACAAGTTTCGACTTCTATAATGTTTACATGGTTTTCAAAATTCATATGTTTGTATGCATGTGTACTGTACTCACATACTGAGGTGGAAATAATAACCAACATTGAAGAGATAAACAAAACAATAAATAAACAATTATAAAGGCGAGATGGGCGTGTAAGGTCTCTTGGGCAATAACACGAGCAAGATGCACCAAAACAGTAGTGCACTCCAATACCAGCAAGCGAGAGATGTGCTTATAAGCTCATAACACGTACGCAACACCATGTTTAATTCCTACCACTAAAATGAAAGAGGAAACGGATCGAAACGTGGCTCAAATCTAACTTGTTTAAATACTATTTAGACAAAACAGAAAAACAGATCGTAGCTGAGGTAAAGTGAAATGTGTTGATTGATTACGTTTTCTCTCTTCCTGCAATATAGGATCAAGTTAATCGTAGGGTTCGGAGAAGGGGCCGGAGCCAATATTCTTGTTAGATTTGCTGTAAGTGAAACATAAATTGATGCTTTCTTGAAACACAACATTTTTTAATTCTTTTCATATGAATTATATATATATATATATATTCGAAATATAACACTTAAGTAGCAGTTAATAGGTTTTGAAATTTTACTTTATTTTGATGAAATATCTGTTTCATATATCACTTTCTTTCTTTGAATATCTTTTACGTTTTTCAACCTTACTTATACAATAGCAGAATTGAAATGCGTATTTAAGAAAGTAAAACAAGATAAATATAATGAGCGATATACAAATATACACATATGCTTGAAACATTATGGCTGTTATTATTGTTTGGTGTGCAATGACACTATTTACCAAAGATAGAATCATTTAATATCATGAGAACATCAGGATCTTGAGCATTATTTCTTGTTTTATCAAACAATACCTATGTAGTTATAAATAAACACGCAGTAATTGATAATTTCTGTAAATACATGTAATAAAATTACAAGCCCTTATACTCACCGCTTTTCATCATTAAACATTAAATATTGAGATTTTTAAAGAAATATGTTTTATATTTTCTTATTCAAGGACTTCTTAACATTTTAAACCATAGTAGCTTATTGGAAACATCTAAAACTTTTTTATTTCTTAAACGTTAAGAAACATAAAAGGGTAAAAGAGTTGATCTGTAGAAATATACGTGGTAGCTTTAATTCTTCCATTATACGAAAGCATTGTTTGAATTTCTTTCAAATAACTTTCTGCGTTTTTAAAAGAAAGGTCATATTCATAATCAGTTTAATAAGAAAACCCGTTCCTTTATTTCTTCCATGAAATGTCAGGCTCAAAATATCTACCTTACGGAACTTCAACAATAAAAACATTAATAAAAATATGATGGAGACAAATCCCCATGGAAAAATTGTTTTAATCTAAGATTTTTTTAACCCACTTTATTACAAGAAACAAACTTATTCATTAATAAGATTTAAACTATCAAATCATCCTAAGCTCTCGATTTTTATTAAAAAAAATATCTTCTACGGTTACACGATATAGCCTGCTAGATAAACCTGTTTTTATTATATTCATCCTGAAGATCTAATGTCTCTTCTTTAAGTGCAGAACTCTTCTGAAAATATGTGTCGTTCACGTTTAATGTTTACATATACAAGCTGTTCTTCTAACAAGCATTCCTTTGCTGTCAAAATACTCTCACTAAGTGTTGTTGTTGTTTGTTTTGTTTTTGTAACAGCAGTCTATATCTATTAATACGAATCTATAATATGTAATTTTTTTTTAAATTTTGAGTTTCGTTTGCTTGTTTCAGAGTAAAGCTATATTTGGCTATCTGATGTGTTCAACGCGGTGAATTCAATCCTGGATTTTATCATTAAAAATTTGTATCTTTAATGCTATCCCACTGGAGGACTTTTAGTTTGGATTAAATAAAATTGATCTATCTTACAAACCCATTATTTCCCATCGTTATCTTTGTTTTCTTGAGGTTACTCCACATGAAGTTAACTAATTCAATTACTTTGCTCGAAATCGTATTCTAGTCATATATATTGAAAGGAGACATTATATTAGACTCATAATATTTTTATTATCATTATTCGATTAAGAGATGAAAATAAATTGTAATATTGTTAGATTTTAGTTTGTTTGATGTTGAACACAAAGCTACATAATGGCCTATCTGTGCTCTGCCCACCCCCGATACTGAAGCCCGATACAGAGTTTTACAAACCCTCAGACCTGCAGCTGAATCACTGGAGAGATATATATAGTCAAATCTTGTTTTGTAGCTTTCTGAATCCTGTAAGTTTTTCATGTTTTTGTTAATTTATTTCTTTATTTTTACTTAATGCTAAGGAATTAATTTTGTTGTTAGTTACATATAACATCTATTCTACCAGGACATTAATACTAAACTAAAGTGTCTCGTCGCGGAAATGCTCCACTCCGTGAGTGCGCTATAAGATTTACAACTAAATTCATTATTCAATCAACAGTTCAAGTGTTATATTAGGTGATGTTGACTTGAGCCTTCCCTCTTGTCTAAAGTTTGAAATCAGGAAGAGCTATACGCAGATTGTCCATTCTGTTGCTTTACACAAAATTTATTTAAAAAACAAAAAAATAAATATTGTCGAACATGCTTTTCAATAAGACAAGTCAAGGACATATTTAGATCACTCTCCAGTTGCCAATACAAAGCTGAGAAATCAAAATAAAACGTCCTTCCGTATCTTAGAATACTTACTTTTTCAAATCGATTACATTCAGTTAGGCAAATGGTTTCTAGTGCCTGTGACAAATAATATTTTTTATGTAAATTCTAAATTTGCTTTAATGTAAGAAATGTAGTGTATTGTTTATCATATGCTGAATGTAATAAACTTTATATTAATGAGACAAATTATTGTTAAAGGATAACTTGCCTAAATATGAAGTCAGATATCCCATTCTAAATCCAATTTCCATGCATTATCGTTTTCATGGTTCTTTAAATGATTCTTTAGGATCTTTAAAATAACTACATTTAAAAATGTACTTTTTGGTATTTTAAGACTATGATTTTTTCAATATATGTGTAAGGTTCTTTGTAACCTCGATTTTTTCCTCCTACATTTCGTTAGATTCATAAATAATTATGATATTGAATAAAGTTTGGATGACTCAGCATTTTTAAGAGACTTCTAAAGTTACAATGAGTTTCCTTGTTTGTTTACCTGTTTTCTTTTGTTGTTCTTAGAATACATATATTTCACCTCCTTGTTTTGTTAGGATTATTTTTCACCAATTTTAGGTTATTAAAAGGGCCTTAATAGGAACTTTTCTTATCTTTAGTAACTCTAAAATCCGTTTCTCTTTTCTTGTGCTCGTTTACCCTTTCTTGTTTGTTTTAAATTTCGTGCAAAGATACACGAGGGCTATCTGCGCTAGTCGTCCTTAATTTAGAGTGAGCTAGAGGGAAGGCAGCTAGTCATCACCACCCACTGCTAACACTTGGGTTACTCTTTTACCAATGATTAATTGGATTGACCATCACATTATAACGCCCCCACGACTGAAAGGACGAGCATGTTTGGTGTGATGGGGATTCGAACCCACGACCCTTGGATTACGAGTTAAGTGTCTTAACCACCTGGCCATGCTGGGCCTTATCCTTTCTTACTGTGAATAAATATATTTACATCTTTGATACATATCAAGGAATAGTTTTTTTCGACCAGGTTTCTTTCTTATTCTTTGTGGTGAAACCTAAATAGAATCTACTTCTGTTTTTTTCTCCATCTTAGCTACTAGAAAACTTAGGTCTTCAATTTTACGTTTTCATAACTCTCTTGGATATACTGATTAGGATATCTTAGTATTTCAGAAAACACAAATCCAACCATTCCCTATTGATTTTCTGCAAGATGAAGTGTACTACCTTTCACATCTATGTATTTCAAGTATTGTGTCTTTAACATTGACTAATAAAGATAATTTTTCACAACGCTCAAAACATACAGCCATCTATGTGTAATCATGTGAACCTAATTAAGGTATTAAGACCTTTTGTTCCTAATTTTTCTATTATGGAATGCAAAAATTAACAAGTAAAACCGAATTATTGAATATGACAAACTTGCTCACCTGCATATTCATCGTTAAAAGTTCTGTGACTGAATACTGAATATAACAAACTGATAAACATATCTCATTGGATACTTTTATGTTTGTTTAGAAACTTCAACAAGAAGAAACTGAACATCATCTCATCAGTGCTAAAGATAAGCGATATTTAAAGCAATTAAACGAACCAAACGCAAGTTTTTTCTTTTTCGTTAGGAAAAAATTACTCTTTAAGCTTTTTAATATCTCTGAATCTTGCAACATTTCAGAAGATCTTCGGATAATGAAATTTGTTTTTTGAGAACAGTTTTATTGTGAACGTTTTTTGAAAGCTGTAACTTATGATGCAGACTTGTATTCACATTTCTGAAACTCAAATTCTGTAGGTTCGGCATGGCCAGGTAGTTAAGGTGCTCGACTTGTAATATGATGGTCGCTGATTCGAATCTCCGTCACACCAAACGTGCTCACCATTTCAGCTGTGGGGGCGTTATAATGTGACAATTAATCATACTATTCGTTGGTAAAATAGTAGCCCAAGAATTAGCAATGAGTGGTGATGACAAGCTGTCTTTCCTCTAGTCTTATACTGCTAAATTAGTGACGACTAACGCAGATAGCTCTCGTGTAGTTTGGCAGGAAAATTCAAAACAAAAACAAATTCTCTATATAAAAAAAAATTAGACCAGATTATGTTTATTCCAGTTGAATTGCTAAAAGGCTCCATAGACCGCATAAATGATTAGTTAATTTCAACTAAATTAACAGTTATTATTTATCAGTGTGAATTAGCTTTGAAGCACGAAGCCATGACAAATTCTGTAATTCATTGTTGAAACTTCTCCTGTCTTTAAGCAGTAATAACTGAATCAATAGTTTTTGCACTACGGATTGTTTGACTAGTCTCCACACATCACCCAGTAACATTCTGGCTAGCACTGGTGTTGCTATTTCAGTATTTCTATACGTTGGGAGTGTTTTTGTTTGTTTGTTAGTTTGCCTACTCGAGAAAATTTCATTGATTCAAACTGAAGAAGTTAATAGTTATTATTAAAATTTATTCACATGTTTTGATGCCTAATGAAACACAAGTTTGTCTCTAATTAAATTTACACAGATGTTTTGATCTTCCTCTAAGCGTTTTTATTTGTTGTCCACCATCGTGGAATAATTACATGTATACATACGAATGACTCTTTTGACATGAAATCTGCAAGGACAACTTCTGCATTTTACACTTGTCATCTCAATACGTCCAAAGTCTATTATTTTTCTACTAACTCTGCAACCTTTATCGTTCAATCAACTGGTATATTCCTCTCTCCACGTTGCACTTCTTCGAAAACCTCTTCTGTAGAGAAGAACACGACTAGGTTCTTAGGCATATAGAAATGACTTGCTATTACTACATGGAACATCTCAGAAAATATAATAAAATGCAGTTATTGACATTTCATCTCACATATGCCTTGTAGATACTCAAAACTTTGCTCTACCTCAAATACACTGCTTTTGGAATCAACAATGGGCTTCTACACAGAGAAGATATTATGTGTATAATGTCATTCCTTTTTATTTCTTCACAAAGACTTTTATTTACCTAATAAAAGTCTGATTGATACTTATATAAGTCACGAATTCGTCTTAGTACTTGATGTTAAATGTTACCCTTTCCCCAAAGGGTGAGGCAAAGACTCAATAACAATCTTGGATATTTATTTTCTTGGGTATTCTAGTTATTCTACCCACGGAAACATTCATTATTATACCTTGTTGAAACTCCTTATAGAGTCCTTCAGAAACTCTCTTCTGAACACTGATACGTAAAACCATATTCAATGGAACAGGATTGAAAAAAAAGCGAGAACTCTTTAATTTTATTTGTATTTCTTATGTTTTCAATCTAGTTCACTTTTACCTCTCTAACTTCTCAATCAGGACATGCGTTTTCAGTTTTGAACTTTAAAATTCTATAAATAACAAATGTAAAAAATTTGATCGTGTTGTGGAATATTAAAAGTTTTTCATAATTAAAAAGATACTTAGATGTTCTTAGTTCTGTTTTTCTCTTTCCGTACTTTGTATTTTATGATATTTAAGCTCTAAATGTTATTATTTAATTTATTTTTATTTTTAATAGTTTTTGTCTCTATTTTTAAATTGGTTAGTTGGTTGGTTTCTTGGTATAAAGTTTCACACTTGGCTATCTTCACTTTGTCCACTTCGGGGAATTGAATCCCAGATTTTATTGTTTAAAACCTTAAACATAGCGCTGACCCACCAGTGAACCCTATTTTTAAGTTTGTGAATTGCCAAAGAATAACATCTAGGTCATAAAATCGGTACATCTTTAGTATATGTTTAAACGACTAAAATTAATCATTTCGGGTGGTTAACAAAACCTGCTAGTTAGGGCACTTAACGCGCAATTGAGGGGTCGCAGGATCGAAACCTATCGCTGAACATTTTTGGCCTTTCAGCCGTAGCGGCCTTATAACATAATAGTAAAATCTATCATTCGTTCGTTAGTAGAGATTAATCTAGGAGTTGGCAATGGATGATATCGACCATATGCTTTATCTTTATTCGGCAGTTCAAAGTTTGAGACAGCAGCAGATAGCCTTAGTTTTTTGCCATAAAGAAACAAACAAAACGTTTATTGTAATTAAAGAAAATGAGTGAAGTTACAAACATACATTTATGAACATGGGTGTGTGTGTGTTTACATATAAAATAAGTTTTATTCTCTTCAAGTGAAACATTAAACGCCTAAAAATTATATGTTTTGTCATATGTAGACTTCAAACGATTTTTAGTTCAGTTATTTATCTTCTGAATTGACACATATGCGAAGATACGTGGAACCTTTTGTTTTTTTGGAATTTCGCATAAAGATACTCGAGGGCTATCTGTGCTAGCCGTCCCTAATTTAGCAGTGTAAGACTAGAGAGAAGGCAGCTAGTCATCACCACCCACCGCCAACTTTTGGGCTACTCTTTTACCAACGAAAAGTGGGATTGACCGTCACATTATACGCCCCCACGGCTGGGAGGGCGAGCATGTTTAGCGCGACGCGGGCGCGAACCCGCGACCCTCGGTTTACGAGTCGCACGCCTTACGCGCTTGGCCATGCCGGTCCAATGTAGAACCATTCCTTGCTTCTTATCATTAGTACTTATGTTTAATATCCAATTGAAATATCACTCATGCATGTTTTAGAAAAGAGTTTTCTTTATAGTGATTGTGTTTTCCATGTCTTTATAAACTTTAAATTAACAAATAATTCCAGTTATCATATTTTCTTTTACTTCAATTTTAGATTGCCAACCCCACTCGTGTTCTTGGACTGATACTGATCCACTGTGTTTCTACAGGAGTTGGAATGATGGAATATTTCAAAGATAAGGTAAGACAGGTTTATAAAAACTATTACTCTCAAGATACATCACTTTTATTTTCAGTATTATTACACAGTATTCATATCATTGTACATGATTCTTCTCTCCTATTGCTGGCGCTAAACATAATTCTACTTTACTATCTGTGTAAATTAAACTTGTATTGTTCCCATTTTGACATTCATCGCAACGTATGATGTGTCACCTAGTGTTAAATAAATTAACTCGGGAAAAAATATAATTGTATTCAAATTATTTAACAGACGAATCTTACTGTGTGCGAAATGAGGCAAAAATCGATATTAGTACACGTATTCATGAACATATCTTAAGTGTTTATGTGTTTGCCTCAACATTGTATTACTTTTTAGCTGCAGGTCGACAGAATCCAGAAATGATTAAACCGTATATCTTTAAAATTGATCTGAAGACGAAAAAATATATCTTCAGATAAACAAAAAAACTGTCTGTATCACCTTAGGATTCTAGTTTGCTTATCAAAAATTGATTGAAGAAACTGAATTTTCAAATAAAAAGTTTATTTTATGGCTCTTTTTAATTAGCATATTCAAGGGGAAAATCCGATGCATGTGCGATATATTTTACCATTTGAAAGATAAAATCGATTCACGAGTACATTAACATAAAACATAACTGTTCAACATAATAAAGTTTATGACAGTTTGTTTTATTGTTTTGTTCTGGCTCCTATGATTGTTAAAGTATAGCTAGAAAGAAAAATAAAGCCGAAACATAAAATGAAATTTCTTTTTCTCCACTTCTATGAATTTTAACATTGTAAGTCCGTAGACTTACAGCTATCCCGCTGAAAGACTTGTAACTATTACGTATTGCGATTTTAATTAGCCTGAAACTAAATGAAATTGAAATTTGGATTTAGAAGTTAATTAAATGTAGAGATGTATCAAATTTATGTTTGTTTGGTTTTTGGGCTAGTCTTTTACCAACGAACAGTGATATTGGAAGTAACATTATAACTCCCCACGGTTAAGAGAGCGAGCATCTTTGGTGTGATGAGGATTCGAATCCGCGGCTCTCAGGTTATGAGTCGAGCCTCCAACCACCTAAATCTAACCATGCCTGGCCATCAAATGTATGTTTTCCAATAACATTGATATACACAGTTCTTCTTAGCATAAATATATTTTAATGTATAAAAAACAATACAGTTTATGATGGCGATTATTACAAATAATGATTTACAAACAATGTTGAGTCTTCTGTCTGGTCTGGAACTGAATATTTTATTTACGGTTCACGATGAGAGAATTAATTCTGAGTTGATATTAGTACAATTCACTTAACGGTAGCTCTTCATTTATCACTCGTGAGTTTTCACCCTGGAGTTATATAATGTCTGAGTAAAAATATTAACGATGTTAATCCGTTGAAATTAAACCTATAAACATTCCTGGTAAAAAATCTGTGTTTTCACGATTCTAATTATTAGGCGATATTCAGCTGTAACAATAGTACTGGCAGTTACTAGTATTTACATACACACATGGTATATTGTTGATTCTTACACTTGAGAAACTGCTACTGGATCTTTAGTGAATAGGCGGGAATTTTGCATTACACATTTAACAGTATAAGTTATTTATATTTCTAAATATACATTGATATTAAAATAAATATATATAAGAGTAACTGTACATAAGTTACAGTTGAACCATAACATATTTTCCAAATCTGTTATTCAGTTATCTCAGTCATTTTATATTATTTTTATATCAGCTGTGAGCGCATTATAAAAGTAACAGTCATTACCATTATTCGAGTCAAAGAGTTAGACAAAGCGCAGGATATGACTGACCAGTGACTTCTCTGTGATTAATGATATAAAACTTTAAACGGCTAGAACTGTAAAAATCATAGCTGTCTCTGACCTGGCCATTTTACCAACTTGCGCATAAGATGCTCCAAAGTTGAGTCAATATTATCCAAATTATTAGCATGATCATATAAAAAAATTATTACCTCATTCATACATTAGCAAATAGTTTTAGCATTTTGTGTTTCATGCATGAACTACTTAATGCGCCTTGTTCACAGGTGACGAAAGTATCCCATCACAAAAGTGAAGTGGTGATGGGTGATATATTTAGAACGATAAAACTACTTGTAAGAAGCCAGACTGCAGATAAGGCTTTAGTCTGCGAGCCAACGATTTAAAATCAGTTTAGAAAAATAAAAACAGCTCAAAAAGAATTCCTGAACGTGGTTTCTTTCTCTTTTTTGTTTAGGAATATTAACAATAAAAATAAACAACCAATATTACTGTATATGAATCTTTGTTTATTACTTATTTTCAAGCAGAGTAATGGTTAAAATGGAATTGCTTATTTTTATTTTAGGAAGTAACGTCATGGAATCTTAGATATTTGTTACCGCTAGTGCCTTAGCAGTAAATTTCACGCTTACGACGCTAAAAACCGGTTTTCGATACTCGTGGTAGGTAAATCACAGATAGCCCATTGGGTAGCTTTGTACTTAATAAGAACCAGTCAACCAAGATATGATTTATATAAATTATTATTTATTTTAATTGAATATTAACATAAATCTTAAAACTTTTTCGTGTCTTAAAAACTACAGAAGAAAATTTAAAAGCCGTATTTTTTTATTTTCAACCTGAATATTAACTAATGAAACATGACCAAAATACTGTTCACAGGTCCCAAGGTTTAGACATACGTATCTGTCTCTAACGTAGAACAATAAACCAGAGGAAGAGCAACCAGACAGGCACCCGCAACCTAGTTGGCTACTCTTGAATAAATAGTAGGATTAACTGTCGAATCTGAAACTATATTCAGACCAACACATTAACCGTTTTAATACGTCAAATCTATTTAGAAGTTATTTTTGTATTATGAGATACCATAATGGCCTTTAAGTTACGAAATTTGTATCAACAAAACACTTTCATAATTATTAAGTATTAAAATAGATTTTCTGTCCCTTTGATGAAATTAATAACTCTTTATATATGTAAATACATTATTACGTTCTGAAATAAATACATTGATTTACTTGTATGTTCTGTTCACAAATAATTAGATGAATGATGGATGGATGGATCTGTCTTGAAACTAGCTCAAATGTACTCTCATAAATACAAACATACTTTCGTTCGTTTCAGTAAAGTCTGTCCTCAGCAAAAGTAAACAGCTTTATGAAACATTATTATTACGAAAATTTTTCTAAACTAAGCGTTTAAAAGGATCTAAATGTGACTTAATTATTTAGAATTTATCTAAAATTATAAAAAGTATGAGAAACAGCCATCTTAGCTCTCAAAGCTCTTTAAGCTTCTGGCATTTTCAAGAGTCACGTCATCTCTTGACTAGAACATTAAGATCGCACAAAACTTTCATGTCGTTCTCATAGTCTTGCTCTTACAGATTCTGAATTGGCAACTTCAAACGATTGGCATGAATCCTTCAGCAGAGCAGTTTCTTGTTCTTCACAAATTTGGACCGGTAAGTTTGACAAATATATAAAGATTTGGCACTGCCTGCATGTTTGTTTCTTATCGTTGTCAGTATCATGTTAAAGTGTGATCTTTTTTTTCATATAGTGATCGAATAAAAATACATAATCTCTGATAAAACATTAAATATTTATGTTGATGCATTGTCGTTAGTAAAGTCACTCTTTGAAAAATATACTGTTGTTACATGTTTATCATTTAAACAGCACTAAAATAAGAAGCATGTTGAGTTATCAATGTATATGTATATATATGAATATATATGAGTGGTCGTAAAAATAATTTGATATAAGGTGTTTTTTTTATAATTTAATGTGCTTCCGAATTGTAACAACAATCATGACTTAATTAGTTCTTATTAAGGGAGTAACATACACTGCTTGCCAAAATCTTCAGGCCAATGAACATAAAGAAAAAATATGCAATTTGCGTTGTTAGACTCAACAACGTATTTGAGTAGAGCTTCGAAAGATGAAAATAAGAAAAGGGAAAATAAAAATAAAAACACTTCTTTAGCATTTAATAGGGAAAATGTGAACACTATGAAATTAGCCTAAATACTAGCTGGTTAAAAGTTTAAGACCATGCCAAAGAGAACTCCTAAACATGGTAGAAAATGCCCAACAAGAGGTCTCAGTAGTGAGTTGCACGCCCGTCATTGCAAAGAACTGCAAACATTCGTTTTGGCGTGGTCAAAAAAGCGTTTGCAAAAGGCTGGCTGGAATGTTATTCCAAGTGGTGAAGATGGTTTCATTAAGATCACGTACTGTTTGGAATTGATGTCCATTTCTATAGATTTCCCTTACTATCCACCCCCAGACATGTTCAATGGGGTTCAGTTCGGGCGAACACGCTGGATGGTCCAAAAGAATCACGTTATCCGCTATAAAAAAGTCCTTGTCCTGCGGGGATTGTGGATTGCAGCGTTGTCCTGCTGAAAGATCCAGTCATTTTCACACAAGCGAGGGCCTTCAGTTAATAAGGATGGTCTCTCCAACATGCCAATGTAGCCAGCTGCTATTCGACGCCCCTGTATAACCTGAAGCTCCATTGTTCCATGGAAGGAGAAAACACCCCTGATCATGATGGAACTTCCTCCACTGTGTCGTGTAAAAATTGTCTCCGGTGGAATTTCCTTATCGTGCCAGTAATGTTGGAAACCATCTGGATCATCAAGGTTAAATATTTTCTCATCAGACAACAAAATCTTCTTCCAATTTTTTACGTCCCATGTTTGGTGCTTCTCAGCAAAGTTTAACCGAGCTGTTTCCTGGTGTGGAAGGAGGCGTGAACTTTGAAGACGTTTACGGTATTTGAAGCCATTCACACGTAGATGCCGCCTTATTGTTCTTGAGCTGCATTCTGCATCCGTAAGGGTTTTAATCTGGTTCGACGATCGGCTGGTGTCTTGCCGAACAACCCGTCGAATCCTCCTGCTAAACGCCAGCGAAATTTCCATGGGCTGACCACTTGAAATTCTCGTTCCGTATTCCTCAGGGTCTTTTAAGAAATTTGCAACAGCAGTTTTACTACGCCCAATCACGTTGAGAAAGACCTTGCTTTTGCAGCTCGACAATTCTGCCACGTTCAAACTCTGTCAACCTTTTAGCCTTTGCCATGTTTTTACCAAATGTAACACAGGAGATATCAATGGAGATGCTGACAACGCTAATGCTTGAACACATATGACTAAATTTCGTTACGTGTTTACCGATTAATGCTTCGTTTCAGTATGGTCTTAAACTTTTGACCAGCTAGTATTTAGGCTAATTTCATAGTGCTCACATTTTCCCTATTAAATGCTAAAAAAGGTTTTAATTTTTATTTCCCTTTTTCTTATTTTCATCTTTCGAAGCTCTACTGAAATAAAAAGCATATTTTTTCTTTATGTTCATTGACCTTAAAATTTTGGCCAGCAGTATATATCCTAAAACTATTTTGGGTCAAAGTCCAATTATTTTATCTGTACGAGACAAAAAATCAATATAACGCATGTTTACAACTACAGCAAAATATTACATTTAACAGGAAGTACTAACTATCCATTATATATGTTGAGAATGTTCAAGTACCCTTAACAATGTCTAATGTGAGTGGTTAGTATTCAAAGAGGTACGAGTTTATTGGTTAGTCATTCCCAAGGATATTATGATGTCCTTTACCAGTAATTCTTGCTCAAGTTGTGATATAATTCGTAAATTATTTCAATGAATAGAACAAACAATGATTCTTTTTTATATATTTGGTATATATTCTGCTACTGCCTTTTAGTAACGCTGAAGATTAAAACTTGGAAACGGTTGTTGTTGGTTGTTTTTTGTAGTTAACTTAGACAACAGTAGTACCATTTGTGAAAGTAACACACATTGAATGGTAAATCTGATGAGAATGATCCTTTAGACTTCCTCCATAAATTAAGTGTCTTTATTATTCTGAAGTTATTATATCAGTACTACTGTAAAACAAACGTTCTTTCCTGACAATAAACGACACATCGAGACATCGAGTAAACTAAAATCAAAAAGTTGTTTACTTGAGACAAGTTCTCCGCTAGTATAACGATATGTCTATGGATTTACAATGCTAAGATCAGGGGTTCGATTCACCTCGGTGGGCTCAGAAGACAGCCCTATGTGGCTTTGTTGTAAGAAATCACACACACACTCCTTGAGATAAGCAGTATGTTATATTCCTGAGATAAAGATCATTAACAAATTAACAATTTATGAAAAATGATATTATCTGAGGTATAGCAAAACCAAGCTCCTACAAAATTCACACGCACACGACATTCGAAGTATGGTTTTCACCTCTGTAAATAAAACAAAACAGTTGTTTGAAACAAAATTATCTCAATTCCCACCAAACGTATTTTTGACTTAAGCCTTACATTTTAATGTCTTGCAATAATTTTTTAAAATAATTTTAAGATAATCTAGTTGAATTAAAAGAATAAATTCACGTTTATGGAGCGAGTTTTCTCGATAAAATCAAGAAGTGGTCACTAAGGGTTTGGCACTTCTCCGTCACAAATATTCTTTTGTCTCACGCAAGACATTGTCACATATGTTATTTGTATTTAAAATGTTATCTATTACAAGTATTAATATGAATGAAACTCGTTAGAAGTTTTGCTAAATGACTTTGCTATTTCTTTGCATTATTATGTATCTTTTTACTGCTACTTGTGTGTAATGCTGACTTACTAAATTTGTGATGTTCATTTCATCTCCTTCTGTATATATATATCATCTGTATGTGTGTTCCGATGTCTGCTGCTCTCATTCGCTGACAACCTTCCTGCAGGAGGTAACGTGAATTGTTTGTTGAAGTAACTTGTTTCTTCTAGCTTACTTTTATAACATTACTTTTTTCGTGAAAAACATATATAAATTTCAACTAGGTGCAAATACTGCTGTTGATTGTTTTATTGTCTAACATGTGTAGAGTTTGTGTCTGCATGTATTGCTCAGAAACGCTAAATCTTGTAACACAAACGCATGGTTCTCGCACTTTAAGAAGTTGTTTGTCTTCATTTTTTGGCACTATACATGTTGTAATAATGTTGGTGTTTGTTGAACCCACTTGTGTGCTAATAAATTATAACTGAAAGAAATACTATACACTTGATCATAATGAGCAGTTATTTAAAGTTTTATAGATTAATCGCGTAAAATTTGAAACTTGAAAAATATAAAAGTTCATAAAGTCATGTGTATCAAAACCAACTATTGGCTGTTAAATAATTTTATTTACTAGTTAATATGTGCGGCAAATCTTCAAACCATAAACCATCAAGTTATGTTATCTTTTTAAAAGAAGATCAAAACTTTTAATGCTTTTAATTTCCAAATTTTAACATTATCTAAAATTAGAATTTATCGAAATCATTATAATACTTCTACAAATTTAAAGTTTTAATATCTGAATATATGACAAAAACATTTCAAATCCATTACTCCCTGGCCCGGAATGGCTATGTGAGTTAAAGCGTTCGACTCCTAATCTGAAGGTCGCGGCTTCGAATCCCCGTCATACCAAACGTGCTTGTCTTTTCAGCCGTGGGGGCGTTATAATGTGACGGTTAATCGCACTATTTGTTGGTAAAATAGTAGCCCAAGAGTTAACTGTGGGTGGTGATGACTATCTGTCTTTCCTTTGGTCTTATACTGCTAAATTAGGGGTGGCTAAGGCAGATAGCCCTTGAGTAGCTTTGTGCGAAATTCAGAAACAAACAAACCATTACTAACTAGAGCAGAAGCCTGTTTAACTGCCCACTACAATAAAAGTTGTAATTACAAAATAATACATTTTAAAAGGAAAATGTCAGTCTTTAAAATACAAAAATAAATCGTTTACAAGTCAGAATTGATCATTAAACGTTATCATAATTTTAAACCATAATATTTCAGCACACTGCTAACTTTTAATCCTTTCCACACTCTTATTAAAATGAGATTTTGTAATTTAGCAATTAGAAACGGTTGACAACAAGGAAAAACTTATCCAAGAATACACGGAAACTTTGAAGAAGACAGTTAATCCTCGAAACCTGAAACGTTACGTTGAGGCTTATATGAAGTGAGTGAGAACTTATTTTTTTCCTCTTTTAGTTATGATACTGCTGTAATAGTTTTTATTGCTATACGAGTTGTTTTATATTATTCATTAAATACATTAATAAGTAGCCTTGTTCATTTAATTAATAATAGCGTTTTATTTCCTCATCTTTAACGGTTAGCGTAACCAACGTTCACTAATAGTAATCGACCGAAATCCACAGATAAAATACGTGTAACACCAATAGAAATTCCTTTTGTTTGTTAATTTTCATTTCTTTGTCAAAACACAGACTCAATATTTACAGTATTGAATTAACTAACTTGCTGATAGGCTGTTTTGAGTTCGCGATCTTGGAAATGTCATCTTTCTTTAAATAAAAATATAAAAACTGGCGATTGTTCAATGTATTCTTTTATTTCGATATCTTTGTTGCCTATGCGGCTTTAACTATATACTTTTTTGTAACGGAGAAAATACCTAAATCATGCACAGTTTAAGCATTAATTGACTAACAAACTCGCTAAAATACACATTAGCATAACTTGCTTCTTTAATACGGTTCAAATTATTTTCTAAAGTTTGGTGAAAATCCAGACATTAGGGAAATCTCCATAACTTACATTAAACTCCTTCTAACTAAAAAACAATACAAATGTCGAAGAGAATCTAGATTAAAAACATAAGCTACAACATCGAAACAAAAAGTAATCACTTGATATGTTTGTTTTGTTCCTTTTAAAAATTGTTTTTTTAACTACAATTAGAGGTGCGAAATGAAATAAACAATATTTCAATCTATGTATTTACAAGAACCTAGTTTAAAAAATTTAGACCATTAACTGAGAATGTCAAGGAGCGGTCAAAATATAATTTTTATTGGATGGAGAACACTTTCTTTACACTTATGAAGAATTTGATTCTTTTAAATTTATTTTGGATTTTAGTTGTGCTGGGAAAAATTAACTTTTAAAATTACCGATCGAGTCCCTCTTTGATCTTATAAATACATTTTATTAAGCTATGTATGCACCAAGTTATCTGTGACTGTATGATTTTGTTGGTTACAAGAAATCTCTAGTAACAATATTTCATTCTGTATTTAACCAGTTGTTACACCAGTAACAGATAATGCAAAATTATAGAATATGATGCAATGAACAGTCAAAAACGAGTGGGCAATTTGAATATTAACGAACTAAATCATTAACTACAAAAATAGGACAACGTTTCAATTTATGACCATTATTAATGAAAGGGGCCCCTCTTAATTAAGCTTGTATTTGGATTTTATTTTATAATACATTTTCTTTAAGTATTGAGAAATATTCATAAAAATTCAAATAAATGGTTTTGTAGTATGTATAAGTGTATTATACCTAACGTTTTATTCTTAGTTTTCTATAGTATTACCATTTGAATAAATTAACTCTTCTTAATACATCAATTCTAAATGTCTGAACATCGGTTTTAGAAAAATAATTCATTTCTTTTAATCTAACCTCCAACAGCCGAAAGGATATAACCGCTTCAATTGAATCCAGCCTTGCGTAAGTTTACATTTTACTTATATTTTTTTTACAATATCTACTTTAAAAGTATTTTGATCTCAAGTTTTAAAATTTAAAACAACTCTTTGTTTCTGTTTTGCTAAATTTTGAAGCGAGTTTATTTTGTTAATTTAAATACAAAAACTAGGGTAGCCTTAATTATTTACCAATGTTAATGCAACGAATGGTATGTTCTTGTTTTAGTGATTGCTTTTATTGAACCATTAATTATTTCAAGTGCAAATTTATTGCTATGATGCTAGTTATCGAATAACAAAAAATAAACGTATAATGGTATCAGACGTTAAGGTTGTGTTCGCCAGTTGGTAATTAAAGGTTTTTACTACTTCTTAATAGTATAAATATATACTTCGTTGTTATTGGTCTTAGAATTCCCCTACAGTCAGTGTCTGTGACTTGTTGGCGGTGAACTGGAAAAAATAAATGAACAGCACTCACTTCACTTGTTTAGAAAATAATATGTATTTACATGCATATTCAAAACTAGTTAAACATGTGTACAACAAATTAC
Organism: Tachypleus tridentatus; assembly: GCF_004210375.1. Lineage (NCBI taxonomy): Eukaryota > Metazoa > Arthropoda > Merostomata > Xiphosura > Limulidae > Tachypleus > Tachypleus tridentatus. The sequence continues at coordinate 36,065,754 of NC_134834.1, forward strand.
TTATACTATATATTATCATTGACATATCATAAAAACTATATAATTCTCTTCATTTTATCAAAAGTCCACTTAGAACTATTCAATTGCTTTAGAATTGCAAATCACAAGCCGAACTATTTTTCTCTATTACTATTGCCAGACTCTCAGAGCATAGTTCATTTACGTGTTATCGAGTTACCACGATTGTATTCTATACTTCTAAAATCATCTGATCCTTTTTCGTATTTAGACCTACTTCCAATAAGCGTCTACATTTTTGTCAAACTCCACACAGGCAGTTTCAATTACTTTAGAACTCTGACGAAATAAATGTTTCTTCTTATCCCTTTCAACACCGTCAGTCTTACTCTAATATATACTCTTCAAAAAAAGAAACGCAAAAGGCAAAATATGAGACAAATTGTTAACAAGTTTATTCCGGATAGTTCTGTATGACATGTGTGAAACTTTGCACATTCACTGCTGAACATCCAAAGTCTGCAAAGGCGAAGTCCACGCTCACTAGGTGAAGTTTAACGTTACTCAATGTCAATAACGAGTATGCCCCCCGTGAGCATCAATAACTGCTTGGCATCTCCTGCCCATGGAAGCGATGAGATGACGAATCACATCCTGTGGAATGGCTGTCCACTCAGCCTGCAAAGCTGCTGCAAGCTGAGGTGGAGTCTGCGGTTGAAGTTGTCGCAGACGTCGGTCCAACTCGTCCCAAAGATGTTCTATGGGGTTTAAATCTGGTGATATGGAGGGCCAGGGAAGAACGTTGATGTTGTGGTGTCTCAAGAAGACAGTGGTGAGTCGGGCTGTGTGAGGACGGGCGTTGTCATGTTGAAAAACGTCGTTGACGTTCACCATGATGGGTTGCACATGGGGCCTAAGAATCTCGTCGACGGTTGCGTACGGTCTGATCGGAAATCCTACGCAGCCCTGGTATGGTTGAGGCAGTAGATGTCGCAGTGGTGGTCCTATCCCGAAGGTGACGTAACCGGATGTTGCGATCTTGTGCGGGCGTGGTCACACTAGGTCTGCCAGATCGTGGACGGTCACGAGTTGATCCATGTTGTTGGTGACGATTCCATAGCCTTGTGATGGTGCTTGGGTGGACATTCACAGCTCTGGCAACATCTGATCGAGATTCGCCTGCTTCCAAGCGACCAATGGCGTTGTTGCGTGTCGGTGGCTTAACACTGAGCTATGGAAACCGAGAACCCGTCACTTTTATAGGGATTTTGCACATGTTGCACTTGCAGAACATGCAGATCTCTCAAACAAATTTTGGCGAAAAATCCGTTGTTTTCCTCCGTTTTCAAAGTGCACAACTTTTATTGTCATTTTGGTCTGACAATCAGTGCCTTAACACGTGTAACGTCACATACTCTGAGCTTGTAACGTTATTACATATATTTCTCTTTAAAATAACAAAAATATCCCTTTTGCGTTTCTTTTTTGAAGAGTATATATCAACCGTTGGGTCTATATTAATTTTTAGGCCTTCCTTCTCTGTTCAAACGCTTCGTTTACTTGACTGTAAGTTGTTTTCGTATGCTCTGTATTTGGCTGTCTGTCTGTTTTTTATTCATTTCACATTATTTATCTGTTTATTGTTCAATTGTCTACATACTATATCCGCGACATCAGTAAATTTGTCGGTTCGATAATCTCTGCATTAGTGAGTTACAAACAGAACGTACGACTCTTCCGAGTTACATAACTAAACTTATCATAACATTTACTTTAAAATAATTGCTTATAACTTTGTTGTTATGAACAAAATTAAAAAATAATAAAATATTCACTTGCACAATTAATTAATATCTACACTATATACTATTACAGACAACTATATTCAGTATTATAGTTATATTTTTTCTATTCAGTTAGAAAAAATCACTTAAATAATACCAAAAATCAGTCAAAATATTCCACTGAATTCTCAATTTTTGAAAATAGTACCACAAAAACATGCGTTTATTTTAAGACTATTTTCAGAATCTGTGTTAAATTTCTGTGTGTTTATGTTTATTATCTTTGTTTAGTTATAATTAAGCAAAGAGTTACACAATGGACCATCATGGGTATCAAAATCCAAGTTTGAGTATTTAAACCCTCAGACTTACCGCTGAGCCACAGGAGGACATTATTCTTATAAAGCAACATTAAGGACGTCATCAGACCATTCTTGGTCCTAAGTCTTTCTTTATCTTTTGCGTATTTAAACGCATTACATTAACAAATATTTTAAGTCAGTCTTAAATTTATTCATGATTAAAGAGATCGAATACGCGTTATATGGCTATTATTGCTCGTTTAGCTGTAAAATGACTCTCGGAAAATACTCAGGTTATTGTAAAATGTAGCTTGAAATTGTTTGTTTACTTATAATTAGCACCAAGCTACACAATAAGTGAGCTGCGCTACATTCATAAAATTAAACCCTTTCAAATCCTTTAATCTTATTGCTGAGCCACAAAGGGGCAAAGCTTGAAATAGCGGAAATCTATGCATGTAGTATCACTTTAAATATTATCAATGTAACGTTTGAAACTCGAAATATGAAAACAATCAATTGCTTTTAGTGGGAAAAATTACATTACAGTCAACGTTTTGATTATACCACCTTCAAATATGTCGACGAAGGTTGTTTGACCAAGACATTCAGTACATAATTATTTAGTTGTTACAGCTATTTTAATAATTTATAATTTTTGATGTTTTCAGTTATAGTTGCGTTTGTTCGTTACATTGTTTAGCATCGGTAAAGTATTGATGTTTTTGGTTGTTTTCTGCAGAATGACTTTTGGTTTACCAAAGAATATATATAACAGTAGCGGACATACATTGCTACAAACCAGATTTCGATACCTATTGTGTAGCTTTGTGCTCGACTTCAAATGAAACCTCATAATGTTTGAAAAAGTAAAACTACTGTAAGTATTTGTTCAAGGGAACGTATATTTTTCATTAAACAATAAAGTCTTCTCGGAGTTAATACTGTTTTTAAAGCTGAAGTTGAATTTGAACGATGTAAAAGTAGGTGGCGATACAAAATATTAACTCTTTTGTTACTATTATAAATTATTTTTAATGTATCCGTGTGTTTTGTAAAGTGAAATGGATTAATTAAGTCCGAATAATTGTTGTATACACCACAGTATAATTAGTAAATTATTTTTCTTTTTATTATATTAAACTGTTTGATTTAACTGGAGTTTCTATACTTTTACTATTTATTGCAATATATTGTTATTCCCCCAATAGACCCGGCATGGTCAGGTGGGTTAAGGTGTTCGACTTGTAATCTGAGGGTCGCGGGTTCAAATCCCCGTCGTACCAAACATGCTCGCCCTTTCTGCTGTGGGGGCGTTAATATATGACGGTCGTTGGTAAAAGAGTAGTCCAAGAGTTGGCGGTGGGTGGTGATGACTAACTGCCTTCTCTCTAGTCTTACACTGCTATATTAGAGACGGCTAGCGCAGATAGCCCTCGTGTAGCTTTGCGCGAAATTCAAAAATCAATCCTCCAAGTGGGTTTTATCGACATCACTGAATCCTCCAATATGTTATTTGTTTCTTCGTGACATTTGATGTTTAACATATTCCTATTGGCCACTAGGCATCGTTAGGAAAGTTTGTTGTCAAGTTTTATTTTTAAAGGTGTCACACTTTCTTAGTGACAGTGCGTGAAAGAAACGTTCAATTTTTACTTTTTATGTGTTTTGCAGGTAAGTTACAGAATTATTCAAAAGTGTTAGGACAAGAGAATTTTTTATCATTCTGTTCATTTTATATGGCTACGTCTTCCATGCCATTACAGAATATAAATTTCAAAACTATGATAATGTTTCACTGATCCCTTTTGACAATTGAGAGAGCCAAAGTGAGAATACTTGTTCCAAGAGAATGTGACAAGGGTTATTCTTGAATGAACATACTAATCACATTTAAGGACTAAAATAACTGTAATGTTATCCCATGTAGTATCTTAACCATCGGGTCATCCATTAAGTAATGTCCGATTTTAGGTTTAGAAAAAGAGGAGGAATTTCAAACGCTCTTAATCTCATTTAAACAATAATGTATGTTCCATTATTATTAATAACTTCCTGCCAACGATTCACAAGCTTCTGAATGCCACTTCCATAAAATTCTTGGGGTTTGAAGGAAAATAATGTAGAGAGGGTAGTTTTGACATATTCATGTGTTCCAAGCATTTTTCATCAAGATAGTTCTGCAAACTTTGGAATAGATGGTGTTCAGATGGGATAAAGTCTGGAGAATGAGGAGGATGTGGAAGTTTTTCCGTCTAGCTCTTCAATTTTTACAGATGTGATCTTTGCTGTATGGGGCCGTGCATTATCCTGGTGTAACACAACACCTTTCTGATTGATCAAAGCAGGCTTCTTTTCTTTCAGTGTAACATTCAAGCGTTCTAACTGTTTACAATAGAAGTCTGATGTAATCGTTACATTGAGTGGATCTCACCGACAATATCCCACCAAACCCTTAACAAGACTTTCCTATAGGGTGGAGGTCCATTTTGGGCTGTGCTTTAGCCAGTTTACCTGCACTGAGCCGTTGTCTGTGGCGCTTAACATTTTTATAATATTTCCTTTTTTTCATCTCCAGTCACTAACCTGTCTAAAAAATGTAAGTTACGTTAATAACAGTGCAGAGAAGTGCAAATGTCCACTCTTGCTCTAAGGTTGGCTTCTGTCAAACCATGAAGGACCTATTTTCCAAGTTTTGACACCCTTCCAAGCTGTTGCAGATGACGGTGAACTGTTGAATAGAATGAAATAAGCTTTGTACTAGCTCTTCAACTGTTACAGCACAAAGTTCATCAAGTGCAGCCAGCAGCAAGTCATCATTAATCACAACATGACGACTTGAACGTGGCACATCACTTACGCTGTAGTCACCTGATCTGAACTTCTGAAACCACTTTCGACATTTTCTTTCATAGAAAGACAACGCACCAGAAATACCTTGAATGTTTCGCGTAGTTTCTGCTGCACTATTGCTTGTTTTAAACTCATAAAGCATTATATGCCTAATGTGCTCCACAGACACATCCATCTTCATCAGAGTTTAGATGATTAATGATCTGTAAAAGTGGAGTTGGGTTGTTTCTTCTATTTGTCTGAAATTTTTATACACGTCCTACAACATATTTTAGTCATTAAAGCCTTCTACAAAGGCAGAAATGATGATGCACTTTCTGTATTAAATTTTCGGACATTACTCGTGAAATGAGCTGATGTATAGAAAAAAACTAGCAAGGAGTTAGCATATGGCCCAGGTATATGCTAGAAGAAATCAGTTTAATGGCACTTCACAAATAAATCTTGATAAATACATTGTTTAATATTATATATTGAATTTTGTTGTAATGCCACGGCCCCCAAAAAACGTAGAGAATTATTAGTAGAGCAGAGAGTTCACACAAAAGTTTTACGTAATGCTGGTTGAACTCTCCGATAAATTGCTGCAGACGTAAAATGCTCCCCAAACACTATCAAGGACATCCTAGATCGTGAGACTGAGACAAGTAAATTTGAAAATAGGAAAGAAAGAGTCAGAACACCTAAACTCAATAACACTGGTGTTAAATATCTTTGTTTATGCAGTCTTCAGGGCAGAAGGAAGAATGTCACTAAACTCAAGCACGAGATAAACATCCATATACCAAATGACAGAAAAGTGTTCAGATCTACAATATAGAAAAGACTTTAAAAAATGAAATATTTGAATGTGTAGCAGTTAGAAAACCTTTATTTCAATCTCCAAATATTGTCAAGAGACTGAAATTAGCTAAAAAGTTCAAAACCTGGTTTGTTGATTGTCGGAAAAGAGCGTTGTGTACGAATGAGTTCAAGTTTGAAATATTTGGTTCAAAGCGTAGGTTGTACATCAGACAGAAGAAAGATGACAGATACTTAATTCAATGCATAGCAACTATCATGAAGCATGAAGAGAAGTGGAGACATTGTAATAGTTTTTTATGTTGAGGCGACAGTAGATATTTACAAAATAAATGGAATAATGTACAAACGCAAGTACCAGCAGATACTGATCCGTCATGGTATACCAAGTGGTTTACATATCATTGGTAAAGGAGTCTGCTACTAAGAAAATAATGACTCCAAACACTCATTCAGCCTATGCAGAAATTAGTTAGCTAAGAAAGAAACTACTTGAGTTATTCAACTAATGCAATGAGCCCCGATCTCAACCCAGACGAGCAGATCTGCGACTTGATAGATTAAACACTTGACAAATCAAAAGTTACTTCCATAGAAACTTTATGGGAGTGTATTGGAGACGTTTGAGGTAAATTCCCAAAGGACACTTTGATTAAATATGTAGCCATAATGTCTGAAATACTGTTTGCTGAACTCAAGCACTTCCACTGAGTTTGTGTTCTACTAAATATGAAGATTAATAACGGTTTGATGTTTCACCTGTGATTTACCTTCCATTGTTCTTTGAAAGCAGTCTGAAATGTGACTATTGGCTGTACGCTTTTGCGCTTTTGCACAGTACGGTATATCATATTCTTTATTAATCTTAATTTCATTAACCGTATTGGTTAGAATGTTACGTATAAGATATTTTTATTATTATATATTTCATTGATAACAATTATTTTGCATTGTTGCTTAGTATATAAACTCCCTAAGCTGATTAAATTTCTTGTGATATTGTTGAGATTGCAGCTATAAATATCGGTGTCAAAGTATTCTAATAATTCAGAACAGATTATTAAATTAGTTACATTAATTGCTAGATTAATGTTTTGTTGTTACCTACGTAAGTTGCCTGCTTTGGTCAGTCGGCCAGCAAAAAAGCTTTCATAGAGGAAAAACAGGCTTTGTCTGTGTTGTATAGGATTTTTTTAAATATCTTTATTTTAAATACTGTTAACGTGACTTTTATGGAAGCTAGCAGTCTTCTTGTGACGTTCTAAAGAGTAGCTATGTAATTAATAATCTTACGAGGCCACGCGGTCAGGGCGCTCGACTCGCAATCTGAGGGTCGCGGGTTGGAATTTCCGTCCCACCAAACATACTCGCTCTTTCAGCCGTGGGGACGTTATAATGTGCCGGTGAACCCCACTATTCGTTGATAAAAGAGTAGCCCAAGAATTGTCGGTGGGTGGTGATGACTAGCTGTCTCTCTTGTCTTACATTGCTAAATTGGAAAAGGCTAGTGCGGATAGCTCTTATGGAACTTTGCAAAAGGAAAAAAATTAGGAACAATTTTATTTTTTCTCAATCTTCCATTTACACGTTTCTGCAGATCCATAGACGTGATGATGGTGACTGGAGCCAAAGCAATTCATATGCAAGCGGTGGAGAACATGGTTATGAGAATGAACAAGCAAAAAACCACGTTATTAAAAATTGACAGTGTGGGTGACGTCCTTCAAGAAGCGGTGAGGAAACGTGCAGTACCAAAGTATTATACACGAAAATATGTGTATAGTTCTTATTTTAACTTTCTATCGTTACCTATATGTTTAAATATTTTTTGTTTGTACTTCCATTTATAGTTATTAGACAGGACAGTGCCTAATTTCAACAAAACAAATTAACCGAATCGCTGCTTACGAATGTGAGGAAATTATGAGTTTTGAAAAATAACAGCTTCAGAGTTATTTGGACTAGTATTTGATATCGTGCTTGTAATTAACATATCAGTTCATAAAGGTCTCCCCGGGTAACTAGGGGGACACAGGATTCACACAAATATTGTTTGAGTTTTTATATTTATTCTTTCCACGCAACTTTTTCCGTAAATCACTTTAGAAGCTAATCCAATTAAAAGGTTTTGTGCGACTTTATTATTTAATGTGTAACTAAATTCAGTTTCTGAATACTTTAAGTATAAGTACATATAAAATATTACATGTTATTGTGTTCTGATCGATGACATTCATTGACAAAAGCTTAAAAATAATCCACAACACAAAGTATTGTCATCTTATTAATACATTTTTCTTATTTCTATTTTCTAGCCTGAAAAGCTTGCACAAAACCTACTTCTTTTTGTGAAAGGATTGGGATACTGTAAGTACCCTCTAATATTTATTAAGATTTATAAATATATTTCAAATTGGGAGAATATTCTTGGTATTCTTTTATCTGCAGCCGAAACTTTTTCCAGGTTTTGCTTTAAAGAGGTCTGGAATTTCGTAATTACCTTTTAAAAAACGGTCTTTAAAGATTATTGTTAGTCTTACGAATGTGTTAGTTTTAAAAATTATTGTTACTACCTTTTAGTCTTAAGAATGTGTTAGTTTTAAAGATTATTGTTATTGCCTTTTAGACTTTGGACAAAGAAGATAGCCCGATGTGGCTTTGCTATAAGAAAACACCTACACATAATTCTACCTTTTAGACTTACGAATATGTTGGTTTTAAAGAGCATTGTTTACACAATCGATAAGTAGGAAGTACCTTTTACTATTTCAAAATTTATTGTTTGCATTTCATAATCGTTAAAATTCATTTTGTAAATATCTCTTGATTGTTATAAAATAATTCTATTGTTATCTTTAAAATGTTGTTAATACATTTTGGTGTTTACAGAGTAGTTTAAATATGTTCTTTATCTTAAAGATTGTTTCAGCGCTTTTTAATATTTAGATAATCTTTAAAGTGTGTTATTAGATTTCTTTTACTTTTAGGATAAAACTTAATAACATTTTTAACTCTGATTATATTTTATTACCTTTGAAAATTTAAGAAATAATTAACTAAAAGCTATTAGGAAAATTATTCTACTCCTATGAATTATAGGACGTTCTTTAGTTACTAAGTTAGCTCTACAAGATATTTTAATACGCTCTTGAGTCTAGACCTTACAGCTTGGTACCATATGTATGCCCTTTCAGCTGATAATTTTAAATATAACAAACATGACTGTAGTTGAAAAAACGCCAATTTCCTCAGAGTTTTTATGTAACGAAGCTTCAAAATAAAACGTTAAATGCGGTAATAGAAATGAATATTATTCTAAATAAATTTACATTACTGGAGAATAGTTTACATTTATCAACCCCTTAAATACAATATAAGTTAATCTACTTACAGTGGGCAAACACTGACATTATGTGATTTTAACAATAATTATTAGGCGATAATTTAGGTTTAATTATATAGAGAAAAATATACGTTTTCTTTAAACATCAACTTTTAAGTTAGAGCTTGTATTCTATGGTTTATATATATAAAAAAAATCTCACTAGAGCGTTTGTACGCATGGAAACATTGAATAACCACATAACAACAAGCAATAGCGAGCAACCACACAATACAAACATTTTCAAAACTGTAATAATTCAAAATGATTTTTTTTTTGCTCTGCTTCAGAATAATCTGGAAAATTCATGTGTTATTAAAAGTACGTCTGTAATTCCCCTCAAAAATAATAACAATACATGAATTATATTCGTAATCGTACATTCCGTACGATCTAGACTTGCCTTTGTCATCCATCCTACATTTCAGAGTTTTAAAAAAGTGAGTAAAATCAAAAACACATTAACGGAGAAACGTCAAATTTATAAATTATAATTACTGTTTTCATATTTCTGTGACAGTTAAATACGATCAAGACTGTAGAAAAAAAAATCAAAATCTTCGAAAGTAAAATGAATATTTAAAATAGATTGGTAGAAATAACAGAGAAAAAATTGTTCTATCTATTATTAAACTAATAATACTTTCAAACTCACGAGTAGCTGGTCATGTCGTGGATATGTAAAAGCTTAACCCTCAAGGTAATTTGTGATTAATTATTCGTAATTGTAAGAGCTAAATACAAATTGAACAATTTTTTTAGCTGGTAAACGTCTAGACATAAATTTCACTAAACGTAACTTCAGTGCACTGTAATTTATTTTTCAACTGTAGCAATGATTACTCAATAACGAGAAACTCCGTAAATCGTGTAATTCATGCGAATTCAGTTTAATTGATGTTCCTTATGTCATTAATGATGTACAATAAGTAAAGCAATCCTTACAATATTTACCGGCATAACCAAGTGGGTTAAGACGTTCGACTCGTAATCTGAGGGTCACGGGTTCGAATTCCGGTTGCATTAAACATGCTCGTCCTTTCAGCCGTGGGGCGTTATATTGTGTAGGTCAATCCCACTATTTGTTGGTAAAAGAGTAGCCCAAGAGTTGGCGGTGGGTGGGAATGATTAGCTGTCTTCCCTCTAGTCTTAAACTGCTAAATTAGGGACGGCTAGCACAGATAGCCCTCGAGTAGCTTTGTGCGAAATTCAAAAACAAACGAAGACTATATGTCTGAAATTATTATCCGATGTAATATTATTTTGCTTCTTGTTTTACCTGAAAATGAAAAACAACCAAGAGTTTTGCAACATAATTAAATCAAATTGCTTGTGGGAAAAAAAAATTTTAAACAGTAGCGCTGTGCAACATTCTATGTTGCAAAGTATAATATACTTTGTTACATAATACAAGAAACAAAACTTTCAGACTGAAGTTTTAACAAAAGCCTTCATATCTTTATACAATAAAGTCTAAATATCACCTGTGAAACTCAAATCATTTGACCTCCCTTTTCTATGCAAGTCACAAAAACTCTACACTTCCCACACTGATTCGTCAATGACTTACCGGTAAAATTAACAGACCGACAGTTCATTTTTATCATACCTTCCTTAACTAGTGACTTCAGTGACTCTACCCGGAGTGGAAAGACAACGAACTTTCTCTGGTGGAGACCAGGCAGCACTAGGAGCAGGTGGAAGACGACGAACACTGTCGATGGAAGATTACGACACACCTTGGCCTAGAAGAACCTCCATGATCACTTTACACAAATGAAGCTAATCATACTGGTTATCTGCACATCTCTGGTGGGGTCAAGTAAAATCGACCTTCTCATCAATGTGTTCAGTACTGTTCTGTTGGAACAAATAAGAAAAAATACCGCTACCTAACAATTTGTACTTTGTTTTATGAGTTTATTGAACTATATTAGTTTTCTAAGAGAGTGAAATCGTGTGATTAACATTTTGTAACCAGTACAACTGTATACGATTTAGTCAGGGATAAACGTGCATAGTAACAAAACAAGAAAATGTAACCACATGTTGTCTAATCAACGTTCATGTCGAGAATTTTATACATTAAAAGAAAATCAACATATACTTTTATCATCGTTTTCCCAAAGTGGTACGTTATTTCGGCTTTTCCCCAATTTCATTCGTGCCTAAAACTAAATAGTCATTCAAACTAGATTCGTTTCAATTGGATTTCATGTTTTAACAAATTGAAGCCAATGAATCTGATAAAATTTAACATACTCTCAAAATGCAGAATATTGATTTCCTTATGAAGAACTTAGGCATGCGATGCATGTGAATCGACCACAATTAGTTATATGAAATTAATAAACCTTAAATGTTTTTCGTCAAAATATGATCATTCTCTTAGAAAACTTTAATGAGTTTCTGAGAAAAACGCACTCAGCCGCAAAGCTTCTACATTTGTAAATATATATGTAGAAAAATTGTATTCTATTAGAACATCGATGTGAACAGCTAGCGTTTAAAACTGAATTTGGTTTTGATTATTTGATTGATCGTTTGTGAGATCTCTCATAATAATTTATCTTATACTGGATCTAAGTTCTTAGAGTGTCGTTATTCTTTGCTTCTTTATTGTAAAAGCTTTTCTTGTCGAAGTGGGCAAAGCACCAACTTTACTCTTAAATATTGTGGTATATTTACTCTGTAGAGAAATCTGTTATGTAGAGAGAGTTAATTCTAAGAGAGACCAATTTCGTAATGTAATATTGAACCGGTTGAGCAATGCGCACACAACATTCAGTGCAAACAAACTATAAAAGCAGCTTAACGAGGTTTTATAATAGACGTTTAGTGCAAATAAGCTTGAAAATATAAACAAAATTGAATTTTTAGCCATTGACCTTTAAATTGAACCTTGAAAATGTAACTATTATTGAAGGTAAAACATAGACAGTGACTTATCATCATCGTTTTATAACCCCCTTATTTTGGGAACATCCTGTCAGAACTCCTAACTCCTACAAGTACAAAATGCATATGGCACGTGATGATAAACGAATTTCAATATTTTAAATCCAGGAAATTTGGTATAAGGTATTAATTGTTATAGTTTTACAAACGTGGTAATTCTGTAGGACTTTTTTACAAAACTTATTTGTATTCAATGGGACAGAGAAGACCAGTAGGGATTTTTTAGCATCTATTGGTACAATTATTTTACTGCGTAGGGGAATAGAGAAAATAAGTCCTTCATGGACCATTAAACAAACGTTTTTTTATTATTGTTTCATTTTAGTTTGGAAAATAATACTATCATAAATCCCATTTATGTGTTATTTTGACATATCCAGTAAACAATCTAACAATTACTTGACGCTAGTTTTTTATTTGAATAGTACAAATTACATTGGAGTTCACGTGTTTTCAAAATCTCAAATCGTTAGAGTAGTTTCATCGTTTGTGTATTTAAAAAAATGTCAGTAATAACTGGTAATAAATAATAACGAGAAGAAGACGTTATGGCATAAATATTTCGCTTAAAACTTTAAAGAAAACATTATTTGAGAAGTATAAATTTGTTTGATGAGAGCTGACGTAATCAAATATTCTACCATTACTTGCAGTTTAAATGTATAACTATTTACATATATATTTTACTTAATTGGCCAATCAACAGTTGGACTTCCACAAACAAAATAATTCTTACAAACCATTCACAATGCTTAAATATTTGACAATTTTCAGACTAAAATAATTTTAATAGTCTACATACAGTTGCAAAGGAAGCAACTAATCGATTTCCAGCAGAATGAAAGAACTGTCGAATTTAATGATACGAATATTATTCTCAAAACTCAAAACTTAAAGTGGCATTGAACCAGTGAGAAATCGCCTCATAAGATTACAGAACAAATTTTATCTTTATAAAAACTCTTCTTCAAGACAAGTCGGTTTTGAAACACAAATGGCAGTTGAGTTAGGCTTAACTCTTTTTAAACGTTTGGGATCACGACATCTATCACTCATATTTCAAAGAACTAAATTACTACTGAGCTTATGCAAATACACTTTGAAATTAATTCCAATGTAATTTTTTAAACTAGAATTTAAATTGAAAGCTTAGATTTTTTCAATATAAATGTGACTTTGTACAATAATTAAAGATTTTAGAAGGAATCACTAAACCCTTTACCTAGATACTTTCTAAAAATGATAAAAACGTAAAGAAGTACTCAATTGTATTTTAGATATTTTGAAGCATTTATAGTTTTAGTTATTTTAGTAATGAATAGTATATCCTTTCTATATAATGAAACAATATATATTATTTAGGTTTATAACTTAGCATATATTGTAGCAAGCATTAGAATTTTGAATCATTTGAGACTATTTGTAAACTGCAGTCATGTTCCTTAGCCATTTTAATCCAATTATTATGTACTATTTCGTAAGCTGAATGTAAATTTAATTTTTCTAATGCCTAATAAAGAACTCAACTTAATGTTTTAAGTTGTTAACTTCAAATAATAATAATTTATTTTTACAAGCATTTAGCAATTTTGATACATCAGTACTAGAAAGAAAAGAGAAAAACACATCAAAGTTAAAAATAACTTGTATTTCAGTTTTCTAGCCTATATAGGACTTTTTTCAATTGGAAGAACTACACTGTTGTTGTCAACAAACTTATTGGAATTACAAGTTTCTTAAAATAGGAATTGATATATTTAGATCGTTACACAAACACAATAATTTTTTTGTTCTCATTAGTTCATAAGTATATTACAGTTCAGTACATACTGTATAAAGAAGTAGAAGGACTGACGTTCCTGAGTTTAACTAATAACTATCGCTTCTTTATGTAAAACTATGCCAGTTCTTGAAGAAGTTGATAAGTTCTTTCTTTCAACTTCACGGAATACAACTTATGAAGAGTGACTGATAAAGAAACAGAATAACAATTTTAAAATGGGCAAAACGATTAAATATTTGTAAACTGGAAGAAGCTTATGTGCACCTAGTAGGTTAAATATAGTGAAGTATAGTTGTATGTTAGTAATAGTTTGACAGAAACTAGAATTTTGGACCCAGAAGAAAGGGTAGTTCAGTGAAACATGGATGATATTTTTGTCATATATCACATCCTCTGCATAGCAGAGAAGTAAATGAATTTCTTTTTTAAAAGTTTGAAAGATAAACCCTATAAACTAAGATAATTATATCAACTCTTCCTTTGAGAAGTACCGTGACAGTTTAAAACACAAAGGGAAAAAAATCAAGGAAAATGTGATCCACACAGGAGAAAGCTTACCTCGCTTTACTCTGATTCCCGAAAAGTTATTTTAAGTAAAACGTTTGGTTGTCAGTATTTAAAAAGAAACGTATCTCAGGACGACTGGTATAGGTATTAACACTTTTACTAATAAAGCAGAGAACAACGTTTCGTGGCCCGGCAGAGCCAAGCGTGTTAAGGCGTTCGACTCGTAATCCGAGGGTCGCGGGTTCGAATCTCGGTCGCACCAAACATGCTCGCACTTTCAGCCATGGGGGCGTTATAATGTTATGGTCAATCCCGCTATTCGTTTGTAAAAGAGTAGCCTAAGAGTTGGCGATGGGTGGTGATGACTAGCTGCCTTCCCTCTAGTCTTACACTGCTAAATTAGAGATGGCTAGCATAGATAGCCCTCGAGTAGCTCTGCGCGAAATTCAAAACAAACAAACAATCCACAGTAATTTTTCTAAATTGGGAAATACTCCCCAATAGATGTACACAAATCAGATATGTGTTAAAAGACTGAAACTTTTGCATCTTCACTTAAGGAAATTTGATTCACAAGTAAAAAGCCACTGAGATTTTCAAAGCAATCAAGTTCTTCCATAACAATACATTCACCATAAAGTTTTAGCTTCCGTTGAAGCGGTTCCATTTTACTCTGAGCTTTAAAGTACGTTACCTTGGTACCCTGCATTGCAGCATTCACTTCATTTAAATAGGTAAATACGTCCAAAAGGTAAGCTACTTTCTGTATACAACATTTGTCCCTCCATTTGTATACAATTTCAAAATGGCATTCAGCTAAAAAGAAACCTATCTTCTCACGCAATTAGTAAAACAGAGTAAGAACTTTTGCCTGAAAAAGCCATCGGACTTCAGTATGAAACAACAAATTTTTATGCAAACTTCCTATATCCTCACAGAGTAAACTGAAGATCCTCAAGCAGATTTTCTTTGGTGCAAGTGACTGATTGTTTCTATATTTAGTGTATTTTTTTAATTAAGGTTCCGGAATGTTTTTTTTCTGATGCGAAGCTCAGCAGTTATAAAAAGTTTGGGAACCTCAGGTTTAGACCACGAAATTAGTTACGTTGGCTTTTATTAAATCATACGTAACATCCGCCAGTTATGCAGTAGTCACGGCTGTCTTCATAGAGCGAAACTAAATTAAGGGATTCAATTAGAGCACATTTGGTTTGTTCTGAATTTCACGCAAAACTACAAAAGGGCTATCTGCGCTAGCCATCCCTAATTTAGCAGTGGAAGACTAGAGCAGTTAGTCATCACCGTCCACCGCCAACGGTTGGGCTACTCTTTTATCAACGAATAATGGGATTGGCCGTCACATTTTAACGCCCCCACGGCTGAAAGTGAGGGCATGTTTGGTGTGACGGGGATTCGAACCAGTGACCCTCGGATTACGAGTCGAGTGCCTTAACCACCTGGCCATGCCGGGCCTGAATTAGAACTGTGCTTCTACAACTTTCCCAAACCCATGGGGAAAATATCAACAACAAGATATCGTTACATAATGGTAAAAAAATTCACCTTATCCTTTCTACAGGTTGTGTTAAACAATAAAAACAGATTTGGAAACGGGTCAATTTTCTTGAATAATAAATAAAGTTAACTGAAACACTAATAAATAATAATGAATTATTATAATAATAAATAAAGTTAACTGAAATACTAATAAATAATAATGAATTATTGGTGTGAAATTCATAAATAATTTTGTGCTGTTAATTCTTTCCTGATTCTGATTAGTAAATGACTAAAATAAACAGATAAAAATTACTTTTCATTGATTTAGTCCAGTTCACACAAAATATTTGTTATTCATTTTTTTTTCATAACATAAGTAGCGTCTCATCCAAGCATGTGTATGTCGTATTCCAGCCATCTAACCAATTAAACTCTGTGACACTACGCACTAGGCAGTGGTTATATGAGATGTCGTGTAGGTGGCATACGGTTGTATATTCTTCGTTACTTTCTCTCATAAGTCTAGCAAATATATTTATATACGAAAGCTGTTTTTCTTAGATTCTGCATTCCACCAAGGAATTTTTTACTATGGTATGAGCACGATGAGCAATAAGCTGAAAAATCTGTACCAAGACTTCTACAAATTAACAGTCGTGTCTAGCTTCAAGAGAAATATGTTTCGAGATTTATTAACTCAACCTAATTCGTGAAAAATTGCAAGACTATTAATGACCCTATTTATTTCCATTATTATGAGAATAAACAATATATTAATAGCATGGCCGGGTGGGTGAAGGCGTTCGACTCGTAATCTGACGGTCGCGGGTTCGAATCTCAGTCGCACCAAACATGCCCGCCCTTTCAGCCGTGGGGGTGTTATAATATGACGGTCAATCCAACTGTTCGTTGGTAAAAGAGTAGTCTAAGAGTTGGCGGTGGGTGGTGATGACTAGCTGCCTTTCCTTTAGTCTTACACTGCTAAATTAGGGACGGCTAGCGCAGATAGCTCTAGTATAGCTTTGCGCAAAATTCAAAACAAAAAACAATATATTAATAAAATATATCCAACTAAACTAATAATTAAACAAATAAATAATTGGTTGAATCTTCGGCTACTTATTTAGACTTAGTTATTTTTCTTCCTGGTGATACAGTTAGTATTCATACATTTGATAAAATACGTAAGTTTGGTTGTTACTTTTTATATTTAACTGTGGTGGCGATTTCGAGTCACACTCACCGAACATCCTCACCCTTTCAGACATGGGGCATTATAGCGGACAATAAATCTTAATATTTATTGATTAATGGGAAAACCAAGAGTCGGTAATAGCTGATATTACCTATTTGGCCACTGCTAAATTATGAACGACTACCTGAAGAGAAGAGGGGCGTCACCAGGTAAATTCTTCCAGAGAATCACCAGTAATGATGCATCAGTATCTAAAGTGCCCCAATTGTCGTAAGCGACATCGGAAAACAAAACTAATAAAAAATAGTTGGTTTGTTTGGAATTTCGCTGCACGAGGTCTCTCTGCGGTAGCAGTCCCTTATTTAGCATTGTAAGACCAGAGAGAAGGGAGCTAGTCATCGCCATCCAACACCAATCTTGGGCTACTCTTTTACCAACGAATAGTGGGATTTACCGTAACATTATAACACCCCCACGGCTGAAAAGGCGAGCATATTTGGTGTGAGGAGAATTCGAACCCGCGACCCTCGGATTACGAGTCAAGTGCCTTATCCACCTGGCCATGGTGGGCCAATAAAAAAAATTCTATCATACATTTCTGAAAAAATGATACAATTTAAACGTATTCAAAAACCTTTAATTAGTGTTGTTATTTTTATTGATAAAAATTAAAAAATAAATAAATTATCAAATCAGAAATTGTAAACGTTTATAAATTATTTTTAATATACATATGAAAATGTGGTTAATACATTTTCTTCGTTTTTTTAAAATCAACTTTATGTTATAAAAATCGCAAAGATATATAAGAAAATACTTAATTTTGAAAAGTGAAGATCAAACATTTAATGTTTTAGAATTTTACTTCAAATCTCACACTTTTCGAAGAGACAGTAATAAGTTTATGCACTTACAACGCTAAAATACGGGGTTCAGTTTCCCGCGGTAGATACAAGCCCAGTCCTCCGCTAGTAACAGCGGTAAGTCTACAGAATTACAATGCTAAAATCAGGGGTTCGATTCCCCTCGGTGGACTCAGCAGATAGCCTGATGTGGCCTTGCTATAAGAAACACTCACAGATACAAGTCCAACGTGACTTTTCTCTAAAAAAACAAAGTCAAATTTGAGAAAGCAAAAGAAAAGCTCAAAATTACGCCCGTTTCTATATGTTTATTTATTATCGTTTGAACTGATTTATAAAATGTTAGTATTATATATCTATACAATTTGACAGTTCACTAATAGGTTGCGTACAACAAAAAGTCCCTTACCAAACATTTTTAACCAAAGTTCAAATTTGGTGTCGAACTACTATTTTAAGAAATTAAAAAGATCGTATATTTAACAGCACTTTATCGAGAGATGAAATAGTAGATATATGTCATTTTAAAATATTCTTTTAACTTACCAGGGTGAAACCACAATAAGTTGCTTCTCTGACTTGTTTAACCATTTGGAAAGGTAGGTGAATGGTTGTTGGAGATTTATTCAGCACTGAGAATTTCTTATTGCCTTACAGAATTCTTACAGGCAAATCAGTTCAGTTATGTTAAATCTCTGGTCACTTTAAATTTAATGTTATTCCATGTTTTCCATGTTGTAAACAGCGACAACTTGTCAATAAAACTAATATATTAACTGTAAACAGTGAACAAATGGTGCTCCTAAAATAAATCAAAATTATTTTAGTAGCACCATTCATATTATGAATTAATTCATTCTTCAGAACATGGATGAAATTTCGTAGTACTAAATATATGTATTAACATAAAAAAGCGAGACTTTGTTTAACGATTTTCATTTTTATTTCACTCATAAGTATTTGAAGACATATATAGCATTCCGTGAATAGGCGTGATAAAAATGAGCTGTACAGTAAGTAAACTTTTTTAATTCTGTGTTATAGATTGTAATCTAATTCCAATGTTTTCCGGTGAATAGGCAATAAGCTTAAAGACTTAAAACGTTAAAACTGGGATGTTAATCCCCAGGATGGATAGAACACATGGAGCTCATTGAATAGCTTTGTACAATAAACACAATCAAATAAATTTATCCTACTTTTCGCTCTTTATTCTATTATACCAAACTCGACTATTTCCACTTAGATTCGCTCTTAATTAAAATCAAACTTAATTTAACCTGAAACATTTTTATAGAAAGGGCACTCATATAATATTTACTGCACACACGCACGCACACACACACACACACATATATATATATAAGAGAGAGACTAAATTAGAAAAATAATATAAAGAATTGATATTCGTAAATATGTGTATATACATATATTTCTATATTCATGATGACCCTTAGTCGTTGCAATATCAGTGGACTCTGCTATTTTATCTACGCTAATTTTGTATTTTTTCTCTGTTTGATCTAATTCTTTAAATTTACGTATTTACTTGATGTGTAAGTAATCTTCGACATTGTGAAATATTGATAGAAAGTTCAACCCATTATGATATCAACAGCTCTGATAACTTAAGTTTCATGCCATAAGTAAACAACAATAAATTAATTTTCGATAACGAGTAACTTAATTTTAGTTGAATTAATTTTTTAATTCAAACTCATATTAAGATAGAGGACTAATTACATGTCGTATAAGTTTCAACTTATTTTAGTAAAATAATTTAACTTATTAGTTTTTTCAATATAAATTTATGATGCGACATTGAGTAACGAAAAGTTCTATATTTTGGTCAGGTTCTATTCCTGTTATTACCAACCCATTATATTAATCGCGGTAGTGATATTAATTCCATAATAACGAACTGTAAAATATATATCTTAAAATAAACATTCACTAAAAATCGTGCGATTTTTTACTACATTGTAAGCAACAGATTTTGTTAGTTCCAATTCAGATTATTGTATATCTAAAAAGAACAACAAATGAGATGTAAACAATCAGTTGTTCTAAATATGTAAATTTATTCTTTCGTATTAAAAATCCTTTTATAAATGGGTCAGTAGTAGTTTACAGACATACAACACCAAATATAGACTCGATTTACCGCGATAAATAGAGCTCAAATAGTCAGTGATGACGAGAAACCCACTTGTTGAGAAATTTATATGCAAAAACGGCTCGTTTGGGCTGAGAAAACACTTTACATAGAAGAGCGAACAACGTTTCGACCTTCTTCGGTCATCGTCAGGTTCACAAAGAAAGAGGTAACTGACCGGAAGCTGACCACATGTTTGAAAGGGGTTGTGTAACTGTGTGTCGAAATGTAGAGGGCGGTATTAGATGTTTGAATATATAATTTTATTTATTATATTAATATAGGTATAAAGGCGTTCCTTTATATTGGTTTATTTTGGGTTTAAGTTGTTGTATAAGTAAGGCTTCTTTAATTTTACGTTTGTTTATGTTTGTTTCTTTATTTAGTATTTGAGTGTTTTCTATGGTTATGTTGTGTTTATTTGACTTGCAGTGTTCGAAAACGTGTGAAGGTGACTTTTTATGTTCTTTGAATCTGGTTTCCATTTTTCTACTTGTTTCTCCAATATAGAAGTCGTGGCAGTTATCACATTGTATTTTATAAATAATGTTGGTGTGGTGTTTGTCAGTGTAGTTTTACATAGTATAGACCTCAGTTTTGTGCCGGGTTTTTGAATAAATTTGGTATTAATTGGAATGTCATATTTTGTTACTAATTTTTGCCAAATGTTGGTTATTTGTTTGCTGATGTCGGGAATATATGGTATACAGCCAACCTTCCCAGGTAAAATTACAAATTTATATTTTCCAGAAACACCTAAAAACAACATCTTAAACGATTTTTTCAAAGAATTTTCTCACAAAACCATCAACATAATTTCACAAAACAGAAAACTGAAAACAACCTTACAAAAATAGACATTAATTGCATAAAAAACCTAAAACAAGACAAAAACATAAAAATTCTAAAAGCAGATAAAGGTAACGCTATAGTCATAATGAACACGAATGAATACATCCAAAAAATGAATAACATCCTATCAGACACGAACAAATTTAAACCTATACACACAAATCCAACAAAGACACACGAGACGCAACTGAACAAATTACTACTACAAATGAAAAAAGCCAACACAATTTCACAAACACTTTATTCCTACCTACGTAAAACCGACTCACGCACACCACAAATATACGGCATCCCCAAACCTCATAAACCAGATTGTCCATTACGACCAATAATGTCCACATATGAATCGTTTATTTACAACCTTGGTAAATACATAGCATGGGCATTCTCCAAATATGTAACATCAGCCAGCTCATTTATCAAAGACTCTTTTAATTTCAAGTCTAATCTAAATCAACTTAATCATAAAGCCTTAATGGCCAGTTTCGATGTTATATCCCTCTTTACAGAAGTTCCAACCACTGAAGCCTGCAAGATAGCCTTAGAACTCTATATCCGAGACCCTAACCCAACTATAGAAATTCCCAGTAACCAGTTAGCAACCCTCATAGAATTCACCACGATAAAGACAAACTTCATGTTCAACAACCAAAACTATATACAAACAAACGGCCTAAGCATGGGCAACCCAGTATCACCAGTTCTAGCCAGTATTTTTATGACACAAGTTGAAACACAAGCAATTAACACAGCATTACATCCACCACTATACTGGTATAGATATGTAGATGACACGGTTGCGGGATTCAAATCTACAGAACACATACTTAATTTTTTCAATCACATTAACTCTATACATCCCAACATCAACTTCACATGTGAACAGGAAGAAAACAATCAAATATCATTTCTTAACCTCAAAATTACAAGAACTGATACACAATTTCAAACAGAAATCCACCGAAAAATCACCCATACTGGACTATACATTCCTTGGGACTCAGCACATGAAACAAAACAAAACTCAACATACTAAGAAACCAAATAAACACAGCCATAAAACTATGCTCACCAGATAAAATTAACGATGAATTAGACAAAATAAAACAATACTTCACCAACATCAATAAGTTTCCTCCACAAACCGTAGAAAACATTATACGCACACACCTAGACAGAAAGCAAAATCAACCAACTAAAGTAAATACAGCTCACGAATCAAAAACCACGAAACCATATACTGCTGTATACCATATATTCCCGACATCAGCAAACAAATAACCAACATTTGGCAAAATTAGTAACAAAATATGACATTCCAATTAATACCAAATTTATTCAAAACCCGGCACAAAACTGAGGTCTATACTATGTAAAAACTACACTGACAAACACCACACCAACATTATTTATAAAATACAATGTGATAACTGCCACGACTTCTATATTGGAGAAACAAGTAGAAAAATGGAAACCAGATTCAAAGAACATAAAAAGTCACCTTCACACGTTTTCGAACACTGCAAGTCAAATAAACACAACATAACCATAGAAAACACTCAAATACTAAATAAAGAAACAAACATAAACAAACGTAAAATTAAAGAAGCCTTACTTATACAACAACTTAAACCCAAAATAAACCAATATAAAGGAACGCCTTTATACCTATATTAATATAATAAATAAAATTATATATTCAAACATCTAATACCGCCCTCTACATTTCGACACACAGTTACACAACCCCTTTCAAACATGTGGTCAGCTTCCGGTCAGTTACCTCTTTCTTTGTGAACCTGACGATGACCGAAGAAGGTCGAAACGTTGTTCGCTCTTCTATGTAAAGTGTTTTCTCAGCCCAAACGATCCGTTTTTGCATATAAAAGAGCTCAAATAGGCTATTGTGTAGCTTTGCTCATAAACAAACAAAATTAAACTTTATAACATTACAGAAATCCAACCAATCAACATCTTTACTGCATATTTAGGACCAACAAAATCGTGTCAGTTTTAGTAATATAAGTTTTTTATTTGTAGAAAATTTCATGAGCGGAAAGGAAATACACCCACATCTTACATATATAATTCAATGCTCAAAATTTTGCAAATTGTATCAGGTCATCCCATAAGTAATGTCCGAAAATTTAATACAAAAAGTGCATCATCATTTCTGTCGTTGTAGTATGTTTTAATGACTAAAATATGTAGTAGGACGTGCATAAAAAAAGTTCGGAGAAACAAAAGAAACTAACCCAACTCCATTTTTAAGATCATTAATCAAATAAACCCTTATGAAGATGGATGTTTCTAAAGAGCACATTAGGTATATAATGCTTTATGAGTTAAAAAAAAAAAGCAATAGTGCAGCAGAAACTACACAAATCATTCAAGGTGTTTATGGTACGGAGTCTCTTAATGAAACAAAATGTCGAAAGTGGTTTCAGAAGTTCAGATCAGGTGACTACAGCTTAAGTGATGCGCCACATTCAGCTTCTCCTATTGAGTTTAATGATGACTTGTTGCTAGCTGCACTTGATGAAGATTGTGCTGTAACAGTTGAAGAGCAAATACAGAAGCTTAATTCAACCCATTCAACAGTTCACCGTCATCTGCAACAGCTTGAAAAGGTGCCAAAACTTGAAAAATGGATCCCCCATGATTTGACATAAGCCAATCTTAGAGCAAGAGTGTAAATTTGCAGTTCTCCGCACTCTCGTGAACGTAACTTACCTTTTTTGGACAGGTTAGTGAATGGAGATGAAAAATGAATATTTTATAAAATTGTTAAGCGCCGCAGACAATGGCTCAGTGCATATAAACTGGCTAAAGCACAGCCTAAAATGGATCTCCACCCTAGTCTTGTTAAGCGTTTGATGGAATATTGTTGGTGTGATTCACTTTGAGTTGCTGCCACTCAATGTAACGATTACATCAGACTTCTACTGTCAACAATTAAAGCGCTTGAATGTTGCATTAAAAGAAAAGAGGCCTGCTTTGATCAATCGTACAAGTGTTACATCAGGATAATGCACGGCCCCATACAGCAAAGCTTACATCTACAAAGATTGAAGAGGTAAGACTGGGAAAAACTTCTACACCCTCCTTATTCTCCAAACCTTGCTCCATCTGATTACAATCTGTTCCGAAGTTTGCAGAACTATATGAATGGAAAAGAACTTAGAACACATGAAGATGTCAAAAATATCATCTCTACATTATTTTCCTACAAACCCAAAGAATTTTTTAGAAGTATCGTTCAGAAGCTAGTGAATAGTTGGCAGAAAGTAATTAATAATAATGAAATATACATTAAAAGCGCTTGAAATCCTTTCTCTTTTGCTGAACCTAAAACCTGATATTACTTAAGGGATAACCTGATATAAATACGTATTAATTTCTCTAAAGGCAAAAAAAAAAAACTGTGAACATATTTTTGATGTGTTATCTTTCGTTTTGAACTTTTCACTTCTTCCTAAGTTCAGTTTACATGCTTTTTATTTTTCATTTATTAAATTACTTGTTCATTTTTATTGCGGTTGTGATTGTTTATTTCTGTTAAGTATCTTGTTTATTTATATTTTCCCATTAATTTAATATGAATTTAATGCCAATACAACACATTTTATGCAAATTTTTATTATTTCCATTTTTTATTTTCTTTCACTATTACTTCTTTAAAACGCTATTCCTTTTCACGTTTCTTGTGGTATTTGTACTTACAACCCGCCATCTATTGGAGTAACATATGTTACATAATGGTAATTGTTTTCAAAGATTGAAGTTGAACTTTAATTTTAAAGAGTTTAGTTGTATTTAGGTGTGAAAGAATTTCACTTCGATTTATGAAATGTACATGGCAATAAATTAATTAATTATTGAAGCAGCGAAAAAGTCTAATGGTTGGTGCAGTTTCAAGTTCACAAGGTTATGTGTATGTTTTATTTTTAATCTAACTTTGGCTAGCACTAACTCAATCGTGAGTTCTTACGATTGCTACTATTATAGTACTGTTACCGCTCTAGACCCTTTTTAACTTAAGTCTTACTGTTGTGTAACATTGCAGTCTTATTTTCAAATAACTGATATTACAAGTACAGTAGGAATGAAGTTTGTATTTTGACTTCTGATATTTTTAAACAGGAAAGTTACATATAATTTATAAATATAATTGTTTTGATATTTTGCATTATTCAATATTTTTTTGCATTTTATTACTTTATTGAGTGAAATATCACTCTTGAGTGTAAAATATTTATTTACTTGTGTATAGTTACTTCTAATTCCACTCGGCCTTTCCTTTACTTCTCTTAAAGTTAAACCTTTGGTTGTCTTATGAGGACGTTAAAGTTTGTGAAATTTTCTCTTGAACAGGATAATGCTAGAAAAGATATAATTTATGTTACTAAGACAGTTAAGGAAACTGATAGTGTTAATGCATCGTGGTTTTTGTACTTAACTATAGACTGGTAGTGGTAGGACTAGGGTACATAAATAGAAATTTTTGCAGAGTAGCATTAACCAAGATCACTTTCCTTTCCTAACAGAATGGTTAGTTTTCAGAATAAGACGTCATGGATGTCGTAAATTTTTACATGTTTAAGAGAACTTTTGCTAAATTTGTGAATGGTAATGGTGGTTTTACATGTTTTATTTTCATTATAACATTTAGTTTATTCAATGAAATGTACTGAGATGGACAAACAGGTCCATTGTCCTTAAGTCAAATATGTTGATGAGATTTCGTATGTGAGAAAGACCATATGGGCCCACCAAAGGAAAAACTTGCTTTACTAACTTAACTATTTTAGAATGTGTTGTAAATTAACTTGATAATTGAAAAGGTACAAACATGACGTACTTAGATCTAACAGCAGCTTTGATAAGGTCTGCACAAAAGATTAGTTAAGAAAGTTTCACCTGTAAGTTTTGGAAAAAAATATTGCTTAATTGAACTGTAGAGTGGTTGGATGAGAGAAAGTAAAAACGTTCTCATTAATGGAGTTCACTCAAACTGGACCCTTGTTACTAATGGAATGCCTCATGGATCATTTTGAAGCCTTTGCTTTTCTTATTTATATTAATTGTGTTGATGGGGACATAATTAGTAACTTACTAATGTTTGAGGAAAATATTAAACTCTTGAATATTTCTAGCTGTATTGAGGACACAATAGTGTTGGAAGAGATATAATTTAGTTACTAAGATAGTTAAGGAAACTGATAGTGTTGATGCATCTTGGTTTTTGTACTTAACTATAGACTGGTAGTGGTAGGACTACATGTAGTATTTTATAGTTTATTTTATACATCACTATATGTTGTGAATACATATAGTATTCACAAAATTAGCCTTTTCCATTTTGTGGTGCTCTCTGTATGTGAACTTTTCATAACACTTGCTACATCTTATGCAAATCAACATGTATCATCTCTCCACCAGTAGGAGAGCACCACCATCATGTGTAAGGCACAGCAAGGCCAGGTGGTTAAGGCACTTGACTTGTTATCCAAGGGTTGCAGGTTTGAATCCCCATCACACCAATAATGCTCACCCTTTCAGCTGTGGGACATCATAATGTGATGGTCAATTCCATTATTTGTTGGTAAAAGATTAGCCCAAGAGTTGGCAGTGGGTGGTGATGGCTAGCTGCCTTCCCTCTACTCTTACACTGCTAAATTAGGGACAGCTAGTGCAGATAGCCCTTGGGTAGCTTTGCGAGAAATTCAAAACAAACCAAACCCTTTGTGTACCACTACTGAACGATCACTTCTTGTTTAGTGGTGCTGGAATTCAGATATTTGATGTTTTGTTCCAATTCTGCTATGAAGTGGTTTACCTTTGTTTTACTTTCATTTCTTTTTAAGAAGTGTTCACTTTCATTTAAAGCATTTATTTATTGGCATTATTTCCTGTCCCCACAACCATCCCCTTCTTTGACCTTGCCTGTTTTTTCTTACCAAGATGCCATTGTTTATCATTTTTCATAAAAATGTATGGTATACCAACAAAGGTTTTGGTGACTATCGTATAAGATCAGATCTGGTGGGAATTCACGTTAAGGCTTTCGTTCATCAATAGGACCTCTTCATATCTGATGTTTGGGTTCCCAGAGTATTGTCAGAAGTTTTTGTCATCCCATTTCTTACTCCTTTATCTTTATCCAACATGCCTGTTTTCTTTCCTTTTCTCAGGATCTCTTGTTGCAACAGCATTTCTCTGAGGTAGTAAAAGACCTCTTCACACAACAGGCTATTAAACCTGCCCCACATTGTTTGGGGAGAATACTCCTGGCTGTTTGTGGTTTCCAAAAAGATGGAACTTGAGGCTGGTCATTGACCTGTCCCATCTCAAACAATATATTCATGCTTCCACAATTTACCATTAGCTTATTCTTCAGTGATCTTTTTCTCAAAGTCTTTGGATAACCAAGATGAAAGTCTTCAATGATTATTTGTATATTCTCATCTTTGTCTTCAATTTGTCCATTGTGGTGTAGTGTACCAATTTTGTGCCGTACCCTTTGGGCTTGATTTATCATTATATGTCTTTTGTCACGTGGTATGAACCTGTGAATCACATCTTTATGACATACAGTTACACTTTGGTGTGATGTACTCATTTTTTGCCTTACCCTTTGGGCTAAATTTACCATCATATATCTTTTGTCAGGTAGTGTGAACCTGTGCACCACATCTTTATGTCTTACGGTTACTCTTTCATTGCTACATGGATGACTTTCTTTTTCTTGCTCATTTCATACAGCAGTAGGGGTGTCATACTTATCAGCTCCATCTTGAAGATTCTCAGGTGGGCTGGTTGATTAAATTGGAGAAGTCCTTCTTTTATCCACTCCAGTACCTCATTCATTTGGGTGTTTTCCAGTAGTGGTTGGACAAGATTAATATTTTAGTGAGTGTCTTGCTTTCCCCTTCACAGCCAAATTTGCATCTCTTCATGAATGCATCCCTTCAGGGATGGTATGGATAGGTCAACCACTGAGTGGCTTCATGTAGTTGGTGTGTGGAGGAATGTCTCTTCATATGTACATCTGCAAACTCCTTGCTGTTTTTCAGGCTTTGAATAATTTTTTCGTATCTCCAGGGGTCAGTTGGTCATGATCCACCTCAATTGTTTAACAATGGTGGTTCATATCAATTACAAAGGGGGCATCCAGTCAAGAAACCTGTGTTTTTTTTTACCTAGGATCTTTTCTTTTAGGCCCAGCATCATCACATTCAGTTGTTGGTGTGTCATGTTCCAGGTGCTTTCAACCTTGTGACTGATCTTCTTTCCCAACTAGATCAGGTTTACCAGACAGAGTGGTCCCTTTATCCTCATATTGATGTATTTGCTACCTCCCTAAATCACCAGTTAATTTTGTTTTGGTCTCCTGTTGCCAATCCTTGAGCTTTGACAACAGATGACTACAGGCAAGATTGGTTGAACAAGTTCCTTTAGGTTTATTCTCCTGTCCAGTTACTTCCTTAGGCATTCTCCCTCATCCATACCACTGTGTGCAAAGTCCTTCTGATTCCTTTTTACTGGCTGCTTTACTACCACGTTTGCTCTGATTACATTTGTACCCTCCAGTTCCTATCCTCTTATTCTCTGATCTTTTTTGTCAACTGCAATCCATCTTTATGTCTGGCTTTTGTCTGGTCCCTGGTGAGAAGTTTGAGGTTTTCGTGATGGGTGGTGTTTCATTTAGCTCACTAATTCCATTTATCCTTTATCCATGGCTATGTAACAGTGGAAACGGAATGTATTTCTTATCTGGGTCCTGGCTCGAGAGGGTTCCAGTTTCTATTCCAATGGTTTATAGTGTCTCGGAGTTTTACCATGACTTTTTGAGAAGGGATCTTTGGTCTCCTTGATATATGGATGTGAGACAGACCTATCCCATGCTTTTAATTTCTCACATCACAGGGTATTTCTTTCACCTTTTTTTATCCTTTTGATCCATTCCTTCTGGATACATCGGCCATCTAGGCATCCAGTACTTCCAGAATGTGACATGAATGTTGTACTCCATTTTGTTAACTACTCCTATCTAAGGCCTTGTGTCCTTTGGTTTACCTATCCCTTAAGGCATATTTCCTTCTCCTCTTGGTCTGTTGTTCAAATATATTTGCTATCATTCTCACATTGTATTACCCAACATATTTTCTCTTTTGTCCATATTGTTCCCTACTTTCAAAGTTTTCAGCAGCTTGTAAGGGTAACTCCTTTTCGTCCATTTCCCATCCTTCTATTTCTAATCTTTACCCTTGTCTTGCTCCAGGTAGACTTCTATGTCCAGTGCATACCATTTGTTGTTACACTGACCACACTACTTCCTTCAGGGGTTCCTGTTCCAATTTATTTATTCCCTGGCAACCCTCTACTTTTGAGATTTTTCTCACTTTTCTTTTACCAGTTCGATTGATCAATTAGTCCATTTGGCTTGTTCATCTTTGTCTCCTTTTCAACATCATTATTTCATGTTACCTCCCATCAAATTTGTCACTTCACCTTTTCACTTGCTTTTCATCTTGGTTAGTTTTTGGAAAAGATTCTGCAGTTGCATATGCAACCACTCCTCAGACATTCATCTCCTATTATCTCCATCATATCACAGTTTCTGCATCCTGTAGCTCTTATTCTGATTTAGGCATGGCTGTGATTAGTCCACTAATGCCATCTTTTTTTTAAAGGCCCCTGCTTCAGATTCACTTTGGATCATACTCTGTGGCTAATGGTGCCAGACCAGGTATTCTGTCTCTGCTCTGAATAGGTTCCACTTAGATGGCTGTAACCATTTGCAGCCATCTTTTTATAAAATATGCCCATGTTGATTCCATTATTTTCATGGCTATGTATACTCTTGAGATGGGGTGTTTCACAAAATCACTCTAGTGTAAATCCTTCATGATACTTGTATCATGACATGCCCATCACAGATTGCACTGCACGTGGACAGCTTAGGTAAAGCAGAAAATAATAGTTATCCATCCGTGCTTTGTCTTGATTGAATAAAGCAGTATAGTTTGTTTATTTAAAATAGGGTTTTTGTGATCACCCATTGCACTGTCTTGCATGTATCAGTATCTCTGGACTCTCCAACACTCTTTTTTGTTTTTCCTTCCTTTTCTTCCAATAAAGTATGGGGTCCTAACCACTTATTAGTTCCAAGTGACTAGGGTGTGTGACCATGGAAATATCTCGCTGAATATGTTCTACAGAGATGGCTATAATCATTCAGTTCAGAGTAGGGTACTGATATTCTGGTGGTGTAGAACATGTATCATCCTCTGGATTTAATGACACATACAAAAGAGTGACACTTCTCAATGCAGTTTACATCTGAAATTGGGTGCCCTCATTCTGTCTTTGTACAAATGTTGGTACCCCTTGAGCTGGTTTTGGATATCAAGTGAACCAACTGACACACTAATGTGAAAAAGTTAGGACACCTTATGAAAGCCTGTGTATTTGTGTAACATGTTTGGATATATAGATATTTAATCTCAATTTTAACAATACTGAGAAGTTACAGGAATATAACTGAACAATTAAAACTCAAGAAAAGACTTTTCAAGATCTTCTGTAAATGTAATTCTACAAAAATGCATATTCTAACTGAGGAAAAAGTTAGGACACACTACCCCCTAATAGCTAGTGTTGCCCCCTTTGGCTAAAATAACTGCAGTGAGACACTTCTTGTAGCCATCTACCAGTCTCTGACATTGGTCTGAAGCAACTTTGCCCCACTACTCAATGCAGAATTCTGTCAGCTGTGAGATGTTTGAGGGATTTTTTGCATGTACAATCCATTTCAAGTCACCACAGCATTTAAATAGGATTAAGATCTGGGCTTTGATTTGGCCATTCCAGGATTTTCCATTTCTTATTTTTCAGCTAGTCCTTGGTGGATTTACTGATATGTTTTGGGTCATTGTTGTGTTGCAGGTTCCAGTTCTGCTTCAGCTTTAATTTTTGTGCAGATGGTCTTGCATGATCCTCAAGCACCCTCTGATACACAGTAGAATTCATGGTAGATTCTATGATTGTGAGCTGTCCAGGTCCTGCTGCAACAAAGCAGCCCCAAACCATGACACTTCCACCTCCATGCTTCACAGTTGGTATGAGGTTCTTTTCCTGGAATGCTGTATTTGGTTTATGCCAAACATGTTCCCTGTTCTGGTGTCCAAATAATTCAGTTTTGGACTCATCTGTCCAAAGAACATTATTCCAGAAGTCCTGGTCTTTGTCTACATTTCTCTGCAAACTTCAGTCTGGCCTTGGTGTTTCTCTTAGAGAACAAAGGTTTCCTCCTTGCACACCTCCCATGCAAGTTAAACTTTTGCAGTCTCTTTCTGCTTGTAGAGGCATGGACTTTCACATCAACAGTAGTCATAGCCTGCTGTAGGTACCATGATGACATGTTAGGGTGTTTGGAGACCTCTTTTAGCATCTTGCGGTCTGCTCTTGGAGAGAACTTGCTTTGACAACCAGACCTGGGCATGTTGGCAGTTGTTTTGAAAGCCCTTCACTTGTTGACTATTTTCCAGACAGTGGAATGGTTGATTTCAAAATCTTTTGGAATCTTTTTAAATCCCTTACCAGACTCATAAGCTCCTACAGTTTTCTTTCTGAAGGCCTCAGACAGCTCTTTACTCTCATCATGGTGCTCATTCTCACTTCAACAGTCAGAAGCACACCAAACTAAATGTCTGAGGTTTAAATGGGGCAAGCCTCATTCAAAATTCTGAGTAACGATCTTCTAATCATGCGCACCTGGTGTGATACACCTGTGTGGTAGTTGAGCCATTTTAAGTGGAAATAAATGTGGAGGTGTCCTAACTTTTTCCTCAGTTAGAATGTGCATTTTTATAGAATTACATTCACAGAAGATCTTGAAAAGTCTTTTCTTCAGGTTTAATTGTTTAGTTATATTCCTATAATCTCTCAGTATTGTTAAAATTGAGATTAAACATCTGTATATCCAAAAATGTTACAAAAATACACAGGCTTTCATAGGGTGTCCTAACTTTTTCACATGACTGTAAGTGCTCACCCAGGTTTGGGGTTGACTGTCTTCCTCCTTCATTTCTTCCCCCTGTGTTGTGAGTCATGATAGACATGTGTGTTGTTTCCCTTCTATCCTGAGCATTCTTTTTTTTTCTCTTGAGATAGTGATATTATTGACCTTTGGATCTTTCAGACCAAGCTCATTGTCATGAGAGTTGATTGCAAGTGGTGGACTTCCCTCAATACCAGGTGCCACACACCTAAATCCCCAGCTCAACACCATACCTTTGTCATGTCCTGGAGCTGGTCATTTCCTCACATCCGCAGAAGGCAATATGATCCTCAACCTACCTTTCTCATGGATGTCAGTAATCAGCAAGGCAGTTTTGGATGTAGTTGAATTATTGAGCATGGTCCACTATAACCTAGCCATTCTATACCATGAGACACATTCTCCTTTATCCACTTTCATTCTGTGGGATTGAGTTATTTATTTATCTGATCAGGATCACTTTCTTGACTTATCCTCTTTTCTGCCATGTTCGTTCATGGCTAGAAGATACCTGGTTTAGAAGTAGTGCGATATCCCTCTTCAGATTTAACTGATCTGTTTTTCTCCTGTGCAGAAATATCCTTAAAGTTGCCTTTGGGGATATGTCTATTCTTCCCTAACACCTGTCCCTTCTCCTTTTCAATGTGGAATTCTAGCCAATCTTGAGTGGAAGGAATTACCATGTTGAAAGTTATAATTTTCCTAAACTGAAAATGTATTCTTCTTTCCCCAATTTTATGGTGCTTACATCTTCTGCCAGATTTCAAAGTAATGGTTCAGTAGTGTTGCTTTAGAGGGTATCACATGCATTATGTGATGGTGATGCTCTCTTATTCATGGAGGAGAATGCATGTTGATTTAGATGTAAAACATGTTGGAAGATTATTCCAATAGTATTGTGCAGAAGGTTTGTGGCATGCATTATAAAAAAAGATTGCTTACAGGGAGCAGTACAAAGTGGAAAAAGCTAAACTTGTGAGAAGAGGGACATACCTATCAGAAATACATTCTCAGTTTAGGAAAATTACAAATTTTGGTTATGATAATTTGGATCACACACTCAATTAGGTAGTAACTAAGGTTTTGCAAAGCTTTTGAGATTTGATTTGATTGTGAATTAGGACTGGAGATTAATTTCATTAGCTTGGGCCTCAATTTGAGATTTTTGAATCTACATCACCTCCAGTAGACTTTAGAATTTAACTTTTAATTCATACAATACACTGGAACCTATTTTATTGTAAGAGCACTTTTGTTATGATGTTGTACCATTCTTCTTTCAATTATATAAATACATTATATCATTTGTTTTTAGAAAGATTTACTTTAGTTTTCACTGTTTTATACTCATTACTAATTGTGTGTAGAAGTATTCCAGATAAATAAAAAAAACATATTCTATTTGATTTTTTTTTCAACTGGTATACTTTATGATCTATTTACATATGCACAACTGATTTGAATAAAAAATTGAGATTTTCAGGGCCCTAGTAGAAACCCATTTGATAGCATGATTTGGCATAGTGGTGAATAAGTTCCTTAAGGTAGTACTGTGTTGTTAGTAGCAAAGCTTATAGAATTTTATGGTATACTCATAGATTTACTGATTATTATCATCATTATCCAGAAATTACTTCATAAGCTTTTCTGGGAATACTTATTGAAGGAAAACAACTGAGATGATTCTTTGAATGGAAGGATTATATTGTG
This sequence comes from Tachypleus tridentatus, assembly GCF_004210375.1. Classification (NCBI taxonomy): domain Eukaryota; kingdom Metazoa; phylum Arthropoda; class Merostomata; order Xiphosura; family Limulidae; genus Tachypleus; species Tachypleus tridentatus. The sequence continues at coordinate 36,099,422 of NC_134834.1, forward strand.
AGAATAAGTTTAAAAGTTACTTTATTTTGGAAGGGATAAAAAGTTACAAGTTCATAAGATTACCTGGAGGACTGATTGGCAAAAGGCATTCATATTTTTCTTCATGCTCTATGCTGAAGACAATAGGATGTGATTACACAAGTTTAAAGATTGGAAAGAACAGTTATATTTTTCTAACAGGATGATTGACGTATAGAATTAGTTGCTGTCAAAGGAGTGAAAACCAACATTTTACAATAGTTTAAAAGTAGAATCAGTAATATCCTAAAAATAGAGCATTTGTGTGTGTTTTTACTTTTTCTCAAGGGTGAGTGTGCGGAACCAACTGTAAAAGATCAAAATATCCATTGTAATCATGTGCTACATTTGAAATTTTATCATTTAGTGAAGTGGTTAATATAATACTGCAGCTCTTCAACCCTAGGTCTGATTGGATGTGAGATATTATACTAAGATATATAAGCACTTTTATTTTTTTCTTGCTTTTACAGTGCATGGCTATTTCCAGCCTAAAAATTTAAATTACAAGTTTTTACATTTAAAATTTGTATATACAAATCAGCTTTACAAGTTACAGCCTTAACAAATGGTTTGAAAGTTAAGGTTTGACAGTTGTATTAACTGTGTTTAAAATTTGTTATACCCTAAAGTTGTTGGCAAATTATGTATGACAATTCAGTTAAATAGGAAATGTTTATTTCATTTTTTTTAAATACACTAAAATGTTACTTAGATATTACTTCCTCTGGTGTAGTTCTGAAAATTTATAGTTATTCTATTTAAACATCAAACAATCTAATATTATTGTACAATGTAATGGCATCTAAAGAGTGGATACCATATATTCTCACCCAGTCTGTAGAATTTCAGTATCAAGTAATTTTACAGACTAAAAGGTATCGATAAGATCTTGCAATATACAGGGTGGCTCGTAAGTCCCTACCCATCCATATATCTTGTGTATCCAGTGTATCTGTGTGGTGTCACTAGTATTCTTGCACTCATGTACCCATGTACTTGTCACAATATGCTCTTCAAGTGTAAATGGGCTTACATCGGCCATACTTCTCTGAGAAAAACGAATTTGTAATACATGCATAATTAAATATAACTTAATAACATATGGATAAGTAGGGACAGGCCACCCTGTAATTGTTAAGACTATATTTTGGCTAGAATTTATAAAATTAGATTATATCTGAGTTTTATGAAATGCTATATATTGATTCTTTAATTCATATACATTATTCAGAAATGTGGATTGGATTTTTTTTCAGGTTTCATTGTGATCAAATTGTTGATTTTATCAGGAATTTTGAGATATGATTTTGCAAGTGTTACAGATGATAGCCAACCTGTCTGTACTGAGAATATTTTGCAGAAATGTGCAGACTGTCCAGCAGGAACATTTGGAAATTTGAGTGAGTGGAGCTTAGTTTCAATGTATGACACAAAAAAATATTAATAAGAAAAAAATATATGTATGTAATGGAAAGTAGAGAACATTGGTTATTCATAGAATTGCTATAAGAAATAGTCAAAATAAATGCTGGAATAAAAAAAGTACACAAACATATAAAGTGATACTAGTTGAATATATTTTAGAACAATTTTCAATCCCTACTTTGTTTGGCATTGAAATTAATATGTATATTTTTTATTGCAACAATTATTTTGTTTTGGGTATTTAAAGTAATTCTACAAATAACCAGTCATCTCTAATTTTTGTTAAATTTAATATATTTTTTCCTGTTTATTTGTTTAGTTTTTATATATCCAAGGAATAGATACAACATCACTAACTTTCAGTCTAGCCATGTCACAAAACTAAAATCACAATCACAAATTTATGAAATATAATCCTTACTTTGGCCTACAGATAAGTGTATAAAGCTGCCAAAGTATAGATTAAATTTTACAAATTTCTGTATGTGGTTTTAATACTTGTTTTATTACATTTTGTAGCAGGATCCTGATTTCATTTTAAAATTCACAATTTTTTAATAGTCTTGTTTGTTTATTTTTTATGTTATATCTGTATAAAGTATATACTTTTTCTTTAAAAACTGTCATGTTTCTATCCATTGATATGTAATGTTGTCTGTTGGGTTGAAAAGATATTTAAGTATGTACATGATATGTTTAGAATTCATAAAAAGTTTGGACATATATATTTGAATATCAAAAGTGTATACCCACAGACCAGTCAAGTAAGGTAGAGAAATCCTGTAGCAATAGTCTAAGCTGTTTAGGGCCTAGCTCCACTGATGTAATCAGGAAGGTAAATATAATAAAAAAAAATTGTTATTTTAGAATTTGTCGAATTGTTATACTGGAAATGTTAGCAACCTTTTTAACATCTTATTAGTATATATCCACATAATATATCATAGTCAATATTTTAAGTGATTGGTTTTTCATGTAGGAATTCTATAGTGTTTTTATGGGATGTGCATTATTTGAAAACCTTGTCAATCCCTACTATTAATTACTGTCATCTTACAAATAACATTTGAAAAATATATTTATTTACAGAACATTTTAGGCAAGATGCTCTTCCTTTAGTGCATCTTTTATCTACATGCAGGTTTTATAACAGCAGTAATTTGTAACTGATTTAAATTTGTCTGTATAAGATGAAATTGATAAAATTAAGATAAGACTAATCTAAATAATATCATTGTCTGGGAAAAGTAGCTTTTAAAATAAACTGATCACTTCATTTGTCTTTCTCAGCAACACTGGAAATGATTAACTTCGATTATTAAATGTGGACTTAATCTAGATATCTCATCATTCTAAATATCCTCTTCATACCATATTTGTTAAATATCTAATATTTTATTATTTTCTCAGTTGATGGATTCATCTGTCAGTGATATATACTCAGCTAGAGAAGATTCCATTGGTGGTTGAAACATTGGGCTGGCATATTTTATAAATTTTATATGTTTTTCAATAATTTTCTTTTAAATGCTATGCTTTTCTTTTTTAATTAATTTGTACTTCTATCTTTAGCATTGGATATATGTGGGTGCTGTCCATTTGATGGCCAATGTGCTGGAATAGAATACTGTACAAGATGTCCAGCTGGTCTATTCCAAAATGAAACAAAATCAACCTTTTGTATTCCTTGTCCTACAGGGACTGCTTGCAAGTGAGTAAACTAGAGTCATAAAAAGAGTTAACAATGCCTCTGCATTGTTTTTCTGTACACACTATACTTTTTCGTTATCACATAACATACAAGCATTGAGGGACTTTTTTGTCTGTTTTTACTCATCCATATTTTATTTTATTTTTTTATGAAATCATAGGTTCCCTTCTTAAATCTTATAAAAAATGTCAGCCCTCCCACTACTTCTAGTATAAACTCATTCCATTATCCAGTCCTTAGAAAAATGAAACTGTCTTAACCTTAACTTACCTTGTCTTTGCTTAACCTCATGATTGTGTCTTCACATCTTATTCAGTCATCCTCAGAATACAGCTCAAGTTGAAGCCCTCTGGATGGTCCTGTAAATTTCAGTAAGAACACCTCTTACTCTTCTTTTTTTTTATGTTTTCAAATGAAAATAAGGACTTTACTTAATGTGTTTGTGTGTATGTACAGTAAACACTGAAAACAGAGGTTTGAAACAACAACATAAGTAAGAACTTGTGCTGCATTGTGGAAGACACAATTTCAAAATAGTTTAGAGCTAGGCCTGGAGTGGCTTGAGTGACTTACCCATTACTATGCCAATATGCTTTTCTTCAGTTACACACTTCGTATATTTTTAAACACGTTAGTCATTAGTCAAATATTTATTCAACTAACAAGTTGATTAGAGTCATTCTATAAAACCACAAGATCCTCAATTCATGTAGGAATCCCCAAGAGTTTAATGTTTACACCATTTGGTTTTTTACCATACAATAATGTAAACTAAGAAAATCACATCAAATAATAGAATTTGTATCAGAAAATGTTACTACTTCACTAATTATGTTCATATTAGTATTTTTCATATAAATAAAAAATAGTTAAAGCCTGAGCACTGACCCCTGAGGTACTCCATTAGTAACTGAAGTCTATTAATAACAGACTTTTGTCTTTTTCTCAACATTCTAATTAACTAGTCCTTCCCTAACCCTTTCTGATGGGATTTTCTTACCTAATCTTATTAAAAGATTTTGAAAAATATATGTCTGCTAAGCCTTTTCTTCATCCAGACAACAAGTAAAATCCTTAAAAAAGATAAACACATCAGTAAGACACATTTTTCTTTGCTGAATCCATGCTGACCCCTATTTTTATGATATTGTATTTCACTAAATGATAGGCCTGGTGGTTAGGTTGCATGACTCACAGTCTGTAGGTCACAGGTTCAACTTCTACAAGTGGACATGCCCATCCTTTCAGTCAAGAGGACATTATAATATGATGGTGAATCCATCCCACTTATCATTTGTAAAAAAGTACCCCAAGATTTGGTGGTGGGTGAAATTTACTGTCTTCTCTTTACTCCAGTATTATTCACTAGGAAATTGACAGAGATTAATTCAGATGTATGCAGTGTTTAATTATGCCTAGATAATGATTTATTTTTAAATTACCTTAACATTGCAATGCAATTTTTAAAATGCAAATGAAAAGTAGTTAAAATACAAAATAAAGTAATGACATATACTATAATGAGCATATTCCTAGTATAATAGCTTACCATGTTAGCCTTTTTCTGTCTTGACTGACCTCTATGTGCAAATTTTCCCTTGCTACTAGTCTTGAAGCTCCCTCCTACTCTCACATGCTATTACTTGAGGCAGCTGTGCAATAGCATGAAAATGAGAATGCAACAACCTTACACCAATGGGAGTGCAACACAACTAGCACAACTGATTTCCTCTGCAGCTTATCTCCACTTCTTGCTTGGCACTTTTGATGTCGAGATGTGTTTTTGCTCAAGCTTCATGAAAATTTTATTCAGTTACTTGTTTTTATGTTTGATATACAACAGTTCCACAAATTTTACTTGCACATGTTAAGATTTTATGTCTTCAGTTTTCTTGTGCATTTTTGAAACTTCCTGTGTGGAGTTTTTTTTCAAATTCCACTTATAGTTATCATGAATTCTGAGTTTAACAATATAACTACTATCACTGCTGCTCCTACTGCAGCTAAACTTACTTCATCTACAATGGCTTCAGGTCTGCAGTTATCAACAGAAAACATCATGACCTGGGTATGCTGGGAGTTGTCTACCTTTGTACAGGCTTCAGTTTTGCCTGAAAGTTGCCTTGTCATGCCTTGTTCAGGGGTACCTGAACAAGAGGATGGTGAATGTGAAAGTCTGTTTCCTTCTCCATCTTATGCCACACAGTCATGTTTCAGTTTAGTGAATGTGCACAGGCCTTTTCCTCAGTTCCTGGAGTTGATCAACCAGGTTTGTTATAATTTCATTTTAACTGAGACACTTTTAGGCCAATTTCTTGTTACACCCTCTCTTCATTGGATATTTGGGTTCATGCCATAGGTCTGTGGACCAATTACACTATGGGATCAGTATGTCTCAACCCCCATATAATATGGGAGCTCATTCTTTGGCTCTTACCTTTCATCTGCATTTCTTTTTTTGAACTTGCAACATTTGGGTGTTTTTCTGCCTCTGTGTGATTTGGATCCCAATATTTTGGCCACCTTTTCCCAACCTCAACCACTTTTATCTTCTTCCTTCATTTCTCTTCCTTAATTCACCTTTTGTCTGAGACTTTTTACTGTCATCTGATGAGTTTTCAGTGAAGACTTGTGCCATGACTTTTTCCATTCTTGCACAACTGTCCTCTTCTGCCTTTTCCCTCCAAACATGGCTTCTCTATTGTGATCTTTTGAATCTGAACACCCTTTTGTCACATCTGTTTGTCTCCAACTTCCTTAAAGGACTTGCGTATAGCTACCTTTTAAGTTATAGTGTCAAGTGTGAAAAGAGGTAACAATCTATCAGAAGTACATGTTCAGTGTAGGAAAATGTTCATTTTGAAGTAAAGAGGAAATGTTCCTCACATTTTTGTAATATTAGCTTGCATCTTTGAAATAGTCAGTCTGATAAGTTGATCCAAATATCTTTGGTAACTCCTGTTCAATATTTGTTTTTGATAAACTTCATTTCACTAAAAATTGCTTCACAAAGATATAGACATCCTAAAAGGAGTAATATTTTCTAGTGAAAACTGCTCTTTTTGGGAAAATATTCCAAAATTGAAATATCTTGCCATTTTTACGTTTTTTGTTGGGCATTTCTTCTTTTTATGTTGCTACAAGTTCATCAATTTATTTTTTAAACCTGTTGTTTCATGTCTTAGAACATAAATCTCTGCAACTTATTTAATTGTGAAGTTCCTTGGATTTTTAACAAGTCAGAATGAATGATTAAATTTTCAAAAATCCTGGAATCTGAATTTAATTTCTTCCTGCAAGTAAATCAAAAATAATGTGAATACTTCATCAACATTTCCATCTGGTTTTTTTGAAAGAAGAGCCAAATGTTTGAAAAGCTAATGAAATCGTGAGTTGAAATTTCTTTGAATACATCTTGAGATTTTTCTTCAAGTGCAAAAGTGTTACTAGTCATCTAGATGATTAATTTGTATACACCTTGAAGATCGGTTCAATTAATTTTCATCATTTTAGTTGCTTCTGTAAGAAAACTTGATGTTTAATTCAGAATAATGTGCACTTTGTACCATATTTTGTCAGAAAGAGTTTTATGAAAGTCTGTTTAGCACTTCTCTCAACTGAGCCAGCAAACTTCAGAATTTTAAAGGGCATCTTTATAATATTGAGTTTTTCAAAAATTTCTGAAAAATGTTGATCTCTAATGCACAACTTTTTTCACTAAACTGCTGAAATCTTGATCAAAAATCTTTAATGCCAAGTTTTCTAGGTGTAGTATACAAATCAGACTTGAGATTTTTAATGCCAAGTTTTCTAGGTGTAGTATACAAATCAGACTGAGATTTTTAATGCCAAGTTTTCTAGGTGTAGTATACAAATCAGACTGAGATTTTTAATGCCAAGTTTTCTAGGTGTAGTATACAAATCAGACTTGAGATTTTTAATGCCAAGTTTTCTAGGTGTAGTATACAAATCAGACTTGAGATTTTTAATGCCAAGTTTTCTAGGTGTAGTATACAAATCAGACTTGAGATTTTTAATGCCAAGTTTTCTAGGTGTAGTATACAAATCAGACTGAGATTTTTAATGCCAAGTTTTCTAGGTGTAGTATACAAATCAGACTTGAGATTTTTAATGCCAAGTTTTCTAGGTGTAGTATACAAATCAGACTTGAGATTTTTAATGCCAAGTTTTCTAGGTGTAGTATACAAATCAGACTGAGATTTTTATTCGAAAGATAAGCAAAATCAGTGTTCATTCCTGCTATAGAGAAACATCTGTAAATCTACACACCTGTCAATTTATACATATAGTTTCCTCTTATATCTGGCCAGTCATTGCAATCGTAATTAAAAGTACTACATTTATGACTTCCTCATAGAGGTAATATTGCAAAAATTAAATTATCTGTGATTTTGACAATAGATCTGTTGAGAAGTTCCTATTCAGGTTAAAATAGATGTATTCTCTCAATGTCTCAATTAATGTGTAAAATAAATAATTTGATTTGAAAAAAACTTTTCTCCTGGCACAGGTGTTACCACACAACTGCAGTTTTCTTATATTTTTTTACAAGTTTGGAAAGTTCTGAAACAAGATGTTACAGGTGACTATACTGTGCTCTTTAGCAATTTCTGCACCACTAAATGACCTCATTTGGTTGTTCAGAATCTCAGTAACATGATATGATGCCTTCATAGTAAGTTTATTTTTGTTCACAGTATACACAATAATTTTCTTTGCTCAGAAAATGTACATTTTTTTCAAATACAGTACTTGCTGTCCTCTTTTATGTTTTTAATGGTAAATTTTTTTCAAAACCATAATGCACAATACTGTGGTGTGTGTTCAGACTATATCGTTTTGTTATACCCTATTTCATGACCCAACCAATCTTTCTTTCTTTCCACATGCAAAATAAAATTCATGTTCCCATTTGTCTTGAAATGTCCAATGCCCTTCCTCTCTTCACACCATTCAAACTTTTTAACTGGTATTATTTATTCATTAATGCACTTATGCAGAGACTTGGCCCTCCTTGCCACGCTGCACTGGCCTGGCTAAACTGAGCAAGAAACAAAGATATATCCAGAAACGTACAGAATCTGCATTTTGGTAATGGCCTGAAATGTTTCATACAAGCATAAAAAAATATACACAACTAGTGTTAATTACCAACCTAAATTTTGTGATAGAGCACACTAACTTGTTTCAAAACTTTTTTTTTTTTTTTTGAAGACTGCAAGTAATCCATGATCTGTATAGTGAATACTGCAGCACTAGCATATCACTTCTGTGTTAGGGCAGGTTAGTGCAGAAAACTCTCAAATTGCTTTGCTCAAATTCAATGAACAAAAACTAAATGATTTTGTAAAACTATTTTGTATCAGACTCTCTAAAACTTTTTCCATTGTATCTTGGCCTACCAGAATGTTAAAGGCTCATAAATTTTTTAAAAATCTGGGTTAAAACTTGTCTGACACTGATGATTTATCCATTTTTAGCTTCTAAATCTTCCTTTAGAATGTTGATGGTAAGGAGTATTATTAATCTTCTTTTGTGTAAAACAGAACATGAAAAGAAGAAAACCTTTAAAAGTTTAGCATTCTCATTCTTTAACATCCCCCTCGGTGTGGATACCTGTACGTGGTGAGGGGACCTCCCAGGGAAGGTTCTGTTCTATCAGGTTACCTTCTCTGGGATCTAAACATCCACCCACGTGTTTGCCGTGCGTGGCGACCCGTGAAGGGGAGGAGAGGATCCTGGTGGTTGAGGGGTCCAACCCTATCACACCACTTTGGCCTCGAATTCCTGTAGACGGCGGCCTTTGGGTGGCCCCCTGGGTCAATCGGCTGGTCCACTTGGGCTAGAGTCAACCAAGTACCAGTGTTGGAAGTTCTCAACGGGTATTGTGGACATTGTGCCTGATGCTGGTGTTTGGGTATAGTGCTCACGAAACCCTGGCGTTGCTGCATTGTCCTCGCGTGACTTTGTAGTGGGTCCCCTTGTAGGGCTCCATGGTGGGTGGGGTCACTGGGTACCGAAATTTTTCCTTTTTCCTATGGATCCTCTAAAAAATTTAAATATAATTGTAAAAAAAACAGTCAATGGATGTTTACCACGCCTTGAATACTCAGAACAGCAATCTTCAACATCTGTAACACACGCATCTCATTTTCTTATATTACATTCTCTTCGAAAACCTTTAGGGCAAATGTCCCCTTTTTTTATTCAAAAGGGACTAGAGGGACTTGCTGGCTCTCCAAAATCAGTAAAGAAACTTCGATCTGGTGACATATTGGTTGAAACATCCACATCCCAACACAGTGAACTCCTCTTGCATCCAAAGGCAATTGGGGATTTTCCTATTGAGGTTTCAACCCATGCTACCTTGAATTCTTCACAAGGAGTTATTGTTGAAAGGGCTTTGAAGAACGTTCCCGAGTCAGAGATTCTCGCTGGTCTCTCCACTCAAGGAGTTTCTGCAGTGAGGCGATCTCCACTGCAAAGATGGAATTACACTGCCAACAAATACCCTCTTTTAACATTTACTTCACCACGTGCACCTGCCACCATCAAGGCAGGTTATCTCATTTGCAGGGTTCGCCATACATACCAAACCCTCTTCGATGTTTCCAATGTCAGAGATTCGGCCACTCAAAGACATCCTGTCGTGGTTCCCTGACATGTGCTCGTTGTGGTGGCAAGGACCACGATGCCTATGACTGTGACATGAACCCACATTGTGTCAATTGCAATGGTTCTCACCCCTGTTACTTTCATTCTTGCCCGAAATGGTTGGAGGAAAAGAGGTGCAGCATTTGAAAACGACACATAACATTAGTTATCCTGAGGCTCGAAATTGCTGTCCACAACTCCATCTCGACATATGCTGCTGCACTTCATTCCACAACTACAGTGGGAGTGCAGACAGATCTCTCTGTGCCTCCAAGAGAATCGTTTTCAAAACAAATGAAAAGCCTTTTGACCTCCGTGGTTAAAAAGGTTGATGAATCAACTTCCACACCTATCTCTGTTCCTCCCATACCTTTCAACAAACCTCAAGATCCACGTCCTTCAGTTTCAAATACAGGCATTTCTTTTGATACATCTTTTTCTCCCACCACAAGAGACAAAACAATTATTCGTTTGCGTCCTCAGTCACTGGATTCCCCTTCCAATAACAAAAACCTGCCCACCCGACACAGAGCAGTATCCATGGAGGTTGATAGACCTTCTCCAACTAAAGACAGTCAAGAAAAAAGACGTGGTCGTAAACCGAAGGGTTCTCCAGCCACTTCACCTACCCGTTCTTAAAAATGGCCACCTTGATACAATGGAACTGTCGAGGTTTACGTTCTAATCTGGATGATATCAAAACGCTGATTGCTTCCTACCATCCTGTTTGTCTTTCTTCACAAGAAACATTTCTCAAAACTGCTGATACTGTCTCCATTCAGCAGTTTTCTCTGTACAGAAATGACAGGTTGTGTGATGGTCGAGTACATGGAGGGGTGGCACTGTTGGTTGATCAACACGTGCCCACCCTGTCTTTGTCACTCAACACACCCTTGGAGGCTGCAGCCACCCGTGTTTCCTTGGGTCATACCATCACTGTTTGTTCTCTGTACCTGTCCCCTGGAAAGACATATGATCAATCAGATCTTGATGCTCTCATTGAACAATTGCCATCTCCATTTCTAATCCTAGGGATTTTAATGGAAATCATCCCTCTGGGGAAGTGCTATTATTGATGGGAGGGGCCGATCTGTAGAGCGGATGCTCTCTGATCACAATCTTTCTCTTTTCAATACTGATTCTTCCACTTACTTTCATGCACCTAGTCAGTCCTTTACCACTATTGATCTCTCAGTTTGCTCCCCTTCATTATTCTCCCTTTTTTCATGGAGGGTTGACAGTAATCCACTAGGCAGTGATCATTTTCCCATCCTTTGAGAGGGACTGGCCGTGGTCGATGCCACCCTACCCGCGTCCCCGTGGAAGCTGGATCAGGCAGACTGGTCCACTTTCACTGCTCTCACAGAACTTGATCCTGCCATCGTAAATCAGCCATCAATAGACGACTGTGTAGCAGCGGTAACTGACTGTAATACACATGCAGCTGCTCAGTGTATTCCTAAAACCTCGACACGTTTTCCACGATATCCTCGTCCGTGGTGGAATCCTGCTTGCCACTTAGCACGGAAGGCTCAAAAGCGGGCCTGGGATACTTTTCGTAGATATCCCACACTTTCAAACCGCGTTGCTTTCCAACGGGCCCATGCACATGCTAGGTGGGTAAGACGTCACAGCCAGAAGGAATCTTGGATTAAGTTCACAACCAATATATCTTCTACCACCAGTTCCAAGATCATATGGGACAGGATTCGAAAGGTTAATGGACACTACAATTCTATCCCCTCTCAATCTTACTCTCTGATGGTCAGGAGGTGACTGATGTTCGAACATCGCTAACACTCTAGGTGAAAGCTTTTGCCGGGTATCTAGCACTTCTGCTTGTTCCTCCACCTTCCTGGCCATCAAGACTGCAAGCAGAGCGATCACCTCTTTCCTTTGAACTGACTGTTTCTTTGACTATAATTGTCCCTTTACCCTGGTGGAACTAAAAATGGCCCTTCATCGGTCTGCCAGTACATCTGTTGGACCTGATGATATTCATTATGACATGCTGCACCATCTATCTCCTGCTTCTCTTGATGTCCTTCTCATTGTTTTCAACCGGATCTGGCAGGAGAATGTTTTTCCTGATGCCTGGCGCCAGGCTATTATTTTACCTTTCTCTAAGCCAGGGAAAGATCCCAAGATTCCTTCAAACTACCGTCCAATTGCTTTGACGAGTTGTCTCTGTAAGACATTAGAAAGGATGGTTAATGCTCGTCTTGTTTGGTTCCTTGAATCAAACAACCTCCTCTCGCCCACCCAGTGTGGGTTCCGTCGACAGCACTCCACCACAGACCACCTAATTCGTCTTGAAACATCTATCAGAGAAGCCTTTCTCAACCGCCAACATCTTGTATCAATATTCTTTGACATAGAGAAGGCTTACGACACAACATGGAGGTATGGTGTTTTGCAAGACCTCCATACATATGGGTTACGTGGCCATCTACCCATGTTTATTAAAAAATTTTTAATGGACAGGAGATTCCAAGTTCGTGTGGGTTCGACACTTTCCCATTCTTTTCTACAGGAACTTGGGGTCCCTCAGGGCTGTGTTTTGAGTGTTACACTCTTCAGTATACAGATAAATGCCATCACTGAACAACTCCCTCTCACTGTTGCGAATGGGCTGTATGTCGACGACTTTCACATCTCATGTCAGTCTTCAAACATGAGATATATTGAGCGGCAACTACAAACCGCCCTCAATTGTGTACGGAAGTGGACTCTGGTGAACGGCTTTAATTTCTCTCTCTCCAAAACTGTATGCCTGCACTTTTGCCGTCGACGGGGTATTCACCCTGATCCTGAACTTCATATCGGTGAAGTTTTGCTGCCAGTGGTCCTGGAGACCAAGTTCTTGGGACTTATCTTTGATCGTAAACTGACCTTTATACCACACTTAAAACAGCTTCGGGTCAAATGCACAAGAGCACTGAACATCCTCCGTGTTCTCTCTTCTACCAGTTGGGGGGCAGATCGCTGTTCAATGTTAAAAGTATATCGTGTTTTATTAGATCGAAACTCGATTATGGATCAATGGTCTATGGCTCTGCCAGACCCTCGCCTTAAAGATGCTAGACCCCGTTCATCACCAAGGACTTTGACTCTGCACTGGGGCTTTCCGTACCTCTCCAGTTCAAAGTATATACATTGAATCTCATGAACCTTCTCTACACCTTCGCCGTTTGCAACTATCTTTACAATATACTTTGAAACTTCATTCCTTACCAAAGCATTCCACCTGGAAATGTGTTTTTCTTCCTCGGTGGGCAGTACTTTTTCAGAACAGACGATCTGTCATTGCTCCGCTTGGCCTTCGTGATCCGGGAGCAATTGGATGAATTGGGTCTGTCCTTGATAACATTGCAGATTCCACAGGTCGCCCATCCCACCATGGCTTGTTACAGCCCCCAAATGTGACCTTTCTTTCAGTCACCTAAAAAAGGCGGATACTCCAGATTGGAAGTACCGTCTTTTATTCAATGAATATCTTTCAAACAATCATTCAGTTCCCATTTATACAGATGGTTCCAAATCAGGTAATTCAGTGGGCTCTGCTATGGTTTGCTATGGGTCAGTAGTTGCACGCAGAATCCCTTCTACAGCTTCTGTGTTCACTGTTGAACTGTATGCCATATCCCTTGCCCTGGACCATATTGCAGCTGAGCAGTACTCCAACTGCACTATTTATACTGATTCGCTTAGTTCTATACTTGCCTTGGAATCGCTACACGTTATCTCACATCCTATTCTTGCTGATATTCGAAACCGACTGGCCCATTTCTCATTAGCAGCTACTTCAATCCAGTTTTTCTGGATACCAGGCCATGTTGGTATTCGCGGGAACGAGCTTGCAGACATGGCAGCTAAATATGTCTGCTTCAGCACCATCACTCCTATGCCTATTCCGTACATGGACTATGGTGTTGTCTTCAAGGCTCGGCTCCATGCCAGCTGGCTGTCCACTGGGAATGAGCAACGTGACAACAAACTTTTTCAAATCAAACCCAAAATTGGACTTTGGCCATTTAGCTTCCGTAAAGTTCGGAAGGAGGAAGTTGTTCTCACTAGGCTACGCATTGGTCACAGTTTTTTAACTCATCATTTTCTTTTATCTGGAACTGATGCACCAATGTGTAGTTTGTGTAACACTCAAATCACTATCAGCCACGTTTTACTTTCTTGCCATCGTTACAATTCTCAACGACGGCAATATTTTAAACATACTTTTTCCCAGGGTCAATCTGTAACATTGGACAGAGTTATTGGTGATGGTGACTCTGTCCACCTTGATAATGTTTTTAATTTTTAATGGCCATTAACCTTTTAATCTCATTTAAGTGTTGCATATTTATTCATTACACCTTTTTAATTGTGGTTCCTTTTTTACAGTTTTAATCTCTCTCCTTCAATTTGACATTGGACAATGGCCAGAACATTAAATAACTCAACACCAGGACTGGAAAGGCCAACTTCAGGTGACTACGCTCCTGTTTGAACTATCCGTTTGAACTACTCGTTAGTCATCCTGGCGAGTTGTTATTACACTTTTGCTGCATATCATTTCACACTTTTACTACTTAACTTTTTACTGGCCATATTGACTCATAACCCGGAACCAGGACTGGAAAGACGAACTTCAGGTGACTGACGGTGGTTTTTATACTTACCTGTTAGTCACCTTGGCGAGTTGTTATTACACTTTTGCTGCATATCATTTCACACTTTTACTACTTAACTTTTTAGTACTGGCCATATTGACTCATAACCCGGAACCAGGACTGGAAAGACGAAATTCAGGTGACTGACGGTGGTTTTTATACTTACCTGTTAGTCTTCCTGGCGGGTTACAATCATTACCATTCTGCTACAGGTAGTTCTTTACAACTTTGTTGACTGGAGTGTCTTTTAAAACTTTTCTTTTACATTTTGATAATAGCTGCTATGACACATAACCCGGAACCAGGACTGGAAAGGCCAACTTCAGGTGATTGACGGTGGTTCTTGAACTTACCTGTTAGTCTTCCTGGCGGGTTATGATCATTAACATTTTGCTAGAGTAAATATTTTACAACTTTGAAGACTGGATGTCACCATTGGTTTTTACACCATTTTCTGTTTTAATTGCTGTTTTGTTTTTACCTTCATTTACTTTTACAAATTTTACTCCATTTACTTGACTTTATCTTTTTACTGGACATTTGGCTACTCATTATTACGATTTTGCAGAGTGTCTTTTAAAACTTTTATTCTTTTACATTTTGATAATAGCTGCTATGATACATAACCCGGAACCAAGACTGGAAAGGCCAACTTCAGGTGATTGACGGTGGTTCTTGAACTTACCTGTTAATCTTCCTGGCGGGTTATGATCATTACCTTTTTGCTAGAGTATATACCTTACAACTTCTTATACTCTGCCTTCTATCTTAACATTGTAGACTAGGTGTCAACATTGGTTTTATACTTTTTTGTTTTACCTTCATTTCCATTTATGTCTATTACTACATTTATTTATTTTATTTTTTTTTACATTTTTACCGAATGTCTGGCGCAGATAGCCTCGCTGCTTTGTGCCATAAAACACTAAATCAATCAATCAATCAATCTTTAACATCCTTTAAGGTCTCAAAACCCATTTCAATGTTTCACTTGTCTTTAACAGATAAGAGAAAAATTTGTACTTGTAACATTACTGATCAGCTGTTTGAGATACACATTTTTAATTGCTTCTTTTTTATAACCAGATCATTAGCTTTCTTCTACTTTTTATACAACTTCCTTAATATTTGGCTATATATACTTTTTGAACTTACTGAGATTGCCCCTGATATTATTGTTAAAATCATCATTAAACCAGTTATATTTGGTATTTCCCTTTTATATTTTTCCATATCTAAAGTTAAAAGCAATTTAGTTTTGAAAACGTGCCAAATCTGTCCTACATCATCTCTTAACTCATGAATTAATGTTAATCTTGTCTCATGATCTCAATACTGGCTCTCTGCAAATTAGGAACTAAAACTCATTTTTATTTAACTTGAAATTACTTCAGAAGTTATATAAACTGGTTTTCTAATCATGTAATACACCAAAAGATAGGCACTCTTAAAAAAAAACCTACTAAGTTTAGCATACACTATACATACCACAGAAAACATTGATAAAGTTACACACTTGACTCATTGCTTTACTGACATAGACCATTTCCCTTTTACAATAGTTACACAAACTATCAATGAATTTAAAAAACAGACAAGACACATTTAATAAACAAACTAAAAAGAACATCCACAAAACAGAAAAAAACTAATCACTTGCACTGTCCCATACCTAAAAAAATATAAACACACTTCTATCAGAAATTTGTAAAAGGCTAGTACCTAAATGTAATGTTAACCTAATAACTATATTTATTTTCAACCCTGGAATGAAAATCAAACACGTTAAAAAATTATATAAGAACCCACCCAACCAGGAAACATTTACAAAAGAAAGTGTAACGACTACCCAGTCTTTTACATAGGTGAAACAAGATATAACTTGAACACCAGGTTAAAAAACCAGAAACCTCCTTCCCAAGACCATGAACATATGAACAAAACAAATCACAGTTTTCTGAACAGAATGTCATAATACTAAACCTAAACATATAGTTAGTAATTTAGTTTGTGTCAAGCTTTACTGACATAACTATACTGACATTAGTTTTATTTACTTTATAAAAATGTCAATTCTGTGTTCATTATTTATATTATGTTCAGTTAATTTTTTAGAAATATGTTGAAATACTTGTATGGGTGAATACAATAATCTATATAATGTTTTCAAAGAAACGTCAATGTAATAATTCAATCAAATGATGGAAAAACATTTATACAGTGACTTTTCCTAGTTTCAGAATTAATGAAATTTTGTGGTAAATGCAAAGACACAGATGTGGTATATTCACAGGATATGAATTTTGTTTTTGTTTTTCTCTCCTTCATGTAGCTCTACAGGATGTACAAGCTGTGATACTTGCTCTTCAGGATCATATAGTTCTGTTCCTGGATCATCAGTTTGTGTTCCCTGTTCTCTTGGTAAGCTTCTTTTATTACTTGAATACAATTTGTTAAAATTGATTGGTGAAATACTTTGGCAGTGTAGTTCTTGATACAAACTCATATCATTAATGGACAGCGTATTTACAGATGGCTTGTTTAAAATATTTTTGAAAACTGTATGGCAAAAAAATATTAAAAATGCAAGTTTCTTTTTTTTAGGTTTAATTTGAAATTGTCTTAGAATACATGTAGATTTGACACACTGTTTCTAGACAGAGAAATTGGATCTTGACTACAAAATTACAAACATCAGACATTTATGCCTGTAGAATTTACAAAATGACTAAAGAAATACTGTAATTTAATGTCAAATGAAATTATTGAACTTCAAGAATGTTTTTGTCAGCAACAACTATAAAATTAAGAAAACCTTAATCCATTAGTACTAATAAGGTGAAATAGACCTTAGTTCTGTAAATAAACTTAAATAAAGCAGTAGCACAAATATTTAGTGTTTTTTTTCAACTTCCAGTAAAACAAGTAAGTAATGATTACTACGTGGTTCCACAAATCAGAATGCCTTAAGCTTCCTTATTTTGTCTGAACTCTTTTATAATATAGAATAGTTGAGCCTACATTTAGAATAGTTGTTGCAAAATTAGACTTGATAACGAAAAACATCTCATTTTGGGAACTAACTGGTACATCAAAAAT
Source organism: Tachypleus tridentatus (assembly GCF_004210375.1). NCBI lineage: Eukaryota > Metazoa > Arthropoda > Merostomata > Xiphosura > Limulidae > Tachypleus > Tachypleus tridentatus. The sequence goes on from NC_134834.1 coordinate 36,117,020, forward strand.
AGTATAAAGGACTTACTTTCTATGAAAACATTGTCTAGTTTCTATTAAACTTTATCACAGTAGTTTACCAACAGTTATGAGCAACCAAACTCTACTTTGTTTAATTTTTTGATCCAAAATGCAAAAATGTTTCTAATAATATGTACATAATCAAGGCAATGAAACCTGAAAAAGAGTAAAATTTATTTTAACAATGAGAAGCAACAATAAATTGAGATCAAGCTAAAAATATTTACTTTTATATAATTAGGAATTTATTTGGTTTACAGTACGTTGTTCTCCTACCAATATATTTTTGTGTAGAAAAAAAAATAGCTAAATCTTGGAAAATCAAATATATCTGATACATTTCTTGCTGTTAGGTTTTTACCAACCAGAAGAAGGTTCTTCAGAGTGTCTGAAATGTCCTTTAGGAAAAGAAACTTTGTGAGTTTTATTAATTTGTAATTTTGACTGATGCTTTAGAGGGAAATTTATGTCTTGATGCCTTTGCTGTTGTTGTAGCTTATGAAAGGTTAATCTGTTTTGGCTACTCGTGTCATTTTTGTAACTTTCAGCTTTTCGTATATTCTCCTATGCAAGTAGTGCACTCTGACAACTTGATTTTTCCCACATTTTCAACATGCTAAACCTCTCTTTAAGCTTATTAATCACTATTTGTTTAATAATTCATATTTCAGTATTTCAAGAATTTAATAAACTGAAATACTTTTAATAAATTGTTAACCAATTTATGCTTTAAATAGTGTCATCAATATTATATTAGAATTTTTTTGTATTCATTGCACTGTTAAAACATGGCAGTGTTTAATCATATAAAAGTCATTAAACTTATCTTAAAATTTCATTTGTTATGAGATTGTATTTTGCCAGTTTTTCTGTTGAAATGATATTAATATATTGTTAGTCAATCAAGTCTTAGTCAGTAAATAGAAAATAATGTTTAATGAAACAGAGAAATGGATAGTCATGGATAATGTGAATGATGTTCTCAATGGTCAATAGTGGTGGCACTTGAAATTCTTTTAGGTAGGGTTAGAATAAATTTATCTGAGACCTGCTTTTCTTTTTTATTAGCTATATTTTTGTGCAGTAACAATACCAAGTGTGGGCATGCATATACCCGATTGGATTGTATTGCTTCTCAGGATCTTTACCATCCAACCCTCAAATTAAAATTATGTTAGGCAAGAGTGGAAGAAATTAATCTATGAAACTTTGAGTGTGATCAAACACATCAATCGAAACAGTTTGACCTCCTGAGTCCAAAGTTGAAATTAGATCTCAAACTGGTCACGAGATGGAGACATGAGCTAAAAGTTTGTACTTGAAAAACTCAGAGCCATTCTGTGAGCTGCTATGCCATGGCTAATAGCTTTTTTAAAACTAACTAAACATATGTACAACAAATTTTTATCAATGATCGTAGGCATATCATAAATACTATATTGTTCCTTTTTTTTTTTTTTTATCAAAAGTCAACTTTTAGACCTATTTAACTGCATAATTTAACTTTGCAAGCAGAACTGTTTTTCTCTATTACTGTCACCAAACTATCCAAGCATGATTCACTTGTGTCATCAACTTACCACAACTATATCTTGTACTTTTGAAATCATGTGCTCATTTGTTTTGTACGTAGGCCTACTCCCAGATAATCATCTGTCTTTGCCAAAGTCAACACATGCAGGTTAAATTACTTTAGAACTCTCCTTAACAAAATAAACTATTCTTCTTATCTCTTTTAACACCTTAAGTTTCACTGTAATATGTAATAATCATAAAGTCTTCCTTCTTTGTATGAATGTCTTTTTTTCTGTGACTTTGTCTCTTGTCTACTCTTTCTGCTCACCTCACACTATTTATGTTTCCAATGTCAGAGGTTTGGCCACTCAAAGACATCATGTTGTGTTTCCCTGACATGTGCTTGTTGAGGTGGCAAAGACCACAATGCCTATGAGTGTGAAATGGGGCCCACATTGTGTCAACTGCAATGGTTTTCACCCTTCATACTTTTGTTCTTGCCCTAAATTGTTGGAGGAAAAAGAGGTGCAGTGTTTGAAAACTACTCATAACATTACTTATCCTGAGGCTTGAAAATTGCTGTCCACCACTTCATCTCAGACATATGCTGCTGCACTTTGTTCCACCACTACAATGTGAGTGCAGATGCATCTCCGTGTCTCCAAGAGAATCGTTCTCAAAAAAAAAAAAAAAACCTTTTGACCTCCATGGTTAAAAAAGTTGAATTAACTTCTACACCCATTTCTGTTCTTCCCATACATTCCAACAAACCTCATGATCCACATCCTTTAATTCCAGGTAAAGGCATTTTTTCAGATACATCTTTTTCTCCCACCCCAAGTTGCAAAATGATCATTAGTTCACGTCCTCAGTCACTGGAATCCCCTTCCAACAACAAAGACCTGCCCAATTGACCCATAGCAGGATCCATAGAGGTTAGTAGACCTCCCCCGAATAAGGACAGTAAGGAAAAAAGACATGGTTATAAACAGAAGGGCTCTCCAGCCAATTTGCCTACACATTGTTAAAAATGGCCAGTTCCATACAATGGAACTGTCGAGGTTTACGTTCTAATCTGGATGATATCAAAACGATTGCTTCCTACTATCCTATATATCTTTGCTTACAGGAAACATTTCTGAAACCTGCCAATACAGGGTCCTTTTGGCAGTTTTCTCTGTACAGAAATGACAGGCTGTGTGATGGACAAGTGCATGGAGGTGTAGCATTGTTGGTTGATCAGCATGTGCCCACCCTATCTCTGTCACTGTTTGTTTTCTCTACCTGTTACCTGGAGAGACATATGATCAATCAGACCTTGATGCTCTTGTTGAACAGTTGCAGTCTCCCTTTCTAATTCTGGGGGACTTTAATGGGCACCATCCCCTCTGGGAAATTGCTGTTATTGATAGGAGGGGTTGCTCTGTGGAGCATACATTCTCTGATCACAACCTTTCTCTTTTCAGTACAGCTTCTTCCACTTATTTTCATGCACCTAGACAGTCCTTTACTGCTATTGATCTCTCAGTTTTCTCCCCTTCATTATTCTCCCTCAATAATCCATGAGACAGTGCTCATTTTTCTATACTTTTGAGAGAGACTGGCCGTGGTCGATGCCACCCTACCCATGTGCCCTGGGGGAAGCTAGATCAGGCAGACTGGTCCACTTTCACTGCTCTTCCAGAACTTGATCCTGCCATCATCTGTCAGCCATCAATAGACAACTGTGTGGCAGCAGTAACTGACTGTATTATACAAGCAGCTCCTCAATGTATTTCTAAAACCTCGACACGTTTTCCACTATATCCTCCTCCGTGGTGGAATTCTGCATGCCACATGGCACAGAAGGCTCAGAAACAGGCCTGGGATACTTTCCGTAGATATCCCACACTTTCAAACCGCATCGCTTTCCAGCGGGCTTGTGCACATGCTTGGTGGGTAAGATGTCAAAGCCAGAAGGAATCTTGGAATAAGTTCACAAGTGGCATATCTTCTACCACTAGTTCCAAGGTCATATGGGACGGGGTTCGAAAGGTCATTGGCCACTACAATTCTGCTCCCCTCTCGATTTTACTCTGTGATGGCCATGAAGTAGCTGATGTCCGGAGCATTCCCGATACTCTAGGTGAAAGCTTTTACCAGGTATCTAGCACTTCTGCTTGTTCTTCCACCTTCGTGGCCATCAAGACTCAGGCAGAGCATTCACCTCTTTCCTTTCGAACTGACTATCACTTTGACTATAATCATCCCTTTACACTAGTGGAACTGAAACTTCATCGGTCTGGCAGTACATCTGTTGGACCAGATGATGTACACTATGACATGTTTCACCATCTGTCTCGTGCTTCTCTTTATATTTTTCTAATTGTCTTTAACCAGATCTGGCATTTTTCCCAATGCCTGGTGCCAGGCTATTATCTTACCTTTCTCTAAGCCTGGGAAAGATCCCAAGATTCCTTTAAACTACTGTCCAATTGCTTTGATGAGTTGTCTCTGTAAAACCTTAGAGAGGATGGTTAATGCTCTTCTTGTTTGGTTCCTCGAATCAAACAACCTTCTCTAGCTCAGCCAGTGTGCATTCCGGCGACAGCACTCCACTATGGACCATCTAATTAGACTAAAAAAATCAATCAGAGAAGCCTTTCTCAAATGACAACATCTTGTATCTATATTCTTTGACATTGAGAAGACTTATGACACAACATGGAGGTATGGCATTTTGTGAGACCTCTATATATGTGGATTACGTACCCATTTATCCTTTTGTATTAAAAGTTTGTATTTTAACGGACAGGAGATTCCAAGTTCGTTTGGGTTTGACACTTTCCCGTTCTTTTCTGCAGGAACTTGGGGTCCCTCAGGGCTATGTTTTGAGTGTCACACTTTTCAGTGTAAATATAAATGCCATCACTGAACAACAAGTTGCAAACGGGCTTTATGTCGACGACTTTCACATCTCGTGTCAGTCATCGAACATGAGATATATTGAGCGGAAACTACAAACTGCCCTCAATTGTGTACTGAAGTGGACTACGGCGAACAGCTTTTCTCTCTCTAAAACCGTTTGCATGCACTTTTGCCACCAACAGGGTACTCACCCTGATCCTGAACTCCATATCGGTGAAGATACGCTGCCTGTGGTCCCCGAGACCAAGTTCTTGACTGTAAGCTGACCTTTATACCACACTTAAAGCAGCTACGGGTCAAATGCACAAAAGCGCTGAAGATCCTCCGTGTCCTCTCTACCACCAGTTGGGGAGTGGATTGATGTTCTATGTTAAAGGTATATCGTACTCTTATTCAGTCGAAACTCTACTATAGATCACTGGTCTATGGCTCTGCCAGACCCTCGGCCTGAAAGATGCTGGACCCCATTCATCATCAAGGACTTTGACTATGCACTGGGGCTTTTTGCACCTCCCCAATTCAGAGCTTATACATAGAATCTCGTGAACCTTCTCTGCACCTTCGCCGTTTGCAACTGTCTTTACTACATCTTTCGAAACGTCATTCCTTACCAAAGAATCCCAACTGGGGATATGTTTTCCTTCCTTGGTGGGCCATATTTTTTCAGAACAGACGATCTGCCATTGCTCCTTTTGGCCTTCACGTCCAGGTGCAATTGGATGAATTGGGTCTGTCCTTGAATAACGTTGCAGAATCCACTGGTCAATCCGTCCCACCATGGCTCATTACATTCCCCAAATGTGACCTTTCTTTAAGTCACCTGAGAAAGGCAGATACTCCCGATTGGAAGTACCATCTGTTATTTACTAAACATCTTTCGAACAATCTTTCCATTCCAATTTATATGGAAGGTTCCAAATCAGGTGAATCTGTGGGCTCTGCCATAGTTTGTTGAGGTTCGGTGGTTGCGTGCAGAATCCCCTCTACAGCTTCATTGTTCACTGCTGAACTGCACGCCATTTTTCTTGTCCTGGATCATATTGAAGTTAAGCAGTACTCCTACTGCACTATTTATACTGACTCCCTTAGTTCTCTGCTGTCCTTGGAATCACTTCACGTTAGCTCACACCCTGTTCTCGCTGATATTCAAAACTGACTGGCCCATTTCTCATTAACATCTACTTCTATCCAGTTTTTCTGGAAACCAGGCCACGTTGGTATTCGCAGGAACGAGCTTGCAGACATGACAGCTAAATCTATCTGTTCTGGCATTATCAACACTGTGCTTATTCATGGACTATGGTCCTGTATTCAAGGCTTGGCTCCGTGCCAGCTGGCAGTCCACTTGGAGTGAGCAACGTGACAACAAGCTTTTTCAAATAAAACCCTTTATTGGGCTTTGGCTCTCTAGCTTCCATAAGGTTTGGAAGGAGGAAGTTGTTGTAACTAGACTACGTATTGGTCACAGTTTTTTAATTCATCGTTTTCTTTTATCTGGAACTGATGCACCAGTGTGTAGTTTGTGTAACACTCAGATCACTGTAAGCCATATTTTACTTTCTTGCTATCGTTACGACTCTCAAAGATGGCACTCTTTTAAACATGTTCTGTCCCAGGGTTTATCTGTAACATTGGACAGTGTTATTTGTGACGGTGACACTGTTCACCTTGTTAAAGTTTTTAGTATTTTAATAGCCATTAATCTTTTTAATGTCATTTAAGTGTTTTGTATTTATTTATTAGACCTTTTTAATTGTGGTTCCCTTTTAAGAGTCACATTCTCTCTAGTTTGATTTGAACTTGGAAAATGGCCATAACATTAAATAACTCGACAGCAGGAATTGAAAGGCTAACTTCAGGTGACTAACACTGCTGTTTGAACTACCTGTTAGTCGTCCTGGCGAGTTATTATTACAATTTTTCTGCATGTCTTTTAGCACTTTTAATACTTTACTTTTTGATACTTGCCATAATGACACATAACCCAGAACCAGTACTGGAAAGGCCAATTTCAGGTGACTGACGGTGGTTCTTGTACTAACCTGTTAGTCTTCCTTGTGGGTTATGATAATTACCATTATGCTACAGAAAGTCTTTTACAACTTCTCTTACTCTGGTTTCTTTCTTAACATTGTAGACTAGATGTCAGCATTTGTTTTATGCTTTTTATATTTTTCAATGCTGTTTTGTTTTACCTTCATTTCCTTTTATGAATTTTACTACATTTACTTTATTTTTACCTTTTTACTGGACGTTTGGTGCAGATAGCCTAGCTGCTTTGTGCCATAAAACACTAAATCAACCAACCAACCAACCAAAACATGCTCACCCTTTCGGATGTTGGGGCATTATAATGTGATAGGCAAATCCCTCTATTCAAGTAGACCATAACTTGGCAGTGGGTGGTGATGACAAGCAGCTTCCTCGCTAGTCTTACTCTGCAAAATTCAGTATGGCTGTTGCAGATAGGCCTCCTGTAGCTTAGTGCAAAATTTCAAAAAGTCATGTTATCCTATATAAATATATAAAGCATATTTTTATAATTATTGAAGATGGATATGGTTAATTTCTCCTGAAAACATTGATTTTGATCGTATTAAACTTTTAGCAATGGTAATTTTACCAATGTCTGTCAATTAGCATTTTTCCTGGTTGTTTATAAGTTTTAACATTCCATTTTTTGTAATTTATATTATGAATAAAATTTGAATCTGCCTAACCTAACCATTTAAAAGAGTATGTCCACTTTAACTGTTTACCACTACATAAAACAAAGTGGTTCTCTTTCTGCCAATCCATGTGGATTTACATTTTTCCAAGTTTAATTTCAAACTTGACCAAGTACCAGATTATTTGACAATTTAAAGTAGTTAATAAGAATATCTTGGTTCCACTTGACTTATTGTTTTATCTGCATATTCAAAAATAACACTTTGGGAAGATAAGACATTATTCTTTTACGGATTTTGAATATTTTTATTGTTACTGTTATAATACATTGTTGTTTGGGTTCAGTAATATAAGTTTAGTTAGATTGGACAATACTCCTTAGTTGTATACTTTGTCCTATGAACTCTTTTACAACAAGTGTCTACTTTACACCTCCTTTCTTAGGGATTCCACCAAAATCTAGGTGATTTTTGTGGGATATCTCTTCCTCCTCCCCTCCCTATTAAGGCAGTTACCACCTTCAGTTTTTTCCTTCCACACATGGCTTCTTTACATTTGGGACCCAACCTGCTTGCCTCAATGCAAGTTGAACCAGGCCAACCAGCCCTCTTTCACTGCACTCTTAGAACTTGATCCTGCCATCTTCTGTAAGTCATCGATAGGCAACTGTGTGGCAGTAGTGACTGACTATATTGTCCAGGCAGCTGCTCATTGTATTACTAAAACCTTGACACATTTTCCACAGTATCCTCGTCCATGGTGGAATTCTGCCTCCTACATGGCACAGAAAGCTCAAAAACAGGCCTGGGATATCTTTTGTAGATATCCCATGCTTGGCAGGTCAGATCTCAAAGCCAGAAGAGATCATTGAGTAAATACACATCTAGCATCTCTTATACCACCAGTTCCAAAGTCATATGGAACAAGATTCGAAAGGTCAGTGGATATTATACTTCTGCCCCCTTTCAATCTTGCTCTCTGACGGCCAGGAAGTTGCTGATGCCCAGAGTATTGCTGATATTCTCGTGCATCTCGCACTTCTGCTTCATTACCCACCTTCTTTGCCATCAAGGCATAGACAGAGTAATCACCTCTTTCCTTTTTGACTGATCTTCTCCATGACTATAATTGCCTCTTTATGCTGGTTGAACTCAAACTTGCTCTTCATCATCTGGCAGTACATCAGTCAGACCTAATGATATTCACTACAAGATGCTGCACCATGTCTCTCCTACTTGCTATTGTTGTGGTTGTTTTAACCTGATCTTGCAGGAAAATGTTTTTCCTGGTGATTGGTTGTATGCTGTTGTCCTCCATTTTCCTACGCCTGGGAAGAATGCCAAGATCCCTTCAAACTACCGTCCAATTGCTTTGATGAGCTATCTCTGTAAGGCCTTATAGAGGAGGGTCAATACTCATATTTTTTTATTCCTTGAATCAAACAACCTCCTCTAGCTCACCCAGTGTGGGTTCTGACAACAGTGCTCCACCATAAACCATCTGATTTGACTTTAAACATCAATCAATGAAGCCTTTCTCAAGCAACACTTTGTTTCTGTATTTTTTGACCTTGGAAAAGCTTATGATTCTGTGTGGAGGTATGGCATCCTGCAAGACCTCTCGTATAGGTTGCATGGCCATTTGCCTATTTTTATTAAACATTTTTTAATGAACCAGCAATTCTAAGTCTATGTGGGTTCAACACTTTCCCATTCTATCCTACAGAACTTGGAGTCTCTCAGAACTGTGTTTCGAGTGTCACACTTTTAATTATAAGGAATAATGCCATCAGTGGGCATCTCCCCCTTACAGTTGCAAGTGGTCTCTATGTCAACGACTTCCACATCTCATGTCAATCATCAAACATTAGGTGTATTGAACAGCAGTTACATACTGCTCTCAATCATTTACTGAAATGAATCACAACAAATGGTTTTATCTTTTCTCACTCTAAATCCATTTGCATGCACTTCTGCCACCAACGGGGTATTCACTCTGATCCCTTTCTCATCAGTGAAATTGTGCTTTCCATGGTCCCTGAAGCAAAGTTCTTGGGGCTTACCTTTGACCATAAGCTGACCTTTATTCCACACATCAAACAGCTTGAAGATGCTAGATCCCTTTCACCATTACTGGCTTTGCTTCTGCATTTCCCGAGTCCACGGTTTGTACACACACTCTCTTGAAACTTGTCTGCTGTTTGCAACTGTCTTTACTGTATGCTTCCAAACTTTAATACTTACCACAGCATCCCACCTGGAGCTATGTTTTCCTTCCTCATTGGGCAACACATTTTCAGAGCAGATTGTCTGCCATTGTTGGATGTGTTGGGTCTTCCTTGGATACACATTGCTGTATCCACTGGGCAGCCCATCCCACCATAGCTTATTACCATTCCCAAATGTGGCCTTTCATTGAGTCATACTCAACTGGTTCTTACACAAGCAAATTGGGAGGTGGAATTTTATCCTGTTACCTATCAAATAATCTCAGCTATTTGGGAAGTATCTTTTTAAATACCCACCTCCATTGACACTATCCATTCTCCTCAAATATATTTGATGGATTTTATGTTAACCACATCATTACAATTCACTATATTACAACATGTTGAGGAATGTGGCATCTTATGGAAACACTTCTCTCTTTGAGTATGTCACTTTTTGATCTTTTCAGGAGATGCTGCATGATCTATGGTCTCCTGCTAGGATTCATCTTCAACTATATCCATAAGTGGTTTGATGCATCACCGAAGTTGTTTGTTTTACCAATTCCTTACCCTCATCCAGATTTATTTCACTTTCCTGATACTCATCTCTAGTGTTAGTATGGGTCAAGCATCAGGAGGCTTCAGGACAATGGTCTACAGATGAAAGTTTTTAGCAAACTAACACCCTGGTATTTTTGACAGTCCAACATACTATAGCTCACTTTGTTTCTCTTGTGTGTATTTGACTAGTTATGTTTTATTTTGGCTATTCAGTGATGGTGGCTCATATCACTTGCCAAGGGGGAATTCATTCTTGTTCCCTTTGTGATAAACAGTGGATCTCCCTTTTGGAACCCACACAATTGACATATGTCTTCAGGTGCTTTCTTCCTCACTACAGATTGCCCTTCCTGTCCAGACACACTTTCTCCCAAGGAGTGGCTTCTTGATCCTCCAATTTTCAGTAGCTCTGCCTCTTATAGAGTACTCCTCTACCAGAAGCATTTAACTCCTTTCTAAATTCAAAGTTACCTCTTTTTTTGGGTTCTGGTTCATTATCCACTCACTGATATATTCAGACAAGATCATATTTAGTTTATAACTCCAGCTTTTCTCATTCCATCACTCTTTTTTTATCATCCATATCACTGAGTCAGGTTAGGTCTTTCTATTTGATCCTTTCTGGCAAGTATAGATCTGGTTTTCTAAGCTGTTTCAGTTCACTTTGTTGTTGATCAGTTTAACTAACCTATACTTTAGGGCTTATGTTGAATTTTTTTTTTTTTTTTTCATTTCTTGCCATTTTCCACCTTTATTCTTGGTCAGCTTCAGATGACTGTTCCATGCATTGACCTCTGTTGACTCCATATTCTGCAGTTTCATTCCCTTGCATAATGTCTTTGTTCATGATCCTCCCCTCCCTTTTTCCCTTATCCGTTACTTTCAGCTTGTGTTTTGATTGGCTTTTTTTTTTCCTTTTCTTCTTCCCATAGAGGAGTCTTCGCTCTAATCAAGCACGTTTCCTTTTATCTGAATAGTTACCTTGTCATCCATTAGATATTTCATCTGTTGGGCCATGGGTGTACACCTCATACATTAATCTCCCATTATTTGCTTTCAGCAGCATTTTCTGTTTGTCAGGGTACCAATTTCCACATGTTGCCATCCTTCATTTTTGGTGAGATTTTAACTGGTTAAATTTTCTTTCCTTTGTTATATATATTATTCTTCAGTGGCCTGTCCCATGTTGTGACCAGGATCCCACTCTGTATCAAGTGGTGCCTGTCTGCATATACTTCAGTGACTTGTACTGAAACCTACACTGTAAGACCATATTAATTTTCATAATTTCAGTGATCACAAGATGCACATTGTTCATTACAATCGCATAAACCAGATATGGGGGTGTTCCAGAAAATAGCTTGTAAGTTGTACCTTGTGATATCTTTGGATATAGAGCTGAACCAATCAACATATTGTCTGCACTCATATTGTTCCAGTTGGGATCCTTCATCCTACTCCTATACAATGTCAGTTCCTGGCAATTTAGTTTTGGATTTAGAGCTGAACCTCTCAA